>NC_069135.1:33655755-34255755 GCF_026914265.1 Mya arenaria | reverse complement strand
ACTGCGAAATAGCCCCTGATGATACGTATGCCGTATGTTGTCGTAAGTTTAAAACATTTCACCTAGTTTGATTATGTTTCACGCTTTAATAAATAAAAACACATATCATCAGGACCATTTTTAGAAGAGACTCAGCACCCTTATGCAAATTCAGGATCGGTCTTGTATTTTTTACATAATTCATATTTCCATGTAAATGTCGTCCTCGATTTTCTTGTTCTTTGTGATTTAAGCTAAATATTACTTAGTGGTTCTTAAAATACTGACCGTTCAAAGCAGGAATCTAATAATTCAACGGTAAAGCAATTTTGACGAGGGTATGGTTTGTCTGTAATGTTTGTAATTGTCTAGGTGGTGTAAGTATTTTTGTGTCTATAGTCCATTGTCATTTTGGTACTTGCCCTGTGCCCCTAAACAGTGTTTTGACTTCTGGGCTCGTCTTCTCTGTCTTTTCGTTGTATTTTTAAAAACAGGTCCACTTATGCCAGAACTAGAGGACGTTGGTTGTGCTGGATTTACTATTGCTGTTTATGAACAGTCTCAATCAAGCCGAGGCTTCTGTTTTCATCTTTTGAATGCATGTCCTGTTTCTTATATATCGCTCTCCTCGAATATAATAAGTGTACATCAAGAACTATATAATAATTCATGACAGGTTTATACCATTAACCAATCGAAGAACATCACAATCAAAGTGTGTTTGAATTTCAGCAACACACTGTACCACTGGTAGTCATCTGCTACATAGCGATGGGACTGTTGTCTTCTGCGGGCTTGGAGGGGTCAACTGTCCTAACTACTACACGTGCAATGTTGCTCCAAATGATGCCTGGGCCGTTTGCTGTCCTAACTGATCCATGAATTGTCCGTGTTTGGTTGTGTTTGGTTTTCAAAGTTTCCAACGATATAACTTAAACACAAATTTGACATTTTGTCTTATTCTTCTTAATCAAAAGATGCATGCCATGTAACAAACCAATATATGTTTTTTAACATGTTATACCTGGGAGTAGGAGTATTGGTCCCAGGTTATACCATTGAATTTGCGTCTTTACATTTCTTATAGTACCATCAAATTGACAACTATTAGGGAATACTATCAAAGTAATATAGTATTATATCCAGAGCATGTGTAGGGCCTACTGTTTACTAAACAATTCAGACAAACACAAAGCGCTCTGTAACTTTTATTCATGCCAAAAGGACATGTCTCAAATCAAAACAGTACGTCTACCACTAACGAGAAAGATCACAGATAGAGTTATCACTAAAGTTAAAACATTCGGCTTGAAAGTTCAAACCTACCTTTCTTAACAAATCATCTTGTAATTCAAATCTACACCTAAAGGACAATTTGTAAAAATATCCCATGTATAAGAAACAAAAGAAGATAAAACCATAGCATAATTATGCTAAAAAATAAGCATAAAATAAATACGCATAACTGATTAAAACAAGTTAAACAACCTACATAACCCCTTTTAACATTGAGAATGACATATATTATCACAATTATTTGATTTTTAAACATATAATGCATCACTGGCAAGATGATGGTCAATATATCAAAACAGTTTAAGATGCACTCTTACTCCCAAATAGGTTTTCCCACCATTAATACAATTGTTTTAATATACCAAATAAATAAATAAATGAATAAATACCGAAAACAATGGTTCTTATGAAGGATACCAAGTTTAATTTGAAAGAAAGGTGCAGAAACACATATTTCTACCTTAAGAGAGATAGTAGATCACAGCAAACTATTAGCACTCACCAGTCATTTAATATTTTTGCGTTTTCAGCTATTTGATACATGATTACAATCTTGTCATCAGTAATTAATATTTTACATAAATGCATTATTTAGTAAGTAGTTAAAGGTTTATCACTCAAAATTTATGTTTGTTATACATGTGTATGTATTGATTTTGAATAAGAGTGTCTATTTAAAATGTGTTGATTTATTTAATTAAATATAAATTTGTGATCCTGAATTCAATAACATAGTTAAACCAGTTATACTCAAGCAAAAATAATCAGCATCACTAACAACAAAAAAGAAATAGAAACCGATATGCATAACAGCATATCCAATCGGGAGAAGTAACAAAATCACACTTAAAGACTAGTGAATGTAATGCATGAACATCTAATGAAACAATTAACACAGTTTACAATTGCACAAGAACATAATAAGAGACACGACTGAGACAACTGAATAAATAAACACATTTCACCAACCCAAATGCACCAGCCTAGTAATGAATCTGTTCCCCTGGGGCCGTGGTCATAAAGCATTTCCTAACTTCAGTAGATTTCTTAATATTTTCATAGTGAATTTATAAGAATGTTTAAGTGCTTTTAACATTAATGTTATGTTGTTTTCAATAAGGTCAATGCGAATAATGTTTTTTAGAAATTCTTGATTTTTTAATTTATATAACTAAAAAGATATACTAAAAATAGGAAAGTGACTAAATAAGTTAAGAAATGACGTATGAAGTCTTATTAATACCGCCCCTGTCTATAATATACTCTTTTGTAATATTAAATAAAATTATATTATTCACAACACAAATGAATCTCAACAACAACAACAACAATAAATTTAACCAAAATTCGATTTTCTGAAAACCATAAGTATATATTGTAACAGTACAAACAAACAAGTTGGAGACAAAGGATTGGTATCAATATTACTTTTGTTCGTAACGTTTTTGTTTCTTACATCTCTGCAGTTATTTGAAATATGAACACGATCCATGATAACGAAGGTAATGTGTCCCTAACAATAATAATATCATAATATCATAAACATTTTTACAAGGCAAAATCTCAAGCGTTCGACTCGGTTTTTGTGTACTCCTGCACTGGGAACATTTTACGTGGCATGTAGACATTTTTGGTGACAGGGTGGGCTTTTGCTCTCTCGTCAGCTGTCTGTGGGTCAACTCGTCCTACCTGAGAACATTAAACACAGTTATTTTTAACATATCAATTCCCCAATGGAAACTACAGGGCCAATCCCAATACACAAAAATGTAAATGAAGCTTAGAGTAATATTTTTAAGGTCAAAACGATACGAACTATGCATGTATAGTATTATACTATGTTCAATGATAGTTTTATAAAAGTTTAATTTAGAAACATAATTAAACAGTACTGTTATATACTTGTTAAATAAAAATCCATATGCTATTTGACTTTTAGAAACAAAATTACTACATGTAGCAACAAAAATTAGGCACAAATTACCATCGCTTCAAAATTCAAAATCATGGGACAAAGGCACAAATAAATAAGTTAGCTTTGTCACATTCATAATGATAGTAATTCTGCCTAAATATGCAATCAATGTCCTACACCAACAAACGAAGCGTTTACACAATCAAACTGAACGTAATCATTTAAAAGCAATAGTATGCAATCTCAACATAATAATTACACATTCACAGTGTACAACACGTCGGCTGAAACACACTAAAACTAACACGTCTCTACAGAATTCACTTAAAAATCATAATTCTCAAACTTAAAAATCTGAATATGAAAACATTTTCAACTACTGCAACACTGATCAAATAATCATGAACATAAACAATCACAAACATTGTCAACATTGACCAATTCATAATTAAGCAAGACATTGCTACATGTGGCCTGAGAAGTCAGATGTATTAAATTACCCAAAAGCGCCGAAAAGTTAAGTTTGTGTCATGAAATAACATATTTTCAGAAAGCGTTAAAGGTTTTCATTTTACCAGACACAATGTTCATGTTTGTTGAAAGAGAATAGTTGTACATTTCTATAAATATATAAGGCGCTTTGTGGGAAATTCAATCAGTCTGGTGTCTTGGACCAATAGTTCTACGTGCCAACTAAAACACCCACATAACTCACTCTATGACGCTGACTTCAACCGCTGGTTCAACTATGGTGCATACATTCAAATAATCAGGTTAATTCATTGACATTTTTTCTACCTAATTATCAAAATAAGCCTGATACGATATGGGTCATTGAGAGGTTTTGTTGCTTTTTTTTACAATGAATCCATCTATCAAAATAATTGAGCTTGTAATATAAGCAAAATGTCTCTTGATGTCACAAAGGGGGTCGCTCATGTTTTGTAAACTGATTTTTTTACACTGAAATTAAGTGTTGCAAATCATCAAGAGAGTTAAAACTAAGATACTGATGGCTAGAAATCTTCAACAAAAGTTAACATACGCTTTTCAACAAAATGCTTAAAGGTAAAATTATCCCCTAGCTTATAGATTTCTTGTCGGCGAACGGTTTCGTTTTCAGTTTTCTATTTTTCTCGGGTTTGCTCACCACTAAAGCATTTTTTTATTGTATTTTTGCAATTTCCGTAGCAAAGAGTAAATTAATTATAATATAAGCGTATTTCAGATGCATTATCATGAAAAGCAATGGCCCAAAAACATGAGCGAGTCCCTTTAAATATCTGATCAAATTGCCGAGAATCAACTTTATATAGAATAGGAACCTGCAAAATTCACTGGATCAAATGATTAAATATACGATTATGTTGAAAGCCTAAAATATTCTAAGAGCCACACATCCATGTGAAAGCAATTTTCAAAAAACAATCCAAATTCGTGATATTTTTTATATGTACATTGAAGTTTACCTCTTAAAAAGTTCCATATGTTTTCTCTAGGAATCTAATATACAATTTAGAATAAACAGGAGGTAACATATTGGCATTTAACCGTTAAAAAAAGCAATGTTATTCCAATACCATCCGGCCACATAGCAATGCTGAAATGATTTAAACATAAAATGGAATATGTGTGCCAGGTAATGCAGCCTAGGTAACGTTTCAGCGTTACCACGTGATCATGAACATGTGATGTCATAGGTTAAACCTTTTCAAGTTTAAATGATAACTACTTTATATTGTAATGAGTATGCCAGTCCTGTTTAATTTGGATCATCCCTCCTAAACCTTGTTTAGCTTATATTCTTATAAAAGTGCATACCAGTACACTAGCAAAGTGCAAATCAGAATATAATTTCTAAAATATATATTTGAATGGTTTCTCAAATACACAAACAATTAGATACAGCATAAGACATAAATCCTACCATGGGTGTAAATAAAAGCGATTGAATGAATGGCATGGACTTTTATTAAAGTATGACTTAATGACATGAGACTAGATGACAGTGTATATGGCATTGCACATGAAGCCACATTTGGAGCTGAAATACCTAGAGTTCTTTGACTACCATATAGCCTGGGGGTAAACGTTCGCGGTTGGGCAGAAGCTACATTTTTCCTTAACTGAAACAAACAGTCTTTTTCCTGTCATGCATTTTTAGATAATAACAGCTAATCCTGACCCCAAGGGCACGAATTGAACACACTTGGAAGAGGAGGACCTTGTATTATAGTGTTTATGGGTAAAATATATACAGGCTGCTGCCAAGTGACATACAATTTCGCAATGAAAAAGAATTTCAGGATATGATGCAATTAGATTTTGGAGTAGTTATGCCCTGCTTTTGTTGGTTGAAGTAGTCATGTGCAAAACAATTGGATGTATTATGACCACATGCGTTGGCCGTTATCCTTGGTAAACGCTTTTTTCAAAAAGCATATGGGCTTTAAAATAGTGCAAAGAAATATTACTAAGAAGATTCAACAACAAACAGTCCCTTACAAGTTGTAATATATTGAGTGCCTTCTGCATGTGTGTGTGCTATGCATTGTGCAACAAAGATGTCAATCGGCTTACTTCTGAGAGTGTGCAAATCTTTATCAATGTTGTAAATCACTATATTTCTGGTGAAATCACAAAACTTTTCAATGTTTTAGTTTCCAAAGTATTTTCAAGGAATTGTAAACAATTTAATAAGAATAGTTGGTACTTTTTCATTTTAAAATATGTCAGACAAAGCATTCATCAAGAATAGGGTATAGAGTAAGTGCATTACATGCATATATCTGTTTACTAACGCATGCTTTAATTATTAATGCATGTAATTCAAGCAAGCATAAGTATTTTATCACTCATATCTTATGGCTATATGTTTTATCATACAGTACATGCATTTTATGTTTTTTCTTTATGAGTTCTTTAACAGTACATGCCTTTTGTATGTGTATAATTTTACTGTTCATGCATTCTATCTGTGTTTTATTTGACAGTGCATGCTTTTGTATGTGTATAATTTTACTGTTCATGCATTCTATCTGTGTTTTATTTGACAGTGCATGCTTTTTGTCTATATGCATTCTATAGCAGTACATGCATTCTGTCAAGTATGTGTATTGTTGTTATAGTGCATGCTTTTTGTCTATATGTATTCTATAGCAGTACATGCGTTCTGTCAAGTATGTGTACTATTGTCGTGGTGCATGCGTTTGCATATGGGTTAACAGATGCATGTGTGCCATACTCATGTTCACTTTGGTCCTCTCTTTCAGACACAGGGGTTCGTAAATTAGGATCGTCAGTCACCATACTGTGCAACGGATCGGGTGCCAGTGGTGGAAACATATTTCGGCCACGTGACTTGGCATTTTTAAGCCAGAGGCCAATGACCTGATTTTGTAAAGGAAGACTTGGCTTATGTTTATATTTATAAGAATTCCCTGTAAGTAAAAAAAACTAGCAAAAGCATGTCTGATTAATGTTTTTACATTCTTAATGTTGTCAAATACATCATCTGTATTTATGAACCATGAACTAGTTATACAATAGTGAATAAAGTTTCAAATCACCATAAAATATACTGAGAATGTTGTAACTATAATGCTTTATTCGTGTTACATGTGTTATATTTTGTTTGATAAAACCAAAGACAGTAAAAGACCACTTCATACCTGACTCCAACGGTACTCCTCATCAAACTGGGCAATCTGTTTCTTGAGAAGGATCCAGTCTGATGCCTGACGTGTTAGACTCTTGGACAACATCTGATGCTGTAATAGTGGAGCAAATAAAAGCTTCAGGCAATGGTAACAAAAATGTTCTTCATAGTCATTCTTATGAAGAACAAAAGACCAGATTAAAATGTGTTGTGAGTTGTTCTTTCCCAATAAACTTTAATCCACAATTTTAATCAAGATACAACAGCAATGATCAGGTAAATTTCAAGATACTACACCAATTATCAGTAAATATCAAGATTCAACATCAATTATCAAGTAAATTCCAATATACAACACCAATTATCAGTAAATATCAAGATTCAACAGCAATTATTAAGTAAATTTCTTGATGCAGCAGCAATGATCAGGTAATTTTCAAGATACAACTACAATTATAAAGTTAATATCAAGATACTACAGCAAATATCAGTATATTTCAAGATACAACAGCACTTATCGAGTAAACACCATGATACAACAGCAACTAGAGCTGTCTCAGGAGTGACGAATACCCCCAAATGCCGCCTGGACACAGGAATGGCAAACCATTCCTTTGAAAAGAGGCCATAACTCCAAGGTTACTGCACACTGCATCTTCTTTTATCATGCATGTATTGTTTTATTTAAATCTGTTGAGTAATTTAAAAGTTACACTGCTGACAAGAAAAACTAGCCTTTCATGACTTATCGTCCGGATACCGTTTTTCTATTTTTAGTAACAGTGACCTTGACCCCACCAGCCCCAATATCGAACTTGACCTGTATCTTCTGATGTTACACCTGTGCACCAAACTGTATCTTCTGATGTTACACCTGTGTACCAAAAATTGTTCAAATCTGTCTAGCCTTTCATGAGTTATCGTCCTGAAACCGTTTTTCTATTTTTAGTAACAATGACCTTGAACTTGGCCCCACCAGCCCCAATATCGAACTTGACCTGTATCTTCTGATGTTACACCTGTGTACCAAAAATTGTTCAAATCTGTCTAGCCTTTCATGAGTTATCGTTCGGAAACTGTTTTTCTATTTTATGTAACAGTGACCTTGACCTTGGCCCCACCAGCCCCAATATCGAACTTGACCTGTATCTTCTGATGTTACACCTGTGTACCAAAAATTGTTCAAATCTGTCAAGCCTTTCATGAGTTATCGTCCAGAAACCGTTTTTCTATTTTTAGTAACAGTGACCTTGACCTTGGCCCCACAAGCCCCAATATCGAACTTGACCTGTACCTTCTGATGTTACACCTGTGTACCAAAAATTGTTCAAATCTGTCTAGCCTTTCATGAGTTATCGTCCGGAAACCATGAAAACCGACAGACCGACCGACTGACCGACCGACCGACAGACAGACCGACCGACAGACCGACCGACCGACCGACAGACCGACCGACCGACAGACCGACCGCCAAGCTCACTCCTATATACCCCCTCAAACTTCGTTTGTGGGGGTATAATAATTAGTAAATTTCAAGTTGTACTTGTCCTTTCTCCTTGTCAAGTCGTTTCAGGAGGTTTCTTCTATTTGATTCACTTGTCTCTAACTTGTGCTGCAAAGGTTTGAACATTTTGATGAAGCATACATAATCTATGGTTAAATGATACTCTTACAGCCAATGAAGTAGAAATCTTTCAACATCTTATTCAAATTTTGATGTTCATGGTAAGCAATGGCAGTTTATTGTTTATATTTACAAATAAAGAAAGAAAAAACAGATCAAATGAGGCCTCTTGAACTCTTTTAATGTCCCTACAACCTGATTGAAAAAACTGTCTACAAAAGTGATAGCTTTGTTTAAAAGTTTGTTCATACAACCCTTAAAAATTATCAATATTCATATATTGACAACTTTCAATAAAATGTTGATAAATTATGCCATAATTCAAGATTTGTTTAACTGTTTCACTAATGGATATGGTCCATGACTGCAAACTTAAGAGTACTCTGGTTCTAATCCTGCTGCTGATGGAATAGTTGTCCATTTTTTTTCTAATATCTTTTTATCTTTAAATTATTGTTTTTTTCCTGTCTGAACTCATCACCTATTTAAAATCTTTTCAGAAAAGTTTTTTTAATTTTTATTTATTTTATTTCAAACAGCTGCCATTAAAACCAAAACTATTTTTATAAAAGTGACTTTTTTTCTAAAAAAAAAACATGTTGCACTAATACAAAATAATTATTGCTAAAACTAATATCACATACCAACATCTGGTCTCGATCGCCCATGGCAATCTTAGTCTGCTTGAGGAACCGCTGGTTGTCTTCCTTGAGGCGCCTAACCTCTCGCCGCAAATCGTCATTCTCCTCCCTCAGAACCTGGGAGAAGGCAAGTTTTTCATGATATAAAAACATGCATACATAACTGGACTAATGCAGCACAGAATTGTTTCAAATGATTTAACATATATAAGTAGCTTTTCTAGAATTTTAAGTTACCTTACTGTACCAGGTGTGGTGGGCATTTTAATATTGGCAACATGTTCGTCAGAAGACAAGATGCCTTTCAAAACTTGTCCGTTTTCTTCAGTTGGCCTGACTTGTCATTTTTCAAAACATATTTTAGCTAGAGTTATATACATTTTTCTTATGCATATTGTCAATATGAACTGTATGAAGGAATGCATTGGAATATCTTGAACAATGACAGAATGTTTAGGTTAAAAATTTGCATAAGATCCCTGCAGACTCCAGCACATTGACACTCACTGTACCTCAACTGTTGTTTTTCTAAAAAATAGACCCACTAAAATTCCAAGGCTGTATTAAGTATGTTTTTGATTTAGAGCAGTTAGCAAAATTTGCATTCAAAGAATAACATTGAGGAGACATTCAGAATGTAGGACACACTTACAAATTTTGTTTTTTTATAAATGCAGTAAAATAATACAAACTTACCAAATGTGTTTTATTAGATCTTTTTCAGTTTGATTAAGAGTACCAATACTTGTTTGTATTATTTTTTTAAAGGATGGTAGAACCAATGTTCATGAGTAAAAAGAAAACATAATTCAAAAACAAAATATATCTAAATTTTATGTCTAGGAAAAGAAATAACACTTATGCACTAGTCAATTGTAACCACGGCCTCCCAAGGTCCGGTGAACAGCGGGGATTTTGACTTTTGGTCCAGCCAATCCCGGGTAAAATCCCAGCGCTGCGGCTCGAACAGATGGTAAAATCCCCGCCAAATGCCCCCCCACCCCAGGGACCCTAGGTTAGGCCCATTCACTATATTTTTGCGAAGACAAAACCACGCAAACACCCGGCACTGCGGGGCCACCTGGAAGGTAAAAACACAGCCCATTTCCCCGGCTATCCCCGGTATACCCCCGGACCTGGGAGGGGGCTGTGGTTACAATTGAATGGTGCATTATTTTAAGGCTAATAAAACTTATTTTTAAAACTATTTCAAGATAAAAGAATGAAATAAAAACATCTTCATTATTTTAATGATTTATACTTAATATTAAGCAAATTGGAGTGCTGCTAAAAATAAATCGTAACATATATAGCACTAATGAAATGAAATATGAAAACTATGCAATAAAATAACTATATAATCATTAAAGTCTATGAGGGCCAACATTTAGGAATCATTATATTTCCGTGCTATTCATCAAATTTTTAACTACAATCAGGGAAATGCTACTTTATTAAATAGCTGCTATATATTTTGTCATTTTGTGTATGCATAACTCATTTCTCTACATTTCAAGCATGTTACAGTTGTATATATACTGACTTGCATCCTAGATTTCTATGCAAATATAAGTTTACAATATTATTAATACAGTTCTTGTGAAATAAATGCTCTATTTATAATATAATAGCATTATAACAAGATTATGAACAGTGTGCATAGATATATATTTAATACAATAATTAATAATGATAGAGCTAAAATTATTTTTACTTTACCCTTTAGTTTCATATCTATAATACCAGAATCAAGAGTTACAACAAAGAAATAATACAGAGAAATAAATATGATTCCTTCTTAAAACTAGAATTGCACAAATATGTGTTGATTGCAGGGAGAACTCATCATTACCATACCAAAACATATGTCAAATTATAAATGTCAGAGGTGACCTTGAAATTTGACCTACAGACCCAAGAATCAATAGGTATCACCTTATGACCATAATGTTTGAAGTCTCTATAACCAGGTGACACAAAAAAACAAATGATTTGTTTAAGACAATAATAAATGTTGAACAAAATAACATCAGAGAGTATGTATATTGCTTCTTAAGTTAAAAATTAATGAATAAAAAGCTTGCAGATATCTTTATATAATTCAAGAAATAAAAGACAACATTTTCAGTGTTTCATTTAATGTCTGTTGTTACATTTTTCCCCTCAAATTATCATCATAATTTCTATATAACATACACAAAAAAAAATCAAAATATACAACTTCACACAGGACACACATATACAAACCTCATTTTTCCTGATGACGTCATTGACCCTAGTATTCCCACCAAGAAACGTGTATGTGGATTCCTTGTTTGGCAGGTTGTCCTGTCCGTCAGAAACTGGTGGTAGATGGTCTCCGTCCTTACCATTTTTACGTCTCTCAAGCTCATAAAGGCTTTTGTATTTCTCCGCAAGATCCTGTGACCTAGTTACTTCTAGTGCCATTTCTTTTAACTTAAAATCAGCTGAAAATATGGAAATTAAATGATTATACAATATGTCAGGTATATGTAAGGTAATCATTTGTTTTTTTATAAGTTATGGTCATAATATAGATTTTCATTTCAACGTTAATTATGAATAACATTTCCCTGACATTGGCTGAATATTATCAAATGAACATCTACTTTTTTGGTATAAAGATAAACGTATACAATATAAGTTACAGGGTTAGTAGATGACCCTATATGGGATATACGGGGCAAAGGAAACCATATCAGGTGAGAGCCAAGCTCCGTAAATCCCACATTGGGTCACCTACTAACCCCGTAACAAATATATCACATTGACAACCTATTTACATCTTTCATTTTTTCATCGGAATATACATCGATTCGGAAAATAGACACCATTTTGGTACGATATAAATTTGGTGACCAAATATGGAAAAATATGGAGTCACCGCCCGCATGACCAGTCCTGGCGTTGCGTCATTTATGTTGGAAGCGTGATATTTAGCAATACTCCATGTTGAAGAACAAACATCATTGTATCCTTATTCTTATTACCTAATACCTACTACTATATGGATACTGAGGTTAAAGTTAGGCATTGATTATGGATATTGTTGCCCCTTCATACAACTAAACTCATTTCCATGAACATTCAATGATGCAAATATATAATACTCCACAATTCCACAACTTAAAATGGCTAGACACTTCCAAGTAATTTTGACTATACGATGGCTCTTTCCGTTTGAATAATTACTTATATCTGTCTGTAACATATAAATTATAGCCCACAACACTGTAGTTACGGTAGTCCTTTTTAAGTCAGCTAGTTACTACAATATTGCAAACATCCCTCGATAACAATTATATAGCATATTCACCTTCTTTAGCTTTGCGTTCAAACATCTTTATTAGCCTCATGGAGTTGGCCCGAGACATCGACACGTCATCGTGCAGGCGCTTATTCTGCTGACTCAGCATACGAGACTCAGTCATTTTCTCGTGCAGCGTGAACTCAGTCTTGAGTTTCTGATTCTGTATTTCGATGTTCTTCATCAGCTGAGACTTGATCTCGTACGCCATCTCTTGCTCCTCCGGCTCCAGCGGCTTCCTACTATGTCCATACAAAACAATACATGTACATAGGTTTGAAATATATACATATATATATATATATATATAACTATATGAGTGATGCATAAACAAAACAGAAGAGAAAGAATTGGTCTCAAAATGTTTCATCTCAGGTAATTGAAAGCAGGTTATTACAAAGCAGGTAATTACAAAGCAAAGGTGAATGTTGAACTCATATTGATAAACACATAACTAAACCAGAAATGCCATTAAAATACTTAATATTTATTAAAAAGGTATAAATTATAATGTTTTGAAAAACAAACCCCATGCACATCCATTTTGAAACACTCATAAAATTCATACACAAACAAACTGATACAGGTAGAAAAAATCTCAAAAAGGACACACAAAGAAACACAAAGTTCAAAGAAATTTCAAAATTCAATTTTCCATCATCATAATATATAGGGAACACAATAAGCTTGATACAGTCGAACCCTGTTGGTTTCAGCTTGTTTAGCTCAAATTTCTCATTGGTTCGAAATGGATGTAAAGGACAGCAGCCAATTGTATAAACGTGGATAACTCCTAACCAATGGTTATCTTTTGGTTATCTCCCTGGTTTGGTCAAGTTATCCGAAAACCGATTGTATAAAAATTAAGCTATCCTAACCAGCGGGTGATTCGGCTAACTTTTGGACAAAATTTAACCGACCATGTTGATCAGTGCATTGTGGGTATTTTTAGGAAGTTTTGGTTAGGTTAAAGTTGTCCAAGTTGGTTAACTTAGCCGCCGCATTTTCTGCCTTTATACAAACGGATAAACGGTTTGGATAAAATGGCCAACTTGGTTAAAGTTAACCGCTGGACAACTTTAGCCAGCGGTTAAATCTAACCAACTTTTATACAATTGGCTGCAGATTTCTTTGTACTGTTGGTATAATCTCCCACTTGGCTTGAATTTTCCAAAGTTTGAGGTAATTAAGCTGGTTCAAGCCAATGGGGGTTGACTGTTTACGGTATGTATATTTTGCATCATTCCATAATACTATTACAGGCAGCATTCTTCAAACTGATACAATATGTGCCATACACAAGACTTACAACCAATCTTTCTTGGGTTGCTTTAAAGTATTCTTATGTTCAACGCTGATGTATGGTTTATTTTCCACAAGAGTCGGGAGAGTGTGTATTTGTCCACTTTTTGTCCAATGCATCCTTGGTCTAAGTAGTGTTACAATGAACATATATTGGTAGAAATTTATTATCAGTGCTTTAAAAAAATCTGGTTTTATATAGCTCACAGATATTTGATAATGAACTGTCATTCCCTTTCTTAAATGGACAAGTAAGACAGGATAATGTGCTTATAAAGATATAGCAAATTTCATTTAAAGCTGCTTTTAAAGCACTCTCACAGACTGACAGTTTTGACTATTATTTTTTGTTTCGATATCAGCTGATTTTGGCATCAATGTCTTTCAATTCAGTATTTTAAAACAACTCACTAAAGAACAAATCTCAATTGTTCAAAAAACTGCCAAAAAATCATTTTTCTGTAAGCGTAAGTAACACTTTTAGCCATACAACACCAATTTCGAAGGTAAATATGAAAATCTGCAATCCAATCTTTTGTCAGCAGTCTTTTATCACTGGTTTCCAGACATTATGCTAAAATTGGCTCTGATGATTCCAAGACAAAATTAAAAACATTGTCAAAACGGTCAATCTGTGAGAGTGCAGCTTTAAGTATCTTTTTCGGCATGTTTATCTTATTTAAAAAGTCAGTTTATTTTCGGATAGAGAAATCCTTTGGAAGCACTTAACATGTATCTTAAGATATCTGATATACAAATAAGCTTATAGTTTCATCCAGTTATACAAGCTATAATATTTATTTTTTGATGCCTGGTGACTTCATATAATGTTGGTATAATTTGATATGGCGTTGCATGGATGCTGAATTATAAATGTCCAAAAAATAAAAGGATAATATCATGGCAGTTTGTATTTGTGTTCTTTATTACAACTCAAATCAAACCTGAAATGATTTTTTTGCGATCTTTTGTTTGTTATATATTTCCGCATTCCATTCTCTACATGATAAACTCTTACCAATGATATTAATATAAAGGGTCACTAAGGCATCCAAAATTCAAATTCTTACACCAGTTAAATGGTGTTCTATATTCAAGAATTACTTAAAGACACAGGCAATTTAATCTTCATTTTTGGTAACATGGGCATGTTTTGAATATACATGCACCTCTTAAAATCTTGACAATGAAATTATACTTATGTAAATTAGGGCATAAACTTTTATTATCTTATCTATACATAAACGGAAAAATGCCTATATTTTTACTAAACTTTGCAGAATGGTATTATTTTTAGCGAGAAAATTAAAATTTCTACAACAAAGAAAGTACTGGTAACCAAAAAAGGTAAAACAAGCATTCCACAACAATCTTGTAAGCAACACCTGACAAAAAAATATAACCTCTATTAAAATACTTAAAAAAGAACTATGATTACACAATGTATCATTTATCTACACCTCACACGAGGTTGTGGGTTCGATCCCCATCAGGGGTACTTTCTCATGGCCTCTCGAAATGGACACCTGAGTACTGGTTTCTGCCCAGGAAATGGGCTCAAGAGTGATTCTATGAGCAATCAGCTATCTTCACAATCAAGCTTAAAGAAATTAGTATAAACTACACATCTCCTCTTGACTTGAACCAACCTTTTTTCTGTTGCAGCAGATTTCTTGCCCAGTTTTTGTGTGATATCCGTCTGTGTGTCCTGCATCTCTCGCTCAAGCTGGAAAAAAAGAATTAATACTGAAATATATATCAGGTACTTTAAATAGGTGATATACTATAATAAACTATCATTAGAATTGTTGTTCACTTTTTTCCTCTTTTAAAGAAATAAGATAAAAATACACACATGCTCTTAAGGTTGTTTTGGTGATCAATTATACTGGTAATCAAAAATCTATTTGAGTCATTACACTGTCCAAACACTGTCGTACCCTCCTCATGTGCTATAGAGCTGAATAGGGCTGAGGATCAAGAGTCGTACAAACAAAGGTATTCTTATTTTTGTAACTATACTTTGCATGTGCATACCCTCTTCATGCGCTGTAGGGCATCCTTAGTTAATTTTAGGGGCCTCCAAATCTGTTTTGAAAAGAACTTTTACTTGTCATACATACTCTGTTCATGAGCTGAAGAGCTTCCTGATTCAAAAGCCTCCAATGTTACTTTATATATAGATATCTATTAATTGTCAACATACCCTCTTCATGCCCTGTAAGGCTTCCTGATTCAAGAGTCTTCAATGTTGCTTTACAAATAAAGAATATTAATTGTCATACAAATCCTCTTCATGCGCTGTAGGGCCTCCTGATTCAAGAGTCTTCAATGTTGCTTTACAAATGAAGAATATTAATTGTCATACAAACCCTCTTCATGCGCTATAGGGCCTCTTGATTCAAGAGTCTTCAATGTTGCTTTACAAATAAAGAATATTAATTGTCATACAAACCCTCTTCATGCGCTGTAAGGCCTGCTGACCCAAGAGCTTCCAATATTGCTTTTTAAAAAGAGACCTATTAATTGTTATACATACCCTCTTCATGTGCTGCAGGGCCTCCTGAAGCTGGGAGTCAAGAGTCTCAAGCGCGGCCTTGTTCTCCTTCTCCTTCCTGTTTGTCTCCATCCTCTGTAGACTCGTCATCACCTGCCGGTTCCACTCCTCAACATCATGCACTCCCTCATTCAGCTTCTGCTCAAAGAAAATAAAAAATATAAGAAAGTGCTTTTATATCTCATTTCCAAGAGTCAAACTGAACAAGCTATTTAAACATTGCGGAATTTTATATATAAATTGACATTATTTTAAAACTTGACAGGACTTACTGAATTTTCTAAAGTTTAAACCAGTTGGATAAAAGTCATATGTATCAACTTCATTCTTCTTAGTTTCAAAAGCAGTAGCAGTGATTATAATTCAACAGATATCTTTGAAAGTATAATACAATTCAATAATATGCTATTTTTCAACCGTAACTGTTCATGATTGGACGCACATTCAGGTATCATATCAGATCAGTTTTGAAGCACTTAGAGAAGACTGTGTTATACAATTGTGTCTCATAACATATAACATACAAATGTACTAAACCATTAATCCTTTTTTTAACAATGACACAATGTGAAGAACTCTTAATTTGTTACATCCTCTCTGGTTGGATAAAAAATATGGTTAAACCAATGAAAATCCAACTTTCAACTGACCAGTCTAATTGACACTTTCGCAATTACTGTTAGTTTCGGCAATCAATACAATGCAGCACATGTGCCTTGCAAACTGATTTAGAGTTATTAATACACACCATGAGTTGATGATAATCAAATTAAGCTTCAGGAAGGAAGAACATTATTACTGTAAACATGCTTTTCAAATTCAACCCTTTAATAAATTTGCGTAAATTAAAAGACTTTGTAATTCCGGGGGATATTCATCCCCCGCTAGGAAACCTGGGGATCGATCGAAATTCCCGGGGATTTTTCCATCCCTCCAGGGGATATGGCATGTATGTACTTTACTATCAGCTGTCAAGGGCACTTCCAACAGCCTTGCTGATGAGTTACTTTTTATAGCAACACATTTGTGATGTTGAA
Source organism: Mya arenaria (assembly GCF_026914265.1). NCBI lineage: Eukaryota > Metazoa > Mollusca > Bivalvia > Myida > Myidae > Mya > Mya arenaria. The sequence continues at coordinate 34,238,418 of NC_069135.1, read as the reverse complement.
AGGTAGTGTTCAAACCACGGTTTGGGCTAGTCTAAAATAATAGACATTCATAACGGGATTCTGTTAATCTTCTGAAGGAATGGCCATATCAAAATTTAATTAAAAATCTGTCCAGGTACAATTATTTGTACTAAACTTGGATATACAGTTTCACTTGAATGGTGTCAGAAGTAATTTAATAGCGCTTGAGTATGTTAATGTACAGTGATGTTGATGCTGTATTGGTCATTGTAGTTTCCATTTTAATCTCAGAAACAAAATGACATTTTGAATGTTTAAAAGAATTCTTAACAAAAATGTATTACACTTCCCCACCCACTTGTTTTACAGGACACCTGTCAAATTATATTTCAATTTACGTAACTTGGTCTGAAAATACAGCCAATAATTGAATGCCGTTGTCTAAAAAAGCCTTTCATTGTACCTTTATCTTTTCTTGCGTTGTCATTTTGATTTAAAGCTTGATTTACGAGCTAGAAAGATATCAGGACATGACAGATTCTTTTGTTGACACTGTTGTGAAGTAGTAACATCCGTCAAGGGAGATAACAAAGATAGGCTACGTTCTACTAATTATATCCAATGCTAAACGTAGCAAATACTAACAACTTTTCCCAAAATAAAAAGGTAAAATAAAGAGGTTTTGACGGTAAGATCCATGTTTGATTCAGTAATAATACAGGAGTTTATGAAAGTGTTATGCTTATTTAATTATAACCGTAAAGAATACAGTTAACAGGGGCGGTTCCAGGAATCGACGTTTGAGGGGGCGTAACTTGGGGGGGTGTAACCTTTTGACTTGCGAAATTTTAACAATTTCTGTTCAGAAATGGTGCGTTTTGGGCCGGTTTATTACCTTTTTTATCTATATTGAAATAAACATTTAACTTGGACGATTTTAGTGTGTGTGTCGGGGGGGGGGGAGGGTTGCTCCCCTTCCCATCGACCCGCTAGTGGTTCATGAAATATTAATTGTGTGTGTTTTATCAGGGAACCCTATTGGTCTGAGGTTATACACACTGTAGTAAGAACGTTTATGTTAAAAATGTTGTTTATCAAGTGTCATCAAAATTGGCTAAATAGTGATCAACCTAATACCGCTTAATATGACGCTATCAGTTTTGAGTAAAAAGCATCGGTTTTATTTTTGTACCTTACAGCCTACGTGAACTTTGATGAGGATTTCCAATCCAAGTGAAATAAGAGTAATAAATAAAAAAAGAATACATTCAACCGTATTAAACGTAAATTTGAAACGCTAATGACAACAATGCATCTGACATAACACCTTCTTATATGTATGTTTAAGGTTTTCGTTGCCTGCTGACACAATACAATCAAAACATAATAAACGTTGTTTTTTTTCGGACTCCACACACTTTAACCAGCTCAACTGCGTTCATACCCCGATAGTGACATCAATTTTGCAATTTTTAAATGGTAATCGGTTGTAATGGAATACCATATTTACAAAATATCTATTGTAATTGAATACAGTTTTTACAAGTAATCGAATGTTATTAAATACATTTTGCAAACATGATTTTAATTAATTGGAACTTGCAATAGATTACTTTTGAAATGAATGCTGTAGTCCTTTTTATTACGCTTTGATTACTTTTCGATAACATTGTACGTATCGTCAATATGCACAGATAAAGATTTTAGCATAACAATTTACCCAAAACCAATTCAGATTTAAAATACTTTTGTTGTTGTTTTTTTTAATTCCAAAAACTTTGTTTCTTTTTTATCCTTGGATATATAAAAACATGATGAAAAAGTATACAAATTTAACACATCTCCGAACATTGAAGCTAGCTATTCCTTGTGCTGATACACATATCAAACTATATTGAATAATTAACTTTGTTGTCTTTTATATTATGGATATGAGTATAAAAGCTCTAAAGTATAGTAAAAAGACATATTATATAACTTAGAGGCCATTGAAGGAATGAATTGCGGGGTTGATGTCATTATCGGGGTATGAACGCAATTGGGTTGGTCAATGTGTGTGGACCCAATTGCGTTCATATCCCCTATAATGACAATCTCATTAAAATCAGATCCCCAATACACGCTTCACGACGTTACGCTATGTAATTAACGTAATGAAATGAAGTGAACGTCACGATATGATTTTAATGAGATAACTATAATAGTGACATCAACCCTGCAATAGAATACTTCATTTCATTTAAGAAAACGTTTCAGTAACCCGTTCTTACCCATTTTGTAAATAGAACGACCCGACTATAACCGGAAACATTTTTTTTTCAAATGACGTCACAATAACGCGGGAAAAGATCAACCACTTGAAATCACTTTAAAACGTAAAATTGAAACACTTCTTGTACCAATATATTTAAAATATAATAAACTAACACTTTTAAAAATGTTGATCTATATTTTACGGGACGTGCAGACACAATACAACCAATAACAAGATCAATAGCTTTCATGTATATTGTTATGCAATGAATTACGATCCGAACATATCCGAAGATGTTACGTTCATCGATTGATGAACGCAATCGCCGAAAGGCAGTTCATTTAAGGAATGGAAGTTGAGGTGTAAATATTTATACCGTTATCTTAACAGCATCAGTATTAAAATGATTCCGTGTAAAATGTGTAAAAACGGAAAGAAAATATCGATTACTTTATACGAAATAAACTTAACTAATCGTTTAAAATAAGGAAAAGGTAGCAAAATTAACCATTATTGTAGTTGTTAAAACAGTTGCAAAAGAATCGCAATTGAAACTATTTCATTTAGAACTTCTTCTTCATTGCGATGGAATGTAACCACCTCTTCGACGTTCTTATCGACATTACAAGTAGATGTTGTAAATAGTTAATGATCGAAACTCTCATCTGTTAACAACTATCCTGTTTAAACTGGATATATATATGTGTTCAGTATGGTGGCATATTACTGCCGTAAAATAGATTGATAACGATTCGAGCATTGTTTCTTGTTAACCATTTAAATTTCACGGTAATCAAATAGTTATCAAATTAATATACGCGTAACTTCTCGATAAGATAAATACACTAATACTAAAAACAGGCTTAAAAGTGCACTGAACGCCAACTCTGTGACCTTTTCATGCTGCACAACACTGACAGATTGTCTAGTTACGTTTTGCGAATTCCACTTAAAAAATAACTTTATAACCGGTTAACTATATAAGATTCGTGTTAACAATTATCCCTGTAATATCTTGGAACCAAAGAGAATTAACCAAAGAGAATCGACAAACCCCAGATTTTACTATACATTTAAGGCCTAAAAAAATATGTCCGTTTCGGGTAACCCGACCCTACCAATAAATATGCGCCGACCCTAACTATTTTTTCCGTTTCTGGGCAAAAACAATATTTGTTAGCGAAAAGAGAGTTACGAAGGGCGGATAAATGAAGATTTCAATCAGAATTATTGTTAATATGATAAAACAAAGTCAGGCAATGACAGTAATGTAGGAAAGACTGTCATGTGCAAGAAAAACACTCTGAACTTACGACAGATTTTGAAAAAAAAATCTCTACCTACCCTACCTAGAAATTTTGGGAAGGTTACCCTAAACAAACTAATTTTTTTTGCCTAATATAGGTCTTAATACAGTGCCTCGCAAACATAAATTGTTATCATGGAGGCTTTTCTGGCTGGGAAAACACCAGGTAGTCTATCATATTACCACAGCAAGTATACTACAATCCCGCAAATATTTCGCTTACATTAGCTATATAGGTAGATAGTTATCGCTAAACTGATGCTTTACACGAAACGGTTCGCGAACGTTAACTGTTTACATTACGGCAGTTTTATGCCACCATAGTTCAGAAAGGAACTACTGGAGCGTATAAAGAGGTTTGTTATTAAGAGACTTGTTTACACCAATATTTCTTAAGTGATTATTTATATAGGATATTATAAAGTGGTAAGATTTTGTTATATACATGTATACGTTCCTAATAAATGAATTGCTTAAACTCTTTATTGAGTGTTGTTTAGTTTTATAAGTTAAAATGATTGTTTACTTCGTTAAATTCATCGAAGATTAATAACTTTGTTTTGTTATAGACATGTTCTATCTAACCTTTTTGACCTGCTCACTGGGTATGTTGTACGTTACAAAGGGGTCTACAACCTGGTATCCCACAACAACGCCTAGGCCTACCACAGTCCCCGGATCGTGTTTCTGGGAGGGAAAATGGTATCATGATGGTACATATATTACTATTTCTTGTTTTTGATATATATGTTAATATAACATTTACTAATTTTCTATATTGCAATTCGAGGGGGTGAAAGCAAAAAGGTTCTATCTGCTTCTTTATTTAATGTCACTTAGAACCTTTTCGCTTTCATCCCTCGAAATATTCAGAGCACAATTTCAAAAAGAACTTCTTGAACTGAACGCCCTTATAACAAGAGCTATGCTTGCTATATTTTTGTTTGAATAATTTGCATAATGTTCTTTAGACTTTAAATAACAACAATCTTAATAATATTCAGAATAAACCATTTTTCATTCATCAATTCAAATTGAAGTTTGTATTTAGGCTAATTGAAAAATTGAAATTAGCCATATAATACTGTTAAAGGCCTAGTTTAATCGTTTTATAAGTGCCCCCCCCCCCCCCCTCCCCCTCCGTAAAAAAATAAAAAAATAATAAAAATTGTACACAATAAATAAGGAGTTTCAAGAAATTGGGGACAGAATGGATCATTAAGACACAGAAAGCAAATTATGTGTTATTTTCTACAGTGTATAAGGTTTGGTTGTTACACTGGTGTTACAAGCTCTGTTCCAATCTGTTTTGTATTGTTTTATTGTATCTATAGAACAAGGCACTAAGTAGCAATGCTCTGTGAAACTTACTGTTCTGTTCATTCCTAAGGGTTTAAACGTCTAGTCTCAGCTAGCGGATATGATAACGTTTTCATAAAGGACGGACTCCCACTCGCACATTTTTAAAATTTAAATCTTTTATCAACATATACATGTAGTTTCTGCTATAACTTAAGTGTGTGATGTTTTTTTGTTATTTAACAAATTGTAAACAGAAAGTTTTGTTAAATAAAATTGGGTCTTGATGACACACTGTCCTAGTTTTTTTTTTGTAATTGCAGTGATTAAAAACAAATTAATATTAAATAGCAGCAATAAATAAAACATGAATCTATTAAACATATTTATCGAATCGACATGTTTTAGATCGGAATTGATTCGGATCGAGCTTAAAGTGAATCGTTGCAGCTCAAGTTACTGGTCATATGTATGAGATCTGGCTGCGATTACTTTCCACCGCAAGGGTTCTAAGTCAGTTACTTAAATTTGTTACATGTACATAAGAAAGAGTTTCTTTTATAGTCATAAAACTGCAAAAGTTTATGTTCAGCACTGTGTCTACCTGTCTTAAAGGCCTAGTTCAATCCTTCTATAAGTGACCCTTCCCCCAAAACTTTGTATTGTACACAACCTCTGTGTATTGGTCTTTATCTAAATGCCTATTTATCTTATCAGATCTGAGATTTGAGTATCCTGCAGTACAATTTTGGAGGTTTTATTATAGAAATGGACCCTAAATGGCCCTGAGCCAATAGACAAATAAACAGAAAATTTGCCTCTACTGTGACATCAGTGCAATTAGCAGGAGAAGTACAGCAGGGGATTGTCATGCCAAACATTCCCTTTTCTAGGCCTTTAAGTAGACGGTCTTTGGGGAAAATGGCTTCGTTAGGGAGAGTTAACAGTGTTGCACTTTTCATCAATGTCAATGAACAGTTTGAAGCAATATTTATATGAAAAAATACATAAACAAATCCAGTTGTCGAAAGTTTATCATAAACGACGTTCAATGGAATAGGGCCAACGCAAATAACATCAAACAGAACATATCACATTCACAATCCAGAAAAAACACATAACAATAAATCAAAACACAACACACAACACATCAAGTATATACCATATAAAACTAGACATATTGATCAAGGATTGTTAAGTACCGCCTTGAACCATCCAGTAAAATGTAAATTTACTGTGTGTTTAAACTTATTTGTGTGCACAACCTTACTCTTATCCAAACAATTATAAAACGTTAATACATAAATGATTAAACTTATCAAAGTTTGCATTAACTTGAGGGAACTTAAACATAAAATAAATGACAATAAAAGGAAAAAGGTAAGCACTAAGTACTCATATGATGAGAGATCCCAATTCTAACTACAGATGAAGGAATACAACATTTAGAGTACCTAATGCAAAAATGTTTCAAAGATATGATGCATTTGGTGATTGAAATTCGTAAAATAAAAAAATCCGAAACAGATATGTTGATGCAAAGGATCATTTCCAAAATGCAATCGTTTTAGACAGCTGGTTTTAAAAAGGAAAAGATGCGGCAAAAGGACACATGATGCTAAGGGCTAATAGAGCACATCGTGTTGGGCAATAAAGAACTTCTATATTACATATTTGAGAACAATACGTGAGCTAAAACATTGAATTCTAAGAAGGCAGAATGATAAACGTGCCCGTCTCCATGAGGGGAGATGGGTGCTTCAAAAAAGGACAGGTGCAACACCATTCTATAACTCATAAATTCTCCAGGCGGAAGTCTATAGAGGATAATATTTCAATTAGATTGCATTGTGTAACCATTGTTTTGTGTTTAACTGTGATAAGAAAAGCAGTTGTTAGAAAGCAAAACCGCACCTGACATTAAGCATGATAATTAACTGCAGCACTGAAAATACACATTCTAAAGTAGTATTTATATTGACTTCAACTACATTTTCCAGGTGACGTCCTTTACAGCGCACCTGATGGATGCAATGGTGGATACTGCGAGGCTGGTGGTGTGGTAAACTGGGACCATGAGTGCTACTTCTACACACCAGACTGTTTTGGTCAACAAATTAAATTACCCGACCAATGTTGCCCTCTTTGTTTGAATACAACAACACCACCATCAACGACTATACCGACGACAACAATTCCGACGACGACTCCCCGAGCCCCGCCCGGAGCCTGTGTTATTGACAACAAAGTCTACGCTAATGGTAAAAACACTTAACTCTTGTCGTATGCTATTTAAACGACGACGAAGATGTTCGGCTAATGGGCTTGTTCTTGATGCTATCACAATGTCAGGTCATCATATTATTGACATGGAAACTATCTAAACTTGGTATTTTAATTTTGGGAATTAATTGCTGTTGTTTTTCTTGGTCATTGATATTCTTTTCAATTTAATGTCACAACGTTTGAACCTGTTAGACTTAACCACATTTTGACACAGGGGAGGAGATTTCGCGTGCGCAAGACAACTGTTATGGTACTATTTGTTCGAATGGTCAAACGGTGTCCTGGGACCACGAGTGTTTCCTTCAACCACCTTATTGCTCTGGTATAGAGGAGAAACTACCTGACAAATGTTGTCCCCTGTGTCATACATCAAACACGACAACACCACCACCAACGACCATTCCGAGGACGACAATTCCGACGACGTCACCCCGAGCCCCGCCTGGAAGCTGTGTTATTGACGACAAAGTCTACGCTAACGGTAGAAACACTCAACTCTTGCAATGTGCTGTTTAAAATACGACCCTAGATGTTAACGTTATCTTGTTGTGTTTTTCTTTATGATACTATTACAATGTCAGTTCATCATAAGGTCCACATGCCAAGTATCTAAAATTAATTGCTGTTGTTTTTCTTAGTCATTGCTATTCTTGAATACAATTTAATTTCACAACTTTTGAACCTGTTTAACTTCACAATATTTTGACACAGAGGAGGAGATTTCGCGTGCGCAAGACAACTGTTACGGTACCATTTGTTCGAATGGTCAAACGGTGTCCTGGGACCACGAGTGTTTCCTTCAACCACCTTATTGCTCTGGTGTCGAGGAGAAACTATCTGACCAATGTTGTCCCCTGTGTCATACATCAAACACGACAACAGCACCGCCACCATCAACCAGCAGTAGCACTAACAGCAGCACTGAACCCCTCCGTGACGTTTTTAGTTCAACGCCTTCTTACAATGCCAGTACAGACTGTTTGATTAACGGAAGATGGTTCGAAGGAGGTAGAACGTTTCTTTTTTAGTACTCACTTTTGCATAAGATTTCTGAATGATACTGCATAAATAGAATACATTCTGGAAATTACACTAAAATGTTTACTACAACGTAGTTCATTTAATGGACAAAAATGTTGCGTCCAATTTGACAAAATATTATAACTGATAACATATATGATCATATAAGTATAATTTTATAATGTCGCTCCCAGGAACTCGAACCTCCACGGATCCGTGTAAACCATGCTTCTGTCTGAATGGAAAGGAGCGGTGTTCGCCACGTCAACAGTGTAGCGAGGTGCAGGACTGTCCTGAGTTCTACACCCCACAAGGGCAGTGCTGTCCCGTTTGTGGTAAGGCAATATTTACATTTCTAAATATGGATAGTCTCATTCAAAATCATTAACAATTCTACAATTACTGTAGTCATATTAAGTAAAGGGACTAGCAGCTGGTTTTGAAAAATGCACTTTTTAATAAAAACGTAATTTATGTAACTGGTGTATCTGTTTACGTAAGACAAGGCGATATTTCGAATTCGCAGTCAGTTTACCAATCATAACGAATGTTGTTGTTGTTCTTTTTTCAGGATCGTCGGCTGACAAGTGTTCACCCCTGACTTTGTGTTTACTTGCTGTGCTTTCATTTACAAAATTGTCGTTCTTCAATACGTAATTAGAGTTCTGTATGTGTGTGTATTTTTGTTGAACATTGTTATGCATTGGTGTCAATGGGTTGCTTTCTTAATTTTGGTAATAAAACATTTGGGTTTACTCACCATATTTGTTGTGACGCTAGTAGTTTTAGTTTCGAAATGAGAACACATAACATGTCACGTGACCAACTGAACGGATATATAAACATTACGTGTCCAAATGACCTAATGTCACCGTCTCCGAGGCCTTGTGGTTTAGGCGTCCGCCTACGGAGCGGGAGCTTGTGGGTTCGATACCTGGCCGCGTCATACCGATAGACGTTAAAAATTGGTAAAAGTAGCTCCCTTGCCTGGCGCTCGGCAATTAAAGGGTAGTGCTTGGAAAAATGGTGTACTCAGTGCTGGTTCAACCCAGGAAAGTTGTATCCCGTGTATCGGTGCTTTACACCGAGTACGTTAAAGAACCAAGAGGTGTCTTCGCTAGGGAATCGCACACAAATCTCTTGTATCTCACTGTTTCTTCAAGTCTTTCATTGTCTGGATTTGACTGCAGATTTCTATCACTTCTATCTCATGTAATTATGGCATTTAATCACAATTTAAGTCGTAATGGCGTCACGGCGGGGTCAAACCATAATGCAGCCAATGGACGCGGGCAGAGTTGCTAAACTCAAATAAACAAAAATATGATGTAATGTCAAGTCGATTTCTTATTGTAGACAAATATGGACATACATTTAGTGATATTCCTTTTATTCCATATCGCCTTATATTTGCCGATTCTTGAGGCTCAAGCCTTGGGCCATGATAACAAACAATTTGAAGTCTGATTTCAGGTTCAAGTGGCCAATCTGCAATTCTTCATTTTCATTGTAACTAATTTTCTAGTTGAGTTTTTGATGCGTAACTTTGTTGAATTGTATTTCTTTTCGAAAGTGTACAATCATTCGCACGTATTACTATTTGCAAAACGAACGGAATAGAGGTGATTGTTTGTAATTAATAAACCTGTTTTTTTAGTCTAATTTCTACATTTGGACTTGAGACTGTTCGTAACCTTGTGCTTGGCTTAAGTGGTATTTTTTTGATTTCCCATTTTCTGCAATAATCAAACCGAGCCGTTGGAGCAATTGTATTTAATTCCATACCTGTGTTTGTTTCGCTGTATGTGGATTGCAAAGAATTTTGGATGAACTTTGGCAGTCACCAAGTGCGTCCCTGGCATTATTGTAGTTTCGATATATGAAGAGTTCTTTCATTGGATTTGATCCCAATATGTTATATGGGATCTTCTGTGTTTTACCAATTCCTGCCGAATAAAAGTATTGACAAAATGCACTAAAAGGGTACATATGACAAGCTTCACGAATGTTTCTTTCATTGGATTTGATCCCAATATGTTATATGGGATCTTCTGTGTTTTACCAATTCCTGCCGAATAATAGTATTGACAAAATGCACTCAAGGGGTACATATGACAAGCTTCACGAATGTTGGCGTTCCGAGTGGTTTAAAATTCTTCTTTCGGAACTTTATTGTTTAAAGGTGTCGTTCAGGAGGGGAGATGCATCCCGTTTCGATCCCATATAACGTACATATTGGGACCAAATCCAATAAGGAAACTCTTCATTTGTCGTAACTAATAAACATGTTTACATTTACTTCCACAATACTAAGTTTCCAATTACAATGTATTAGTATTAATGTTTTAAGATATACTTAACGTAGAAGATAGCGTGTGCAGACGTACGTGATTACTTGTCATACCAGCTACGTCTGCACATATTGTTGTTGTTTTGTGTTAGTACAGAGGCACGGAGCATTATTGAAATACGAGACCTTTGTCACCACAGGACACCCATTGAATGCGAAACTTGTCAAAGAGCGACGCACTGTTGGCACGTTTAGTAAGAAAACTGTGGGGAAATAAGACCTGTGTACCAGGTCGACAGAAAATGGATGTCAATGTGTTTGTCAGGAGATACGTTCCACGTATGGTGACCAGTGTGTTAGGCGGTATAACCCCTCGACTATAGTGTTAGAAATGTAGCACGACCGAGCCTATATTTTTTTACAAACTAATTACAGCAGATAATTGAGTACATTATGATGTTGACTATTCATTGCTTGTAATGCTGATTTTTTTCAATCCGTAACATTGGTTGTAAGCGGGGTGATAGTTACTATACAAACCATGTAGCATTCATGGACCTTGAGCATGAAAAGCGTTCATAAAACAAGTCCTGGCTAAAATTATTTTCCAAAGTTAAAGCTCTAAAACGCCTGATAGTACGGGGGTGAATGCTGTTAGTTTATACTAGGATTCGAAGTGTTCTAACAGTAAACAACTTGTCACAACAAGTCAGCTTGTAAACAACGAAAATGAAAGTGAATAGGTGCTTATAAAATGACAGTTATAAGAACGACGTCAACTTAACTCACGGATATTTTTTATGATCAATTGTTTTCTAGTTATTTTTTCTGGATTCGTTGTTTACTTTTCATGGAATTCTATATTTAATTGTTGTTGTTTTTTAATTTAATAAATCGTAGAATTCTTAAAATACACAAATTCATTAATTTAATTAAATTAGCTTTAAGATACATTTAAACAAGTATATGTTAAAGAAATAACAGGCGAATGGAAACAGTGCAGTGTAACATTTTTAAGGCCTAGTTAAATCCTTCTATAAGTGCCCCCCCCCCCCAAAAAAAAAAAAAAAAAAAAAAAAAAACATTCAAACACGTGAATTGTAAACAACCTCTGTGTATTAATCTTAATCTAATTGCCTAATTGTCTTATCAGATCTCAGATCTAGTATCCTGCTGTGAATTTTGGAGGTTTTATTATAGAAATGAACCCTAATTGGCCCTGAGCCAATAAACAAATAAACAGGAAATTGGCCACTACTGTGACATCAGTAGCAGATGCACAGAAGGGGATTGTAATGCCAAACATTTCTAAACTAGGCATTTAAGTTTACTAGTATATCAAACATGCATGCAAAGGTATTCGGCGATAAGTTCTTTCAACATTATCTACGACCCTTTACTATTTTTATAACACATAATATAAACAAAAAGGTTTTGTTGTCACATAAGCTATTAAAACAGATGTCACCTTGTTCTTATTAATTGTTGTTGTTGATGTAATACATAAAGCATGTCAACAACATCAATTAGTAAGAACGAACGGATGTAAATAGAAGTATTTTGGCGTTCTTGTTCTATTTTTAGTAACAGCGAAATTGACATTGACGCTTAGGGGCCTCAAAATTCTATTTTTTAACAGTATGTAGGGACCAAAACGCAATCAAATAAAAGGTATCAAACTCTATATACCAAGTTGGGCTAACATTTGTCAAATCAAACTAACGATATTCAGTTTTCGCCGTTTTGAATTTTAGTCAGAGCGGCTGTAAACGCAAATCTTCCTATAAACCAAGTTTGGTCACAATTTGTCAACCTTAACTATAGATATTCTGTTTCAATATTTTGTTTCTAATATGATTATCAGTGACCTTTACCCTGAACCCCAAACGCAATCCATTGAAAGGTTATAAACTGTTCTTACATCTCATGATATTCTTAACCATCCGTTTAATTAATTTTAGTAATAGTGACCTTGACCTTGGTACTGAATATCTTGGGATCTACGAAGAGTTTCTGGAGACCTTTCATGGGATTCGTTTGGTTTAACTGATTTTTTTAAGCAACGTTAATGGTAACCGTGACCTTCCATTGCTTGTTTTCCACTCCATTTAACCTTACTATTGTACTGTTATTTTTGTATACATGAACCGAATAAATATGTTTAAACTAACAGTGACCTTGACCCTAGGGATCCCAAACATAATCCAATGAAAATTCCCCATAAACTCCTTCTATATACCATCTTTTGTCACAATATAACAATCTTAACAAAAGTTATTCAAACTTTTTATATATTTATGAACACGTGCGAAATCCTTGTTGTACATATTGATCTTGTTTGTTTACTTTTGTATTGCATCATATTAAGCTGTGTACTGTTTAATCACGTTTCACAAACTTTTAAAGCGTTTTGAAAATACCTGTTAAAAAAGGAAAAACAGTTGACGTTAATTGCTGTGGTTTTGGGGGGATCTCACACGCAAACACATCTTATTTTTAATGAAATAGATTTGTAAAATATGAAGCCGATACAAAACAGTGTCTATTTTTTGTAGCCTTCGGCGCTATCAAGCGGTTCAATCAATCTAATAACGCTGATCAGAATATGAATTTGGTCAATCAAATAAATATACTTAAGTTACTCATGCATGGTGAATAACTTGTTCATTTACAAACTTATACATTGGTAGGAACAGTCGAAAGGTATGTTTCACTTGTTGATATACAATTGTAATTGAATGTTTTCATATAATTTTAGAAGTTAAGATAACAATGTTTCTATGAGTATTACATCTAGCATTTAAGTAAATATTTATAGATTTATTCTTATTATTATAATTATTTTTCACGTTTCAACGATTCACATTTTTCTACTTTAAAGATACATTCAAAGTGACATTTATAGTAAAAATGAGTAGAGAAAACAACTTAATGTTTTTAAATGCTGTGTGATCTGACTTAAAGTGACATTCTTATTCGAAATCAATACATAGACATGTATAACAAACATCAATTTTGACTGATAAACCTTTAACTTCTTACTAAATAATGCATTTATGGAAAATATTAATTACTGATAACACGAATGTAACCGTGTATTTAATGGCTGAAAGCACAATACTATTAAATGATTGGTGTATGCTAAAAGATTTACTGTGGTCTACTATAGTCACAAAAGGTAGAAATACCCTGTTTTATGCTCATTTCTCTCAAATTAAACTCGGTATCCGTTATAAGAACCATTGTTTTTGACATTTATTCATCTTTTTTAATATTAAATGAATACTATTGATTGAGGTAAATCTTATTTGGAAGTAAGAGTGCATCTTTAACGAGATATCACCTCAACATGATGCATGTTGGACGCCGTAGGTTAGCTTTTTAATTTAAGTGCTTTTACATCATAAATGTATTTTAGGGAAATTAAAAGGAATTTTATCCAATAAAGTATTCTTTTTCATTTCATCATACTCGTAAGACTTTTAACTATTGTCAAAAGGTACAACAACTATTATAAGAGGTAGAAGGGTTCATATGTTTTTTTCAACTGTGTCTGCAAAACCGTTTTAGGGAAAAGGTGTATTTCTTCCTTGGTTTTGCACTTAAATACACAGATCATGGGGTATTGTAGGGAATCAAATCCAGAGGTTCTGCAGAAATGAATCTACGCTTGTACTTTTTTTAACTTGTGGTACGTTAGGTGGAAGGGCTTTTATTTTGACCATTTGACTTTTTTCCTTAGACATTTTTTGTTTCATAACACTGTTTGGCTCCTATAGCAGTAAAATCAAATGTTAATGAACCAGACTGTTAGTGTTAAAATAGTATGTTTTATTTATTGTTTTTATCTATTTCGACGAATTTAACTGTCACTTTGCACTGCAAGTAAAACTATTACATAAGGATCACTCAATACGTGAAATATTTTATTTTCATACTTTAGAAAGTTTATCTGATAATACTGTGTGTGTTCTTTTTTTTTCTTTTCAGGCAAAGAAGTCATGCGTTTCGTTATAGTTTTAACTTTGTATTTAGTGGAAGTAATCTGCCCGACAACTAGATCGGCAACTGTTCCCCCCATTACCACGCCCAGGATAACCACAGTTCCAGGAGGGTGTTTCTACGAGGGAAAAATATATCATGACGGTAAATTCGGTTTTCAAAGACACTTTAAGAAGTAAATTTAGGTCGAAAAATTTCAAGAAATATACAATAACACCATACTTGTTACGTCAATAAACGAATCGCTTTGTCTTGGAAAAATATTGCTTAAACGACATTTTGTTGTATAAAAAATAGAAAATGAAAATAGATATACATATATAAACAAATGGGTCGGGCCACAAGATATTACAACATAAGCAAAAGGTCATCCCCTTGTTAGTCACACACGTAAAATTGTTGAAAAGAATTTCGTCAATGAATTATCATATTTAATGAAGAATTTGCAAAACAAATATAACGAAAGAGAAGGCTAGTTAAACAGTAAAACGAGATATAATAATAACTTTGAGCAAAACGCAATAAAACGAGATTTGATCAAAGGGAACATTCTGACCAAGTTTGAACATTTTCTTATCAATGCCTACCAACATATAGTTCCGGACGGACGGACGGACGGACGGAATGACGGACGGACAACGCCAAAACAATATCCCCCTCCCGAAACCTTCGATTCGGCGGGGGATAACAAGTACTGTGTATCAATTCAAATTATATATAGAATGCCTTGATGTCTAACTGAAGAAGATGATTTGGAAAATAGACGAAAATTGAGAAGTTTTAGTCTAAGAAATCTTAAGAAATACGTATTGCCGGTGTAACGTTAAATTTTGACCCCGTTGAATATTGACCTAAGGTGTCTTTTTGTCAACGGATGACAAATCAATTTAATGTTGAAAACTGACCCCTACCGTTGATTAGCGACCCTTCATAGCGTTATAAATTGGTCAAGGGTGGTACTTCTTCCTAAGGGAAGAGCCATAACTCTGATGATATTAGTCAGAAGGAAACTGTTCATGATGTTTCATTTTAATGACATTAAAATTTGTTGAAAGTTTCCTTAAAAATAGTAGAAGCGCTGCTGTTGTTTTTTGTTGAAGGTGAATAAGTAATAGAAAATGCACTTTTATATATTAAGCTTTGTTAAATTAAACAATCAGTTTATTCTCATGTGTTGGGTATTATATTCTGCAGGATCAGGAAGCTCTGGTCAGATGAGATGGTATTGATAAATAATACACAGTTTGAATAATCTGTCTTAAGCCTTTTACATAATATGTTCATGTGTATGTAGGGCAGGACATACGCGGCTCTGTATGCGGGGGCTTGCGTTGTGACAAAGGGAATATTTTAAACTGGGACGATGCGTGTGTTTTTTTCACTCCACCTTGTCTGGGGCAACAGATGAGGATTCCCGGTCAATGCTGCCCTGTCTGTCTTACTTCAACAGCGCCGCCGACAACAACCCGGCCGACAACGACACCCATGGTCCCACCTGGAGGGTGCGTCATCGGCAATAAATCTTATGCAAACGGTAATAATGATCAGGTTTCATTGCTTTTCATTTAAGGGAAGTATGTGTTATACGCTTGTTGATTTTTTAGCGTCAATCAAGCATAATAATTTGAAAGTTCTGTACGTCATTTAGTTTAAATTTGGCAAGCCTTATTTCAGTTATCACCAGTTTTTAACCCATTATAATCGCTATTTCAGACACATTTCGAATAACGTCAGTGTGTCAATAACTTCAATTTGTACTATATATGTTTAAATGTCGGTGATACCTAATCCTTTTTAAGGTGAATACATCTCCCGCGCAGAAGACAATTGTTTCGGCACCATCTGCCACGAAGGGCACCAGCTAGCCTGGGACCACGCGTGTTTTTTCTCCACACCCCCTTGCTCCGGCGTTCAGGAGAAACTGCGTGACAAGTGTTGTCCCGTTTGCCATAACGTAACAACGACACCACCATCACTAACAAGTACAAAACAAATAATCAGTACAACCTTCACAACAACCACCACAACCAGCAGTTCTTCCACGACCACTAGAAAGACGAAAACCAGGACGAGTCTATGGAAAATCTTTTTGAAGCTTTTTAATAGGAAACTGTGAATGATACCCCTTTGGAAATACAATTCCTTGGAGTTTAAATATTTAAAGAATGCTTGAACTTAGATACTGGAAATAAATTGACTTCAAAAATAAAAAAAACACCATCGAAATAATGTCTTAAATGTGGCTTTCGTGTTTCTGCCTTCCATTTGTTATACACCGAGAATAAAATATTTATATGAAGCACTTTGGTTCCAGAATTTCTTTTATCCTGTCACTCGCATACAAATCGGCCCATTAACAAGGTGCCGTGTAAAGTTAGGGATAGTGACCTCGTGATGTTTATCTACAGTCAGTTGGTCATGTGACCGCGAAATTGGACTTCTTTTCTGATTTGAAATCAAAGGAACTGCACACAAAATGTTTCAAAATCTTATCAATAGTCCACCAACAACCTACCTCAACAATCACTCACCCAGAAAGTTCCATTACTCTGCATTAGTGATTAAACTATTATCTAGTACAATCGATAAATCGTCGCTGACAATGCTTTGTCGGCGACAATCGATAGTGGTTGTCTAAAATCGATGTAGCCAATGTTACTGCCGGTAAATTTAAAATAAATGTCAATTTTCCTTTCCGGTAATTTAAGTTAATTTTAACAACGGCGGTTACTCTCTTAAAGAAATACAGTGAATGTTAACTTTTCTACTTAAACACTTACAAACTCTTCAAAATTACAATAAAATAAACTGTTTTTAATTCTTTATATA
Organism: Mya arenaria; assembly: GCF_026914265.1. Lineage (NCBI taxonomy): Eukaryota > Metazoa > Mollusca > Bivalvia > Myida > Myidae > Mya > Mya arenaria. The sequence continues at coordinate 34,221,171 of NC_069135.1, read as the reverse complement.
TTTCATAAAACCTCAATAATCTGCATCTATGATGTAGTGGGTCCGGTCTTACCTGCAAATACCGGCTCGATGCATTCTGTTTTTGAAACCTTTTTTGGTACCGTTTGTTATGAAGACATCTGCTTTTTTGGTAAAAGTTTTATGAAAAAAAGATATTTTAATGAAATCTCCAATAATTCAGGTTATTGAATGTTAAGCTGGTTAACAAATATTTAATATGCTTTTACATGGATAAAATGCTATGGTAACTTACTTGATGCGATGTGCGTCATTTTGCAATTGATGTGCAATTATTAGTATGTGTTGTTGTTATGTTTTTCGTTAAGTTATTAAAGACAGAAAAAGGTTATGGATGTTTACTTACTGTTGCAAACAGCATGACTACAGCATCGCATGTACTGATTCCAGGTTAAACCATTTAAATGATCATGATTCTACTATGTATAAGGAATGTATTTCTAAATGATATCATGAACTTTCGATTATTGTCCGATAGTAAATTGAAATATTTGGTCCGAATCGATTCGATTATCGATAGCAAATGGAGTCCGATTTTCTAACACTAGTCACTCTGCATGATAATGACACTGGCAAAGAAAACCGACCAGGAACGCAACATGTGCCACACCCGCAAATGCTGAAAATGTGCAGCATGCATCGATAATTAATTCCATTTCTGTGGTGAATGACAAAATCCCACTTACAACAGAAATGAATCCCGTCTTTGCCGGTGTAGTTCTGAACAACCAATACTTTATTCTTTCAAATCAATGTGAATTAAATCCATTGAACATGTGGTGATTGTGTGTAAACACACGTGATCCTGCGGCTTGTGGAATAATTGTAACATGATTACTGTAGACAATGGTTGGTGACTGATCCACGTTTATGCACGTTTAAAAGCTTTTATGTTTTGAATTGATATTGACATATTAAAATGCAATTACTTTGACTATAAACGTATTGAATAATATTGAACTACTTTTGGGCACATTTCAACATGGTTAACTAGTGTACCGATGTCAACAGGGGAAAAAGATGTCCCTTTTTTCACAAAAAGGGCATGTACTTCATAATTTTAATTAATACAGCCACCTTGCCAGATAAACGTTCTTGATCTACGGCACTAACCAAGTATTCTCTACATATATGGTGCCCGCATCTCACGCCATGGCAAGTTTAGAGGTAAACCTATGGACGCTTGTGAAGTAATGCATCGCTCTGTGCTGTATATAGTAAACATGCTGGTACTTTTTAAAGCCGCAAACAGACGAGCAGTTATCCATGACTTGTGCGATACATAAATAAATTGAAATCAATGAAAGAAATTGAACAAATGTTTTCAAGGTGATGCTAATGTGGGAACTATGCCAAGCTCCCTTCCCCGGCGATTCAACTTTCATCGATATCTATATAGGTCAACAATCAATATTATACTAGTTACGTGTGAATGATTAATTATCACCAATCCAATGGTGTCATAATTCCTTTTACCTGGCAGCTTTGTGTAATTAACATGCACTTTCAAAATAATGCGTTGACCAATCCTCTCACAATTGCGTCATACTCTTGTCACCCTCATCATCATTACGCCGATACTCCCATTGTATGTTTAGTAGTGCTGGGAATCGGTTCCAATTTTACAATCGATAATCGGTTTCACTCAAGTAACCGATTATCGATAGTACAATCGTGTTTTTTTAAATACTAGATAAAACCTAAAGTGAAGTTTTATTCATGCACATTATTAAACTCTTAATCATTATATGCATACACGTTATGTCTATGATTGAAGTAATTAAGTGTTATATAAAAATAGTTCATTTTTACTTGCTCTTTGTGGCTTTCATCTGCCGTTTTGTTAAAGATAACGTCTGAACACTTACTTATATTTTTTTCATTTTTTTTCGATAATCGATTATAACCAAATACAATCGATATTCGCCGATTTCAGGCCCAACCAATCGATTTTCGATTATAATCGATCATCGGAACATCACTAATGCTTAGCACTACACATTGGTACCCCGACATTGCAAATGGTTACTTCAAATGAAATGCAATCAAAATGTGCGTTATATTCTAAGCCAGTAAGCAGATACCAAGTAAAATTCTAATTGATTAAGAAGAGAACCGGCTCGTGGCCCTCGCCCCGCCCCTCCTCACTCATTAATGTTCTACTCTATAAGTATATTATTATATACCAGATTTTATAGCGCTCAGTTTATATAAAACTACACGTTCAAAAGCGCTTTACAAACTGTCCGCCCGGTTAGCTCGGTCGGTAGAGCGTTGGACTGTTAATCGGACAACCCGGGTTCGATTCCCGGGCGGACCAGGGCACTTCTGTTGTGATTGGTTATGAAATCCTTTCTACGACCATTCGCACTGTACCACTGCCCCTGGCATGTACAGAAGCTGTCAGTTACTTGCAGAAGTGAAGGCACCTAGTACTGGTTAACCGCCCAGGATAGGTGTGCGGTGGTTGAACTGTCACTCTGAGACCCTTCAATGTGCTCACGCCGGGACCCGGAGTATAAACTACTAACACCACCCGCTTTACAAACTACAAACCACACCTTATGGACAAAAAATAGAACATGAATTGAATACGAATTCAAAATAATTTAATGCTTAAAATAATTTTCCAATGCCTCATTATATTTAAAACAGATATAATTTAAAACAAAGAACATTTTATAAAACATAAATATTACAAAATAAATAAAATAAAATATATGATTTAGTTTTTAAACTTTGTTTAAAACCTTTTTGTTTTAAACCTTTAAACTCGTCAATGTTTTACAGTCCTTTATACCAGAAGACAGCGCGATCCGCAATGTGCAGCAGCTTTCTGAAAGCTCCTGTCACCATAACTTAGCGTTCGATTATTTGGCACCACAAGTGTGGAATCTCTATAGAGTCTTTCTATTGCATGGCAGTTTCGTTGTAAAATTAAACCAGTCCTTATTATCAGAAGACAGCGCGATCCGCAATGTGCAGCAGCTGTCTGAAAGCTCCTGTCACCATAACTTAGCGTTCGAATATATTTGGCACCACAAGTGTGTAATATCTATAGAGTCTTTCTATTGCATGGCAATTTCGTTGTCAAATAAAACCAGAAAATGTGGATGTTTATAATTAATTAATCACAGTTATGTGAGACTTTATACGACACTTGCTACCTCACCCGATTGAACGACTTCCTGGGAATAGTTTGACTTGAAGCTCGGATGGTTAATGAAAAGGTAGGAATTTGGTGTGTTTTGACATATATTGAAATGAATTGGTAAGGAGATATTTTAGAAATTCCTATCATTAGTAAATGAAAACATATTCAGGAAAACATCTTTAAATTATCAAATTGTTAATCGAACAAATAATTGAGATACATTTCAATGTTTGAATGTGCGCTTTTATGAATGACGTTTATGCCGTGTTCCAGTTAAAGCCAAACCTTCAAGATGTTTATGTCAATGACGCTTTGTGTGACTTTTCTGGCGAGCATTTTTGGAACTGAAGCGCTGAATATTACCGAAGTATGCCCTTACAACACGTTTTGTTCTTCGGGCCCATTGAAGGTATGCAATAATAGTGTATGATACGCAAGCGTCATTGAAGTGACACTCTTATTCAAAATCACAAAATACACATGTATAACAAACATCATTTTTGACTGATAAACCTTTACTACTTACTAAATAACGCATTTATCGGAAACATTAATTACTGATAACAAGATTGTAACAGTGTTTTTAATAGCAGAAAGCACAAAAATATTAAATGATTGGACATGTCATACCCAGTGTCATAACCTTGCCGATGGATTATTTCTCTCCTGCTATGAATACGCCGCGGGGTGGGCCATAAAACCATTATCGTAGAGTTGAATACACAATTTCTGGGCATCGATTTTGTACAAATTTTACATAAATGTTCAAAAAGGACCAAAAGATATTTAAAAATTCATTATTTCGAAAAGTGCATTTGAAAGAGAAAAAAAATCTGCATTGTAATCCGTTGGAAGCTAAGCAATCGGATGTCTATAATAACTTTCAATAGCAAAATAATTTTTAGATCCTTCTTATTTCAATGTAACTTTTAATGACCACCAAACCCTTAAAAAGGACCAAAATGCAAAAATCATACAATTAATACAAAACCATCATCTTCAAGGGCAAAAATTATCCTAACATATATGTAGGAAGTAAGTTGATCTGTTGAAAGACTACGTCGTGAGAAATATTTAACCATAGTTTCCCTATATAACTCTATAGGCTCTTTCGCTTCAGCGGATTTCTCCAAAGTTGGCAATGAAGTTTAATGTAGCATGGTAGTTTTATCTAGTCTTCGGTTAACTTAATTTTTATTAAAAACAACAACTTGTATATGCAATACCAGCTGCAGGCGAGCAGTTTATTGAGTGATGACGTGCAGCCGACAAAGACAACACTTGTAATATATATGTAAATCAAGTACATTTTAGCACTGAAATAAGCACTGGCTACGGAAGTCCTACACTGTGCCACCGACCTGCCGGAAAAAACCCAGAGACGGTTAACCCTGGAAACCTGTTCTTATATGCCAAGTGTCGGCTCACAAAGTATGAATGTTGAACCTCATTCATTCGTTTGGATTCACATACGGCATCATGTGCTATGCAAAATAGATTAATGATGTATACAGCGTGAAGTCGACGGGTAGAATGACTTTCTCTTTCGTTAAAATTGATCAAATTACGATGAGATATCGGTTATCAATTAAAGATGCACTCTTACTCCCAAATAAGATTTACCTCAATCAATAGTATTCATTTAATATTAAAAAAGATGAATAAATGTCAAAAACAATGGTTCTTATAACGGATACCGAGTTTATTTTGAGAGAAATGAGCATAAAACCGGGTATTTCTACCTTTTGTGACTATAGTAGACCACAGTAAATCTTTTAGCATACACCAAATATTTAATATTATTGTGCTTTCAGACATTAAGTACACGGTTACATTCGTGTTATCAGTAATTAATATTGTCCATAAATGCATTATTTAATAAGAAGTTAAAGGTTTATAAGTCAAAATTGTTGTTTGTCATACATGTTTATGTATTGATTTTGAATAAGAGTGTCACTTTAAAGAAACGCAAATATACTGTTGCAATAAACTGAAAGAGACTATTGCGAAAAGAAACAGTTCTAAAAATAATTTAGTCTTCTATTAGTTTTCAATACCTGTGCAATTTCCAACCAAATTACACAAAATATAGTAAATCAGTGTGAACAGGTCAAGCTATTAGACGTATTGCCGAGCAACTGACAGACAGACAGACACAAATTCAGATTTACAGACTGACGAATGGACAAATGAACAACGGATCACTAGTTCACAAGTCACACAAACTTCCTAATATATGAAATGCAGAAGAGATATAGAGCAACTTTTGTAAAAGAAATGTGCTTGGAAATACGACGCGCATGATTGACTGTACACTTGTTTCACAAATAAGTTTTTGGAATTTGTGAATTATCTGGTCCAACACAGCAGTCCATCAATTTGTCTCTGAATCTTTGCTCAAAATGTGTACCAATTATAATATTTGAATAAGAGTGTTGTTATAGCTGAATCAACGGAATGAATCAACGTATAAAGAGTAAATATTATTATGTATTTATTTCCATTTCAAAACAGAGCTGGACCCCTGATGGAATCCATCGACCATGTTGCGAACACTGTCTTTGTTCTGAAGATTGTGAACTGTTTGGAAAGTGCTGTTTCGATTTCGAACCAAAGAAGAATTTGGAAACAATCCACAAATGTTACACTCAAGATGAACTGTACAATTTTCCCAGAATTATCGCTGCCTATAGCACCAAGGAGGGTTTTGTTATAATAAACACTTGTCCCGTAGATTACCAAGGAATTGTGTCTCATTTAGAAATGCAGGAGTTCGACGATTTTTTACCGGTCTCAAGAAAAGCTGACGGTCGCATTTATGTTAACAGAAAATGCGCACTTTGTAATGGAGTTGAAGATGTTGTCGAATGGAATCTTCGCATAGTGAATTGCCCTTTTGTTATGCTTCAGAAATACAATAGCTCTGACCATTTTGAAGCAGCAGTCTTAAAACACTGCAGGCTATACTCAACACCACCACTCAGTATATACGAGAACGTTCTTCAATACGAATGTGCAGGTACTCGCGCGATTTTAAATTCATGCATAACAGCCAAGTCGGAAAAGAATGCAGAGGTATTTAAAGGACACGATATGAAGTGTAAAACGGAGCACAATTTTCCCTTTGTGTACTTTAACCGACGAGTGTATCAAAATCCTTACTGTCTTCGTTGCGTTGAGGATAATGAGTATTATGAAGATATATGTGAAGATTCCATTTGGCGTGGACGGGCCGGATTGGCAGAGATGACCTTGATTCTGAGTACGAGAGTTGAACAGAAAGAAATGCCAAAATGTGGTGCAAGCGAGATGTTCGACCCCTCTCAGGTACTTTTCTTTAGTAACTGTTTTTAAGAGGACCTTTCAAGGAAGGCCGGAAGATACCATATTATATATGAAGAGTTAAAACATTTTAATTTTTGGCGCATTGATAAACCGAGTAAAACTTCTCGGAACGAAGACATTTCTTATACACTTTTATAGTATATTTTTAAATATAATCCAGACTAAACAAATAAAGGAGATGTACAAAAAAACTATTTAATTCTTATTCAAGTGCTTCATAGTGTTTTTTTCTAATGTTTTATAGAATATAGAAAACCCTGATTCGACGACAGAGCCTAAACGATTACTTCGTTTCTGTGTATACCAAAAACGTATAGTAGCTTAGGAATAAGCTGCATGTAGTATTGGTCCTAAATGAATTTATCACAAGCATTTTTAAGGACGTTTAGTGGCATATTGTTCAGAATTGAAATGTTCCACATCAGCAATGCTCTGTTATAAATACGTACTCATTTTGCGAGTTCTTTTCGGGTAATATTTAAAGGGGAAAAAAACGTTCAATGCGCCTGATGACATGTAAACGCACCATATATACTACAAAATATAGAATCACCTAAAACTGCGTTCTACAAAAATAGTCCAATCAGAATGCAGCAATAAATAAAAAACAATGACGTCATAACGGCGACCACTTCATATAAAATGGACGCATTTCTTATATATAAAAAACCAGGGAATGACAAGTGAACAATATAGCTCGAGGCCGAAAGGCTTCGTGGATTCTAATTTCTGTATAATATTTGAATATATACCATCATGTTTAATTGTTGACCAATGAAAATAGAGTTTTATTTGAATGTTTCAATGGCGGAGTATGTATTCCTCGATAGCCCAGTCTGGATCGCATCGGATTACTTATTGCAATAAACATATCGTCATAGGTTCGATTTTCACAAAATCATCAATTACATTTACTTAAAAATGATGGAATCGAAACTTATCCAGTCAATTCGTTCTACTAAGTACAGTGATACTATCTGGATAATACACAGTTCTCATCGGTCCACAAACACGTACATATACTTTTAAGTATTATGCTGATGCCTAATATTTTTTTTCAGGAAACATGCATACATCTGTACTGTCCTACATTCTACCTACCAGCGTTTGGAGTTTGTCGGGAGATTGCAGGAAAATCGTCTATTTTCGGAATAAAACTAGCTTTTTCTGCAGTAATCATAGGAGAATTAGTAGATTCAGACAATTTAGGATCATTTCTTTTAAGATTTTTTAAAACCAAACTCAACTCAAATGAGCGCAAAAGTGAAAGCTTGAATCGTTGCAATGTGAAGACCTTTGGCATAAGAAAATCTGACAAAAATGATAGTATTATTTTAATCTTCATTAAAGTACTAACAGCCAGTAACTGCACCTTGTATAATGTCCTTAGCGACGTGAAAAACTTGGCTACCGTACAAACAGTTTACTTTCCGAGTGTTAATTCATCCTTATCTAATATTACTGTATTAGAAACTTTTGAAGAGTTAAGCCCAAACAATATCTACGTGAATCCCTCTCATTCGTTCTTAGAATCGTTTTTCGTAACAAACGATATGCTGAAAGAATGTCCATCCGTTGAAATAAATGTCAGACAGCATCCTTTGCAGAACAGAATTAAAAATTATATTCAAAAAGGCAACTTCAAATCAGATGGAAATATTTTAAAACTCTGTGTTAAGGACTATCTGGCATTAATCAGCAGCTCCGGTCACTATTTGATGTCGAAAACAATTTTACTCCTCTGCTTTATCATCACTGTTTGCCGTCTTCCAACTTGGGTATAGCCGCTAAGCATTACAAAAAGTATCGATGTATTAAAGCTATATGCCGTGGGACAAATCTAGAAGTGACGGATTCGGTTGGCAGTGTAAGTTGCCCTTTTGTATGCCAGAGCTAGTCGTTGTTGATGTGTATCTCTATTTGTTATACAGATTCTGGACTGAGTCATTTTTTTCCACCGCATATTTAAGTAAACAATATAAGATATACAACATGTCATTCCATTATTGCGAAAAAGTATTGAAAATTACATTCAAATATTTATTGACAGCCTTTTTATATGCTGTTTTTAAAACAACCCGTTCAGCATGGCGCCCTTAGATCTACCATGGCGTCGTGAAAAGTAATGCAAATTATTTCAAAGACTGAAATCTGTCCATATTTGCATTGAACATTTCAATTGAGTTATGTTACATATAAATGTTGTATCATGCAAACTTTGTTAACTGTATTTTATAACCCAAAACACCATCAAAGTGCTCCGTGTTCCATATCGCCTGTTTCCTTAACAGCGTTAAAGTGACACTCTTATTCCAAATCGATACATACACATGTATAACAAACATAAATTTTGAGTGAACTTTTAACTACTAACTTAATAGTCCATTTATGGAAAATATTAATTACTGATCACAAGATTTTAACCGTATGTTTGATAGCTTAATACGCAACAATATGAAATGAATGTTAGGTGCTAAAAGATTTACTATGGTCTGCTATCGTATCATATATCGTATAAATACCGTCTTTTCTGCACCTTTCTTTCTATTTTAACTCGCTATCCTTCATAAGAACCATTGCTTTCGCCATTTATTTATCCTCTTTAGTATATTTAAAACATTTGCATTAATTGTGGTAAATCTTATTTGGGAGAAATGGTGCATATTTATCTAGAATACGATACAGTCATATCTACAAAAAGTGTTTTCTTAATGATCAGAAATAGGTTGCTACTTAAAAGGATAAATTAATAATTAACATTACATTACATTATTTAACATTACATAACTTCATTAATATTTGACAATACAAAGCCAGTCCACAAACCTTAAGTACATCCCTCGTATATTTCAAGAGTAACAACTCTATGGTACGAATGTCGATAACCAGAAATATTTCGTCTTTATTGATGGGTGCAGGTCAATTAAAAATACTATTAACAAATGTTAAATTATTTGCTGGCATATGTAAAGCCGTTAAAACCCGTGTTAAGACTCTCTGTCAATTTAACGTAGCGTTAAACAGGGTTCCAAGCATAGATTCACAAAATAATTTCAGGATTTGGTGTTATACAAACCCATATGTGATGGATATTTTAGTGCAATAAAACACATCACGAAATGAAAAAAGTTTTGCATCCATTTTTGTTACGATGCAGGGCTTATTAAATTTAAAGACCTTCTTCCTCTAAAAAGGTTGTACTATATTCTGAAATACTTTTAAAGAGTACATGTAGATTTGAGAATAAGAGCATTTTGGGATAAAACAAAATAACTGTTTGCACAAAACAAATACTATACAATTATGTCGGGAATATTTAAAACACATGATATGAAAACATATTTTATTTGGCCGAAAAAAGGCTGCATAATTATTTCACACATATGACACAGAACAATAGCAGCCAAATCACCCTTTTAGTCGGGGAAATATGAATAAACACAAAACATGTAATTTCAAATAAATTACAAAATTAATACAGTACATGAAGGGCGGGAGGGAGGGTAAAAATATTAGACGACCGTCCCCGCGACTTAAATTTTAACAATGAATGTGAGCGCCAAATACAGGTAATCAAGCGTAGAATTACCGAAAAGGAATGAAAGGGATTAGAGGTACAAGAGTTAACTCCCTTATAATTAAGATTTTTGAAGCAAAAATTGCAAACATATTTTGCAGAACATAATACATGTTTGAGGATAGTCTTGTAATATAAGAACCCAAAGTGTATAGCGTTATAAAAACAGGTTTTGTCCTTTACACATTGTTTTACTGGTAAATTTCTTTTGTTTAAAACTCTGGTGTTTTTCTATTAAGTAGTACTTACATACAGTCATTAATTAAACATCCTTATTTTTTTACTAGATGTATATTCAGGTACGGATTTTATGAATGAAAATTAATACGCAGATTTTCCTCACTGCCTTCGTTAATTCAAGGGAAGTAATCAGTTCAGGGACCTAAGTATCTTTTTGAGAAGTCAAAGTAAGACTCGAATCCATATATTTGGTTATTTACCTAAAAATTTAATTTCAACAAGTACACAATGAGCCAACCTTCTTAAAGTGTAAATTTAAATGATAACTGATTGTTATTGTTCACTTTAATGATATCAAATATCTACTAGCTCATATAGAGCTCACATAAAGACCAGGGCACATATTTTAGCTATGACAATAACGATTTAAAAATGTAGTAGCATTAATTTCACAAACATGTACAGCTGGCTCAGCTATCACAATGAAAATCACTATAGTTTTTTTTTCATGGATCGTGTTGTAATATTATTATGCGATCCAATAAATGAATTAGAAACCTTTCGCGTACAAAAAATCATGCTGTGATCTCTGAAACTTGTTTCAATAACTCCAGATTGTGAAATATTATTCGGATCTGACACCAATATCAAATCTATTGTAGTGGATGTTGTACTCCATACATTGTGTATCCTTGTAAAATAATGTACATGTATCAGTTGTGTAAAATTAAACATATCACTAAAAGAAATAAACGCAGAAAACAGAGTGCATGTTTTTGACGTCTAAGTGACAGTATTAGTATTGGTCAGTGATCAGTATTAAAATCGCCTTACAAAATCGTTTCATACTTAGAAAAATGACTAGCATACTCCAGTACGCCCAGGCGTACAAATGAATTAAGGTTCCCGCGAAATGGCAAATAAAAAAGTCCCAGTCATGGGATGTCGGTCCCGCTCCAAACCCATATACCATATTTCAAGATTTCAAGATTTATTTAGATCATGGGTTATTACAACCATGTGATCAGAACAATAACACTTTAACAAACAATTAATTAAACATATATACGAGTAGACATATATTACATACAGTTTCCTATAATAGGAAATACTAAGACAAATAAGTCATATTGTTTAAAGGAGAATGACTATTTGACATTAGATAAAAGGGACTTACAAAATATAGCCAGTTAAATATGTTCTTTTTTGTTTTTACTGTTCATTAATTGATCTAGCTTAATACAATTAGAGTTACGACAAAAGTACAATTTAATATTTTTCTTTCTATCGTCTGAAAAATGTTGACATTCAAACAAGTAATGAAATTCATCACCTAAACTATTACTACTACACAAATGACATGTTCTACGGAATCTCTCAACATTTTGACCACGCCCTACTACAGGACTTTTTAGGAAATTTGTGATTCATAATTCTAAATTTAAGCAAATACAATGAAAGATTCTTCGGTAGTATATCAATATAGCTTTCAAACCCAAAATCTTTTTTGTATACTTTATACATTTGACATTTTGGTGAATTTGAAACAATACTATACCCATTTTGAATAAATTGGTCAGATAATCTGTTTTTAACCATATTCTTAAAAACAATAACCTGTTGTAAATCAAAGTAAATACTTAATCCTAAATCATTTAAAGTATACTTAACAAAGGAAAGCCATGGGAACTTCAAGCCAGAGGTAACATCATTGTGCAAGGAATATGCAGTATTATCTACAATAAGTGACTAATTTTGCTGCTGCTCACATCTGCTTTACTGGGACCTGAATATAGAAATACCTTTACTTTTTTCACCGCTCTCAAGTGTACGGGCGTACATTTCAAAATGCTTCAGGTACGCCCCCGACTAGTTGTTGAACACAATTTGAAACACGATGATGATGATGATGATGATGATGATGATGATGATGGTGGTGGTGGTGGTGGTGGTGGTGGTGGTGGTGGTGATGATGATGATGGTGATGATGAGGATGAGGAGGAGGATGTGGAGGATGTGGATGTGGATGAGGATGATGATGACGATGATGTTGATAGACTAGTGGTGGTGGTTGTGATGATGATGATCATCATCGTCATCCAGCAGAATCAAACCATTACCATGACGAGCGGAACGAGACGACCAATTGCAAAAGGACTAGTCGATTCGATAATAAAAAATAAGATCGACGCTGTTTGTAAACAAACCAATTGGCGGCATAGTTACTTGGTATTTGGACTGCATTTTTTGGCCAGTCGAGCGATTGGTCCCTAGGGTTATCTCTTGGGCTGAGAATCATAAAAAATGTGTTTTAGTACTCTATGATACATATAATAAATAAGTAATCAACATTTGGTCGTTTATTTTTATACATTAAATATTTTGAAATTTCATACAATCTTAAAAATAAAAATAAAAATAATCGACCAAAAGTGGATTATTTAAGTTAGTACATTTGCTAAATGAAATAAGATACTTTAGTGAGTTAAGCTTACTTTTTTTGTTTCGAGAAATTGGGGCAAGTAGAATCGAATCGAAAACGAGATTAAACATTCAACCTTTTAGATGCCGCTGATGTAACAATCATAACACTGTGACTCTATTGCACAATATCAAAAGAAAAGATTTACAAGGTGACAAAAGAAACCTTCATAGAAAGAATGGAACATGCACGAGAGAACAGAATCGGGAGCCATGCAGAAGTGTTTGACCACTTATACAGTTGGTATAAATATTTATATGAATAACTACAAAAACAAATCCAGTGTGTGTATACCACGTGATAAATGACGTCATATTTGCTACGTCGGAAGGCAATATTTTGCTTCGAATGAAGACTTGAAACAAGAATTACTTCACTATTTCTTCACCATTTGCGATGAACATAGCGCAGTATACGCCTCTTAAGTAGCCCCGCCTTCGGTCTTTTACCAGAGTTTGATTCAGAGTTTAGTTTCTTCAAACACAACGACAAACCTTTTCACAATACGGCCGTCTGACGGAGAACTGTCAAAACATTATTTTGGAAACAGGTTTGTCGAAGTGTTTGATTAAACTGTTTACCTTATCAAACTTCGGTAATAAAACGAAGGCGGGGCTCTTTAAGCGGCATAGACTGCCCTTTATTTTATTTAAAATGGTGTAGTAAAAAAAAAGTTATCTTTGATTTAAGTCTTCATTTTAAGCAAAATGTTGCCTTCCGACGTAGCAAATATGACGTCATTTATCACGTGGTATACACTCACTGAAATCCAGTAGTCGCAAAGTAAAACATAAATCCCGTTCAGTTACGAAGGACAGAGGGAAAAAAAGAACAGCGACACAAAAAACACAAACCAGAAACACGGAACAACATCACCAACTCCGAAACAAATAAGCATTTAAAATAATATAAACTAGGGGTGTTTATCAAGGATTGATAGGTACCGCCTTGGAACGGTCAAGCAAAGTTTAGATTAACTGGGGGTTGTAACTAGTTGATGTAGACAACAACACAAAGCCGACAAAACAACAAAAATCTATACTTAACCTTATGCTTAATAAAAAACGTTAGACATTTATAACATAAGTTACTGACATAGCCAAAACAATTTCTATTTGAAATAAGAATGTCTTTAAACAGCGCGTTGCCACCAAAATCGTGGAAATGTAAAATTAAAAGATAACGGTGAAGTTGGAAGGTAGTTGGTAGTTGGTAGTTGGGGATTCGAATATTCAACTATCTACCAGGTTGCCAGTTGGGGATTCGAATATTCAACTACCTGCTAGTTGCCAGTTGGGGATTCGAATATTCAACTACCTGCTAGTTGCCAGTTGGGGATTCGAATATTCAACTACCTGCTAGTTGCCAGTTGGGGATTCGAATATTCAACTACCTGCTAGTTGCCAGTTGGGGATTCGAATATTCAACTACCTGCTAGTTGTCAGTTGGGGATTCGAAAAATCAGCGTTAGATGTTGATATTAAGCTACTCGACTATTTCCAGTCGGTTATTTGCGAATATTCAGTAGTTGGGTATTCAGATTATGTCTATATATATGGTTTTAAAGGTCACATATGGAAAAATCAAACGCCAAATGTTTGTTTATCCATGTACACATATGTATATTCGTTACAAACACTGTTTTAACTCATTTTATTCGTATATTCGCTAGTCGGATATTTTATCATTTCCAGTCGATTATTCTCAAATATTTAACTACTAACCAGCCAGTAGTAGGGGATTCAGAGTATGTCTATATATATCGTTTTTAAGGTCACATATGAAAAATTCGACCGCCAAATGTTTGTTTATACATCTACATATATGTATCGTCGTAACAAACAATGTTTTAATTCACTTTTATTCGTATATTCGCCAGTCGGATATTCGACCATTTCCAGCAGATTATTTTTTTCACCTCGTCAAAACTTTCATATTTTTTTTAATTCGCAGACACATCTTAGCTAGGCGTCTACAAAACACAGAATAGACACAAAGTTAACATGGAAAAAGTACTAATGTTTCCATAAACTAAGTAAGGGAAAGGTATAAAATGTAAAAGTCAACGGAGCGAATGGAACTCACTATAATCTTGGCATTCATAGAAAGATGTTTGAAACTCGTTTCATGTTGTTAACTGCGACAGAAATATAATAACAAATGAGAAGTAATAACATGCATACTGTATATACTTTTATATAGAAGAGAAAGACATTTTAAAGCTGCACTCTCACAGATTGAACGTTTTGACAACATTCTTATTTTTTGTCTTGGAAGGATCCAATTTTTGCGAAAATGCATGGAAACCAGTTAAATAAGACTGCTGACAAAAATATATCACAGATTTATGTATTTAAGTTCAAAAATTGATGTTTTATGCATTTTTCTTAAACCGTTAGTAACGGTTTAAGCGATAAAACATTAGTTTTCGAACGGAAATGTGAAAATCTGCGATCTGATCTTTTGTCAGCTATCTTTTATCATTGGTTTGCAGATATTTATGCAAAAATTTGCTCTTTCCAAGAAAAAAATAATCTGTGAGAGTGCAGCTTTAAAAGCGAAAATATTGGGCTTAAGCGTGTGTTGAAGGCATGCTTATCGAACTATGAAGTGCAAAGGCACACCGAACCTACAAAGGCGTCTCAAATGAGCTCGACAAAGACACTGACATGACATGTGTTGCCTTTTTAAATACAGTATCTATATGAAAAACTACAGAAGCAAGTACAGTAGTTGAAAGTTAAATCATAAACCCCGTTTAATGGCACAGGGTCAACACCAAAGACAACCGAACACAAAAACAAACAATCACAAACCAGAAACATGGAACAACAGCACAAAGCTCCACGAAAACACCTAACACGCAAACAATTAGAAAAAAAGTCATCATACATTGTTTTGACACATTGCCTTATGATTACTTAAATACTGACTGTTTCTGCATGTACATTGTAAATTGATACGGGTCCATAAGAGATGACTTCAGCTTACTGTAATAACTGCCCTTCCACTTGGGTTCTGGGATGGCATTCAATATATAACTAAAGGTAATCTTATGGTCATACATCATTGACTTCATTCACTCTATTGGCCAGTGATTAATAACCAGTAATCCGATTAGCTACATCATTCTTAGATCCAATTAAGACTGAGATTATTGGATACCTGAATAATAAACATTGTACCGATTTAATTCAGCGTTGCAATTGAGTGATCGCAACAATCACATCTAAACATCTTTGGTTCATCGTGTAATGATGCCCTAATATTTAATCAGACTTGCATACTTCGATAAGATTTACCTTTTGTGTTTTTCTTTATTTAGGATTGTTGGGATAAGAATGAGGTTTGTGCACTTAAACTGGTTTAAATCCCAAGTAAATTTACATTTTACTGACCGTTCCAAGGCGGTACCTAACAATCCTTGATAAACTTACCTAGTTTTTAATATAAAGTATATATGCATGGTGCTGTTTGTGGAGTTTTGTGCTGTTCTTCCATGTTTCTTGTTTGTGATTTTATGTTCTATGTCTTAAGCGTTTACCCAGTGCCATTAAACTGGGCTTATGTTAAAACTTTTCGCCACTGAGCTTGTTTCTGTAGCTTTTCGCATATATATATTGTTTATCAGTCTTAATCCACGGATGTTCTGGAATACATTTTGAGAAAATAAAATAAAGCTGACTTGACGTCAATCGGTGCATTCAAATTATTTTTCATACAATGTACTCAAACATATCTTGTTCAGAAAGTGAATATTGAATTTCGTTTTAAAACAGAAATTCCGCTCGAAACGTATCACTAAGGACATATTCGCAAACGTTGCTATTACGTAGAGATCTTTGCTATATATCTGTTTTTTCCACTGAAAATAACAGAACTCGAGACTAAATATCAGCCCTAAATGGAGAAACCCCACTTGAACAAAAAACACCGTGACTTAAAAGTGTAATTATCCGGGAACTGCGTTTAAACCACTGTCATACTAGGGCAGCGTTCCCACGGCGTTCAAGAAAAATCCAGAGCGCCGATCTGCGCGCAGTGAATCGCAAGCATCGCCGTGGCAACGCAGTGGCATCGCCAGTGAACGCGTGTTGATCGCATAGAACGCCGAGCGACGGTGCAAACTTTGAGCATGCCCACAACAAACGCCGTCGCTCGGCGTTCTGGTAAGAGCGCAGTGGGATCGCCGTAAGGTCGCAGTAGCAGCGCAGTTAGGTCTCCTCCAACGCCACAGGATCGCTGCGGGCGCGCACAGAGGTCGCAGTGCAAAACGCAATGGTTATCGGTGCCGCTTGCCCGGCGATCGTTCGGTCACGTTCTCTTAGATGACACTGGGCCCCTATCGCGCTTATACCGCGTTTCTACGGCGCGTCTACGGCGCTAACAATGAGTTTTATTTTTCTTATTGCGCTCTAACAACGATTGTACGGAGCCGCTACGGCGATTATTGTGCTCCCAATGCGCGTCTATCTCGTCAATCGACGTTTGAATGACAATGAACCAACCCATACGGTATATACATATCCAGCAGATCCAGGATGATGCAGACGCTTTAGGTCACAATCTGAGACGACGACGACGGGGGGCACCAATGCATAGGAGGCTTTGGGTTCGACCATGGCTGGACGAAGGCAGACGGTTGCAGCATGGTCTCAACTTGTTCTAGAGCAAATGAAAGAATGGAGAACTGGTGGAGATATCGTTTTAGTAGGCAGTGCAAAATAACACGCCGACAGCGCAGTTTGAGAGCCGTGCAAGTCCAGTGCACATGCAGTGCACACACCGTGACAACTCGATGCACGCAGTGGAAGCGCCGTGAGGGCGCCATAAGAGCGCAGACAATCGCCAACTACAACTCCGTAGGAACGCGAAAGAACGCCAAGGAACTCCGAAGAAACGCCAAGGTCGCAGTGAGAACGCCGTGACATCGCCATCTTCATGAAAATATCATTTTTTCCAGCGATCTCGCGGCGCTCTGGGAAATTTTACAACGCCGTGCAATCACAGTGGCAACGCAGCTAGGTGTGACAGGGGCTTTAAACGTTCAGTAAGAATGAGTATGCCTCATTTTTATCAGTTGAAGCGATACCGTACCCAAGAGATCACTTGATACGACCCAGCGTCAAATATGTCCCCAAAATGATATCATTCAATACTTCGGACATTCAATGAGCCAAATGCCTGTTACCGAAACCATTGTTTCCAATTAGATAAAAAACAGCAAATCATTGAAACGAATTTTAAATCAATATGTGTAGTATTAACACAATGTGTAATGCTGGTGTCGACTGCGTTCCTTTTGAATATTATATTAACTTCAAATTGACGAACATTTATTGTAAAAGGACATCAGTTGTACTTAATGCGTATTCATATCAGCCCAGCTATTATCGCAATCCCGGAAATCCAGATGTCAAATCATACCGCAAGCAAGGATGATTGTGACAATATATGTCACATCAACGTTCCTCAAGCAGAATAATTGTGCCGAAGACAATGCATGCATTTCATGCTTGGACTTTTTGGCATTAAACGAGGCATTCTGTGTGTATTAGTATTGAATAAGGACATTTATCTGATACGCCCAGCAGTCTCTTATTCGATGGTGGGTTTATTAAAAGTTCCATGTTCTATTATTGTTTTATTCCATAAGTTCCATGGCAATTGAACAAGTGGAATCCACCGTCTGTCCATGCGACCGTGACTATCGAAGTTTGAACTAAGGGCGTGTCGTCTGATGTCACAGTGTGTGAATCGTTTTGTCAAACGGAAGTTACTGTCGAATGACCGTTGTTAGTAGATATACATGAACATAAATGTGTTGACCTCTAAGAGTGACCTTGACCTTTGCGTTGTGTCTGACATAATATCCCCATATAAAGGCAACATTCATGACACGCTTCTGAAAAATGTGGTAAGAAATGTAATGTTTTTGTTATTTTATTAAACATTGTTACTATTGTCCAAGATTTTGGAGAAAGGGAGAGGGGTCAATTAAATTATGCCATAGTACATGTACAAGACTGATACAAATAAGGAGAGGCGTCTCTAGGGAAACCAACCAAGCTCTATTTATAAGAACAGAATCAATTCACCAATCAAAGAATCAAAATACATGATTTATGTTTGATTTGTTTTATTTCATGTACAAATAACATCATACAATGTTGAGTCAGACTATTATTGATATGAAATGCATTTAAATATTTATAATATTCTATGAATTAATGAATGCATGAATGTATGAATGTATAAATGAGAAAGAAAACAAAAAGTTTTTTTTTCCATGCAAAATATCAAGACAATAAAATCTCCATATAACACAATGTCAAACCTCTTATATCATTATATGATTGTTATCTTGTGTAACTGTTTAACCTAGTTGTATAAAGTAAATGACAGACAGACAGACAGACGGACAGACAGACGTGTTTATTGTCTTAAACATATATAAAACAGTTACTTGACAAAACATTTTATGTATCATATATGAATGACCAACATCTAATATGCCATATAAATAAAAGATATCATTTGAAACTGTTAACATCCAAATAACAGAAATAACAAAACAATGCTGATTTTGATTTAATAAGAATAAACGAAAGAATAAAAAATTGTAACAAACAAGAATAAGTTCCAAGCAAAAACCATGGATAAACATAAAAACATGTACCACTAATGTCTGATCATTAGCTGAAGTGGGTCTAATGTCTCCAACAAAATCATATGTCAAGAATAACAAGTTGTATTATTAAATTACAGTCCAGCCCCGTTGGCTTGAACTCCCAAAATCCAGCGAACATACCTCGAGCCGAGCGAATATGTAAACCTGTAGTATAAAGCCCTTAACATCCAGTTTGAACCAACAAGGAATTTGAGCAAAGCGAGGTCGAGCCAATGGGGTTTGACTGTATATCTTGTTTTACACATAAAAATAATCACTAAATTCATTACATTGTTATTAACACAGTTGGTATACTTAGGTGCTATAAGCAGATGCCAACACTCGCTTTTTTAATTTCTTCAAACAGTTTTAACACAGCAATTATTAAAGCCGGAGTTATGGGCCTTGCTACATATGCGTGTATTGTTGCTGGTTACACGTGTATTGTTGCTGGTTACACGTGTATTGTTGCTGGTTACACGTGTATTGTTGCTGGTTACACGTGTATTGTTGCTGGTTACACGTGTATTGTTGCTGGTTACACGTGTATTGTTGCTGGTTACACGTGTATTGTTGCTGGTTACACCTGTTGTTAATATTGTATGTACATTTTTCAGAATATTTGGGCAACAACAAGACCAGCACAATAGCTTTACCTATTCTCTCTTAAAACTGACAAAGTTGACCATGTCAACACATTGTCTCCCTGTTGGTCACTTGCTTTTCAAAATTTAGCTACAATCTGAACATACCTAAAGGAAATCTTGTCTGATCATCATATATCAGTTATATAACTCACAGTTCTTACATAAAATGTGTTAGTTCATTGTCAACGTTTGCTTGTAGAAATCAACCCAATAAATAAACCTAAGCATTTGTCTTCTTCTTCTACTTAAATATAAAACTTAGATATCAAATGTTATTGTTTGAGTGGGAATAAGAAAATTTAAATTTATAAGCACTTTAGTTTATCAAAGATGCAATTTCTAACTGTTTGTCTTTTGCTTGTACGTAAATATAAATCCTAAATATCAAATGTAAACGTTTTAGATACTAGTAGTAGGAATTAGGAAATATTAAAATTACAAATGCTTTAACAAAGATGCAATTTAGCTTTATCATATACAGCTGAATTACTATAAATCATTGATAGTAAAAAATATAATGTAATACAGATATTGATTATTAACAAAATCCATAATATTAGGTGAAAAATAAATAGATGATGCTGATCAATTATGAAACAAAAATCTCCATAACAAAATAATTATCGATTAAGGTGATATATTGATTATTTACATCGTATTTCATTTTGTTGATGTCCTGAGACTCGGTTATAAAACATTGCTAGCGACAATGTAAATAAGGGGACAACAATACTCAGAAACTGTCCCAAACTGAACGTTCACTAAAAGAAACATACAGCTAAAACTCGCTATGTCAAAGTCGTTGGGAGCTCGAGAAATACCTCAAGATATGGAACATTCTTTATAACCGAAATAAATTAAATCATGGCTAACTAAACGAAACGCATTCGAAAACAGTTCGAGATAAGCAGAAATTTGAGATAACAGAATTTAACATAACGAGTTTCGACTGCATTTCATCTCATTCATACATAAAACATGTTTGACATAAAGATATTAATTACAAAATTGATGTAAAAATGCACTGAATTGCTATTTACATGCATACGAGAAAAATGACTGTACACAAAGTGATATCACAGAATAATATGTTAAGTAGAGTAACACAGAAAGCCTACTGAACAAAGTGGAAAACACAGAATAATAACGTACAAGCTTTTTACAATTGCTTAATGTACAAAGGGATAAAGTTAAATTTCATCAAGAGCGTCATCTGATGTTTCTCAGCCAAAGAAGAGGCATATCTCAACAATTATTCAAATGAGAGTTTTGACATGGGTACCAAATTTCATTTGAATATGTTGAAAAAAAAAATTATTATGAAATCAAAGTCTAAAAATTCATAATACCAAATGATAGCAGATTTGTCACGGGGAGCAACTTGTCCATCAAACTGATGTTTGAAGTCAGCCGGAATAACTATGCAAATATCGGCAATGCAGTTAAAATGTTACCCTTAGACCATAAAAATTTCTCTGTGATATTTCAATTAGTCT
This sequence comes from Mya arenaria, assembly GCF_026914265.1. NCBI lineage: Eukaryota > Metazoa > Mollusca > Bivalvia > Myida > Myidae > Mya > Mya arenaria. The sequence continues at coordinate 34,199,602 of NC_069135.1, read as the reverse complement.
TTGAGTAACACAGAGAATTTCTATTGACTAAATGTGATCAGACAATAGTATAAAAAAACAAATTCCCTTACCAATGCTCTATTTGGAATTTATTTACCAAAACACCTAGATTTGCAAACTCAAACTCGAGATTTTCTTAAAATTGAATATGGGCCCTGAGTCAATTCATTCAAGTAAATTGCATTATAATAACTATATTCCTATTAGCCTATGAAAGAAGAGTGGGGTGGGCCCTCACCCAAATTGTTCATTAGTTTACTTTAGATTTTTTAAAAAAATTCTTGGGGGAAAAACCCTGCCTCCACTTTAAACCAAATAATTTTTGGGTCTAAAGGAGGGACACGAGTCAAAAGCTTACGCCTGAAAGTTATGCCCCCTCTAATGTCAAGTCATTGATCTGCCCCTGATAACAACTAGAATTAAGCCAAGCAGATGTATTGCATGTTGTTTAAAGGCCATAACAACCTTGAACTTCAAGCTATTGCTACCACTGTCTATAGGTGCAATTTTCTGATGATGAACAATGTGTATACCAAGTTTGAAGACTCTACATTGGAAACAAAAGTAGAATGCCATATACTGGCTGCAGGAAACAGAAAGACGTGTTTATACTGAAATAGCACACATAACATGAACTATGGTGACAAGTATTATACATATCTCTAACAATACATAAAACATTAAAATACTGGTATTAGCTTTAAGTATAAAAAAACAAGTTATCAATAAAAAAGTTATTTTTGTAAGAGAATACTACTCTTAATATTCTGTTAGATAATGAATGATATGAACATATAAAAAAATAGAAGTCAAACAGATAAGTGCAGACAATGACTATACAAGTTCCAAACAGATATCATTTAAATTTCTTAAAATCAAATACACATTTAAATAAAATGATTCATATAAAAATGAATGTGAATTTGCATTAAATTTTGTCCCAGGCCTTGGTCAGTCAAGTTAATTTGTTCCCTGCTAATTTTGATTGGCTGGTACATATGAGTTTGTAACACATGATATGAGTGGTCAGTTATATTTGTTCTTGCTACTACGAGCATAATGATTGGTCAGAGCTATTTGACTTGGTCATGTAAATGTAAATTATTTTATTATGTGTGAATTATCACAAAATGTTCTGGATGACAACTGTAAATGTACATGTCTATATCTTTTTTTTAACAAAATAACATCATGCATGATCCAATGTATTTAAACATCTTTATTACATTGTGCATGGTCAGATTGTTCAGTATTGCTTAATTCATGACAGAAATAACTGTCTTACAAAGTTGTTTACATTGACATGATAAATTACACATTCTGTTTTTTTGCTAATCTTTTGTTTAGATTGTTTTAAATGGCTGAGGAATTATATTTGGTGCAATTTGGTCAGTCCACTTATTTGCTATTTGCTTATAGTGATAGGATTAATCAGAACTGTCAGGGGACTGTGTACATCAGCTGCTTCATGAATTTTGTTATGAAAGATATGATTGGTCACTTGCATGCATTTGCTATTTGCTTTAAAGGCAATGATAGGTCAAAGCTGTAACATGTGTGGACTGTGTTGATAGGCTGCTGCATGAATTTGTTACAAATGATATGATTGGTCAGTCCACTTATTTGCACTTTGCTACAATTGAGATGATTGGTCAGAACTGTTTGAGGACTGTGTTGATTGGCCGCTGCTATCACTGTGGGTGGATACTCTGTTGGGTCTGGACTCTGGGATTTCCAACAAGACCAACTTGCCTAAAATGCTCATCCACCTTAGAAAAAAGGAAGTAAAAAACAAAATTACACATGTAACAAATGTTTCATTTAAATGTCTTTATTCCACTTCATTAAGGTTAATACTTGCAAATACTGAACAACAACAAAATGTGATATTAATTTATATATAGGTATATTTAAATGCAACACATATCAAATTGACAGGATTTATAAGAAATTATTCAAGTGCCCCTACCCTAAACAAAATACATTCCCTGTTTTGACGATGCATAAAAATTATTACCCAGGGAAAAGCTAAAGAAGCAGTAAACAAGAGACTCACTGTTGTAATTCCTCCTCTGTCTCTGCTTGTATATGGCAGACCACAGCGTCTTTATGTGTGAGGGCAAACACATGTTTTTTGTCAGGTATCTCCACCATCTTTACTATGTGGCCGGGCAGCGGTATGGTCTGTATAGCCTGAGGGTCCTAGAAAAAAAAAAGTTCTAGTTTAATCCTACATGTAGTTTATTTATTGGTCCTAATTAATCTTTATTACCCACAGGTGTTTTTTGTTATGTATCAATGCACATTGGTTAGTCAGTGCATAACCGGTGCAGCCACTTTTCTTTGAACACAGCCCTAACTGGCAATGAATTAACCAATAAACAATATGCAGGAAATGTGCGCCATGCTGTGGCACCAGGGCTGGCCAGAAGGGGGATTAGTCAAGGTCTCTAAGAATTTATATAAAAAATCATGGAGTTTTTAAGATCCCAGGACTGTGTTAGTGTCAAGTGCAGTTCTAGAACGTACCTTGTGTTTCTTATAAATGTAGATGACAAAATCTGAGTGTGCTGTGGCCCAGCGCCGAAACCACTTCCTGTCTTTGTCCATAATGTTCACGTAACTGGACATCAACGAGTCCTTCTCAGGATCAACATCCTGGAAGTATGAAAACATTCAAATGTACACATGTTTGTTATAATTTATTTTTATCTTGGTTTTAAAACATGCAGAAATCACTCATCAAATTCAAGGGAAGCAATTCGAGGGGTGAAAGCGAAAAGGTTCTAACTGACATTTTGACCAAATATCATTTTTTGTTATATTTGTAATAATAATATCTAAATACATCTACTGTAAAAAAAATTGTAGCATTATGGAGTCATTAAAGGTACGAAATGAAAAGTTGTCCAAAAGTTCTAACTGAAATATGAATAAATATTTAATGCGAAAGAGTTCTATGTGCAACCCAGCACTTAGAACTTTTTCGCACTAAGAAATTTTTGTATAACGGAGAGTTCTATCTGATACATTATTTAATATTTAGGACAAAATTGATATAATTCATTTTTCTTATATAAATAGTGACAATAGTTGATTTGAGGTTTATGTTTTTTGAGATGTTTTGCCTTTTTATACACATTCCAACATCACTTAGAACTTTTTCGCACTAATTTTCTTTTTAAAGTCATCACAGGAATTAGTGCGAAAAGGTTCTAAGTGCATGCAGTGTTATAGAAGGAAGTCAATTTGTGTGGGTTTATTTCTTTCATAGTTGAGTTAAAATGCTATTCTTGTCCAAAATGTACTTTTAACTGATTATTATTAATTCAGTAATGGCTAATTTATGATTTTATTGAAAGTTAAGATCTAATGTACTAAAGAATATTCTTGCATTTCGCATATCATAATAATATTCAACTGCTACTAATCCCCTTTTTATTATTGATAGCTTTTAATTTCCATCAAATAAATATTATCCTTAATTTTCTTGAATTCACTGTGTAAGATTCTTAAGTATTCTATAAAAACATTGTGAATTCAAATTTTGTCAGGTTACCCTTGGATTTTTCAGCCCAAAATTGATCAAAATTAATTGTCACAAAAAATCAAACCCTGATCTTATTGAAACAGGATAAAATTCCTAATCTGCACACCACCACACTGACGACTGGGTTATGGACCTGGAATAATTGATCAAGCAGTTCACTTATGTTCATGATGTCATACTGATGATGTCATAATAACTAATAATAAAAGGTCACACTTATTAAGTGTAAGTAAATGTAGCGAGCACAGTGAGGTTACAGGCACGAGAAAGCATGCACCGTTTTCTGTAGACAGCCAAAATGAACTAAACTTATTTGGTGTTCTCATTGAGTTGACCCACTAGCTCCACCGTTTGTGTCTCGGGTGATGGACAATTGTTGTGACATTGTGAATATGTTACAAAAGCAAGTAAAAATGATTGATGTTTGTACAAAAATGGAAAAGCACCAAAACATAAAATTTATTATACTTTTCGTTAATAATCGACAACTTGTTGATATTTAAACTATTAGAATTATCTAGGTATGTTTGCATAGTACAAAACTTTACGAGGAACACTTTGTGAAGTTAATATTCATAATCATCAACAAAGGATTGCACATTTTGGTACTGAATCAGTTCTGTTTGATTGCTTGTATAATATAAAGAGCATCTTAAAGAAAGAAACCTAAATGAAATTTGTATTTGAATATTGTCACACAAATATTTTAATTATGCACTAGATGGTTGTCAACAGGATTCGATAGCTGATTAGACATCTATTTTCAAATTTGAGTTCATGACGTAAGCTTTAACTGCCTCCAGAAAATGGCACCCTTAACTGTCAATTATAGGCACTTCACACAGTTGCAGAGGGCAGAGCGGACTTTGAAAAATAGACGACTTTACTACATCTTGTAGATCAACAAAATACACTCTACGAAAATAAATGTTCATATTTAAATTGTGATATAGTCAAATATGAACTACATAATATGGAGCTGCAGAAAATAGAACAAATCCTCGATTGGCATTGGTCCTCAAATATGTGCAAACATCGAGGAATTTACAACTTACTATGTTTTGATGATGAAATATTGTAAATATTTGGTAAATAGTGCTTTTAAAAAAAATCTACAGTTTGTAGAAGAATTTACAGTCGAGTTCAAAGACAATGCAAGAGAAGAAGGTATGGAATGTAATTTATAAATAAATATTGCTTCTATAACAATATAGAAACATAATGAAATCAATAAATAACTTTAAAACAAACAAAGTAAATGAATGCTTTTTGCATGATGTCTTTATATTATATCAATTATTTGGTACAGAGATAATGGTATTTCCTTAAAGATCCTGTATATATATATATGTTAGACCATACCAGTTTTAGGTAGGACAAAACTAATTTTAACATGACAAAAATGGCCAGGGGAATGGTGAATTTTGATTTTGAACATATTGCCATGTGTTTTTTTATGATGTATAATTTTTTAGTCACTTCTCCAATTTAATAACTTTGACCAAAGTTTATGACATTTGTTTAGTAAATTGTTAGCTGATGGGTGAAGTAGGGATCTGACATAGTAGGGATGTAACAGCAAGGAAAATAGTTGATGATTATGGTAATAGGAGTAGTAGGGATGAGACAGCAGGGAAAATAGTTGATGATTATGGTGATAGGAGTAGTAGGGATGTGACAGCAGGGACAATAGTTGATGATTATGGTGATAGGAGTAGTAGGGATGTGACAGCAGGGACAATAGTTGATGATTATGGTGATAGGAGTAGTAGGGATGTGACAGCAGGGACAATAGTTGATGATTATGGTGATAGTAGTAGTAGGGATGTGACAGCAGGGACAATAGTTGATGATTATGGTGATGGGAGTAGTAGGGATGTGACAGCAGGGAAAATCGTTGATGATTATGGTGATAGGAGTAGTAGTGATGTGACAGCAGGGAAAATAGTTGATGATTATGGTGATAGGAGTAGTAAGGATGAGACAGCAGGGAAAATAGTTGATGATTATGGTGATAGGAGTAGTAGGGATGTGACAGCAGGGAAAATAGTTGATGATTATGGTGATAGGAGTAGTAGGGATGTGACAGCAGGGAAAATAGTTGATGATTATGGTGATAGGAGTAGTAGGGATGTGACAGCAGGGAAAATAGTTGATGATTATGGTGATAGGAGTAGTAGGGATGTGACAGCAGGGAAAATAGTTAATGATTATGGTGATAGGAGTAGTAAGGATGAGACAGCAGGGAAAATAGTTGATGATTATGGTGATAGGAGTAGTAGGGGTGTGACAGCAGGGAAAATAGTTGATGATTATGGTGATAGGAGTAGTAAGGATGAGACAGCAAGGAAAATAGTTGATGATTATGGTGATAGGAGTAGTAGGGATGTGACAGCAGGGAAAATAGTTGATGATTATGGTGATAGGAGTAGTAGGGATGTGACAGCAGGGAAAATAGTTAATGATTATGGTGATAGGAGTAGTAAGGATGAGACAGCAGGGAAAATAGTTGATGATTATGGTGATAGGAGTAGTAGGGGTGTGACAGCAGGGAAAATAGTTGATGATTATGGTGATAGGAGTAGTAAGGATGAGACAGCAAGGAAAATAGTTGATGATTATGGTGATAGGAGTAGTAGGGATGTGACAGCAGGGAAAATAGTTGATGATTATGGTGATAGGAGTAGTAGGGATGAGACAGCAGGGAAAATAGTTGATGATTATGGTGATAGGAGTAGTAGGGATGGGACAGCAGGGAAAATAGTTGATGATTATGGTGATAGGAGTAGTAGGGATGTGACAGCAGGGAAAATAGTTGATGATTATGGTGATAGGAGTAGTAGGGATGTGACAGCAGGGAAAATAGTTGATGATTATGGTGATAGGAGTAGTAAGGATGAGACAGCAGGGAAAATAGTTGATGATTATGGTGATAGGAGTATTAGGGGTGTGACAGCAGGGAAAATAGTTGATGATTATGGTGATAGGAGTAGTAAGGATGAGACAGCAGGGAAAATAGTTGATGATTATGGTGATAGGAGTAGAAGGGATGTGACAGCAGGGAAAATAGTTGATGATTATGGTGATAGGAGTAGTAAGGATGTGACAGCAGGGAAAATAGTTGATGATTATGGTGATAAGAGTAGTAAGGATGAGACAGCAGGGAAAATAGTTGATGATTATGGTGATAGGAGTAGTAGGGATGAGACAGCAGGGGAAATAGTTGATGATTATGGTGATAGGAGTAGTAGGGATGAGACAGCAGGGGAAATAGTTGATGATTATGGTGATAGGAGTAGTAGGGATGGGACAGCAGGGAAAATAGTGGATGATTATGGTGATAGGAGTAGTAGGGATGAGACAGCAGGGAAAAAAGTTAATGATTATGGTGATAGGAGTAGTAGGGATGTGACAGCAGGGAAAATAGTTAATGATTATGGTGATAGGAGTAGTAGGGATGGGACAGCAGGGAAAATAGTTAATGATTATGGTGATAGGAGTAGTAGGGATGTGACAGCAGGGAAAATAGTTAATGATTATGGTGATAGGAGTAGTAGGGATGGGACAGCAAGGAAAATAATGGATGATTATGGTGATACAACAATTTTGCACAATCAAGCTTTAAATGAGTTGCATTTATCAAGAATAATTAGATTCAACACCACAGCAAAGCTTTTCGTAGATTTTCTTGATTGTATAAGGTTAGAAAGTCTTTTATGCTTGAGTTACTTGATATTATTTATTTGTAGATGGATTCATTTGTGGGGTAGGGATGGGAAATGTGGGAAAACAGTAGAGTTTTGTTCCAGTGTTTACTGTCCTGGTAGTGGTAGGTCAGTAAACAGATGGCCAACAAATAATTTGAAACACTTAAGGATTCCAAATTTATTGTTTTATGGCTTAAACCGTTACTAACGGTTTAATAAAAATGCATAAAGCATCAATTTTGGGACGGAAATGTGAAAAGCTGTGATATGATCTTTTGTCAGCAGTCTTTTATCACTGGTTTGCAGATTTTAACGCAAAAAATTGCTTGTTCCAGGACAAAAAATATATTTTTGTTAAAACGTTCAATCTGTGAGAGTGCAGCTTTAAATAGCAATTAGTCTTGTTTTGTTTTTAAATCTATGTGACTGTACTTTTACATTCATACCTGGTGTTCATAGTGAATTGAATCAGACAATTATTGTTATAAAGCAACAGTTATTGGACTGAAATTGTTTCCTATATAAGTATAAGTGCTAAAATAAACAGTGAGCACAACTACTTTTTACTAACTTTTTGGCTTACTTGCAAGACCGCAGTCATTTAATAAGATTATGAATAGTTGCAATCTGTGTCAAACAAGAGAGTTTGATTTTATTTTTAACACATCTATTATCCTTGAACAACAACCCCATCAATTTCCTGCAAAAAAATAATGCTACTTAATTCATATGTTGAATCTTCGTAGCATTTCACAGAAATAATACTCACATTTAAAAAAGAACCTTTTTTGGAGTACTAACTTGTTTGAATCCTTATTTCTTGCAATTCAAAATTTGTTAGAAAGAAATGAGGTTTAAAAAGCGTTTTTTGATTCCAAAAAGATCTTTTTTGAACTCTTAATAATCACTTAGAACTTTTTCGCAATGAAGAAAAAAGTTTAAAAGCCAATTTTTGAGTGCGAAAAAGTTCTATGTGACATATACTTCAACTTTCTTTCTTGCTGTATTTTAACTGAAAGAAGAACATAAAAACTTAACTTAGGTTTGTAAATAATGCCTTTCTGTCACTAAAAATATCACTTAGAACTTTTTCGCACTTAATAGAGGTCAATCAGATTTAAGTGCGAAAAAGTTCTATGTGCATTTTTCTTAAATATCTTTACTGTATTTCATATTTTATATTTATAAAGACAGGTATCATTTAAAACAGGTGATTTGCCTTTAGTTTACAAAGTATTGTTAAATTGTATACAGTATATACAAAAGGAGATAGTTTTTTGCTTCTCCTGTAAAATTTTATAAAATGCAGATAGAACCTTTTCGCTTTCACCCCTCGAATTGGTACTAGTATATTTTTGAGAAGTCAATGTAGGGCTCAAATCCATAAATTTGGTTATTTAACATGAATTTAATGTCAACTAGTACACAATAGACCAATTTTCTTCAAGTGTAAATTAAAATGATAATTGATTGTTATTGTTCACTTTAATAATATCAACTACCTACTCACTCACATAATACCTCACATTAATGTGTTGATTTTCCTCTCCCTTATATTCATGTAAATGTTAACGAGAAACTGCAAGTTGATGCAAATGGACATCCATATTTCTGACACCATCAAGGGGCATAACTCAACAATTATTTAAGCCACAGCTCCAAAGCTGCCCTCTCACAGATTGAACGTTATAACAACTTTTTTATATTTGTCTTGGAACAAGCAAATGTTTGCGATAATAATATGTTTTTTATATACTTAAGTTTGGCAGCAACATCTGTAACAATTATTAAGTTAGCCCAGAGTACAGATTTTTGCAGTCAATTCCTGAGCACAACTGCTATGACAATAACAATCTAAAAATGTATTTTTTTTTTTTTTTTTTCTACATGAACAGGTGGGTAAGCTATCACTATGAAGGCATTGTTTGAAAACAAACTACCAATAGAACAAACTATTTGTTGTGATGGTAAGGTTGTTTGTTCGCACTTTACAATGTGTTTTAATACCTAGCTGAAGGTGTTGACATTTTGAGAACATTCACACACACTATAAGGTTTATATCATTGCTGTTTATGATACACCATCAGACAACGACGTAGGCAAATTTGAGGGCTTCGAGGAAACACATTTTCCGCTGCGTCCTATCCTTTATATTAAGGGTTTTTACCCATTTTTCGCCAAAATTTATGCCTGCATTCTATCTATGCTAGCATCCTATACGTAGTATAATATGGTAAGTTATCAAATGTTTAAACCTTGACAGTCTGTTTCTTCTTCTCTGTTTCCATCCCTTGTAGAATATTTAAACATTGTCGACACACCCGGTCCCTCATCTTCTCATACTCCAGGTACGCTCTGTCTGACGTACATTTCCCACAATACACCTGGAGGAGGAAAAATATAATTTTGACATAGATTTCCCACAATACACCTGGAGGAGGAAAAGTATTTATTTCTGATGTGCATATCCAACATCCGGAGAACGAAAAATATGTATTTCTGACGTGTTCAGTAACACTATACTTAATTTGTGAAAAATATACCAGAAAACTATTTGATGGCAATGTATATGATATTGGTATTGAAGTTTTACTAGTTGAGGTAGTGATGTTTACCAGACACAACTCCCGATCCCCACACCAATATAACGTACTTAGATCTAACAAATGAATGCCTTCCTTTTTGGGCGCTCAAAGATACAATTAATCTCAGACAAACACAATCAAATACAGTTTTTGATAGATTTTTCGAAAACACACCTTCGAAAGAAGTCATCTTCATTCAAATACTTCAAATAAGTATGCCCCTGATATAAAATGTTATCACCAATCTATAAACTGTTTATAGGTCTATGTAGTTATCATGAAAATGATAACGGCAGTCATGATCAAAAACATGAAAAGTAATAAATTATTTGCATGTCAAGCAGAAATATGCTAAAAAATAACATATAAAAGACAGTTACCTTTCCACAAGCACGGCAGTGGTGTCTTCGTCGTAGGCGGGTGAACTTCTCAGTACACGACATACACATTGTCACTTCTTCGTCCTTAATCCATACTGGTGCCTGTTGACCAAGCTTGCTCTGCGGACAAAACATATAATACTTGAATATAACAATTAGGGACATCGTTTTGAGCCCACCAGACCCATAATTGGAAAAGAAATGGACATGGTTTTAGCTAAAGGAACAGAGTCATGCTAGCTTTATTCACAAGCAAGCTAAAAAAAGTTGGTATTTGCTTTCAGTTGCGGTAACGCATTATAAGTATCTATCATGTGTTTCCGGTACGGATAGAAAAATCCGACCAGAGGGCACGTGCGTATGCCACACAGCGTGCCCGAGGGTCGGATTTTTCGATCCGGACCGGAAAAACATGATTGATATTTTTTTTGCATATCTAAATTTATCAATTTGAGGAAAAAATGACGTTGAAAACGTGTACAATTACACCAAAAAGCGTGTGCGACGTCGTTTATTGACGACATAGAGCGCAGTAATTTTTAATAACTAAAAATAGCGTTTTTTACGATTATTTATTTTCAATTTTGCAAAGACTTGCAAAGATATATATTTGATTGCGCTTTATTGAAATGGCATAATATATTTTTCATAAACCATACAATAAATGAAATAAGAAGTGGCGCATTGTTGCGCGTGATATATGGGGTATGTAAGATGAAGTTTTCCAGCACTTGTCACATGACCGGAAACACCCGTCCTGTGTGCAAGAAAAACATTTCTCTGGAATAAGATTTTTCTGTTTTCAACACAAAGCAACAAAAAAAGTGTCACCTCTTGCCAAAACTTGATGTTAAAGTATGTTTTGTGAAAATCTGAAGTGCATTGGATTGATAACAACAATACTGATAATATCTGTCATGTGTTCCCGTTCCGGATAGAAAATCCGACCCGAGGGACCTGCGTTACCAGGTAACGAGGCTTGCCTAGTTACCGGCCATGCAGTGTGGGCGAGGGTCGGATTTTTCTATCCAGAACGGACAGACATGATAGATATTTTTTCTAGCATACATAAATTAGATTTTCTATGGAGAAAATACATAAAAAAGCACATTTTTGTACATATCACCAAAAAGCACGTGCAATGATGTTTACTGACGTCATGACGCGCAGTAATTTATATTCACTGCATACGTCAAGAAGTTCCTTCAGTATCACGTCTTTTAAGGGTTATTTTGTTTCGTTTTTCAAAGTGTATTTTTGTAAAGTTAATGTTAATGGAACTTTTCTATTTAAATCTCATAATTATGATTACATAAAGTGTATTATAAAAGAAATTGAAATTATTACGTCACAGCGCGTGACTCATCTGGCATGGGGGGATGCCAGATGGAGTTTTCCAGCGCGGCTGAATTCACTGGAAATGCCTATCCGGCGTGCTAGAACATGCATGTAAGTACCTGGCAAATTGGCCACTCCCTAAAAGCTTACTCTCCAAGGCATACTCTCTGTGGGTCTAAGCCCGAACTATTCATCTAGCTACCACCAGTATTACCTTGTCACACTGGCCACTTATGTAAGCTCACTCTTAGAGGCAGACTCTCTGTATGGATCTGAGATCTAGCCTTTCATATATTGCTCTAGCTACAGTAAGCTCAGTAACACCGCATCATACTGACCGTTCTCTGTAAGCTCACTGTCTGTGGATCATCATCTAAGCCTGAACCATTACATTATCTTAGTATTTATAACTCCATCTAGCTATTCCCCAAACAGTACAGTACTCATTATTATAGTACCATGGAATTTCATCATCATTAGGCATAACTTCTTTCAAACCACCCTGTTAACTTACTCTCTCTACATCTAGCTATACCCAAAACAGTATAATCAACGCAGTTATATATAAGTACCTTGTCAAACTGGCCACTCCCTGAAAACTCACTCTCCGAGGCACTCTCTGTAGATCTGAGACGATTCAGTCGGGACTTTTTTTGGTAGTCGGAGATCACTTGCTGGAACACCTGCAATAAGACACAAATATCTCTGATTATAATATGTGCTTGCCTAAAGATCATTGGAAAAATATTGACAATACAAGTCAAAGGGAAGTTAATTACAATTAAAATAAAAGTTATATTTTCACCATTGTTATTTCACCAAAAGGCATAAAAGAAATTAATTTGGTTTTATTTTGAACATTGAGTAGCTGACTATTATACATACCGAAAACCAGTCTGAACCATTTCCATTGTTGGATCTTAAATAAAAGAAATAATATATTAGCTTATTTAGGTACAATGTACCAATCCTGTAAACTTTTACTGCAAAATTTAGATAACACTTTATCATAATTTGTTTACTTCTTTCACTAAAGCAAAATGTGTTGTTTTACATTATTTATTTCATTTAAATTCCGAAGTTTTGAATTTGACCTATCTTGGCAGAAAAATTGATAAAAATGTAAAATTAAAAGGGCCATAATTCTGTCAAAAATTGGTGGATTTTAAAAACATGTGCATATTTGAGTTTGTAATGACGTAACCTTTAAAATGATATATCACTTCAATATACCGCATGAAATTATTTTTTTTTACGTTGTTATTGCTACCATAAGGGCCAAAACAAATTAATTTGGTTATGGGTAAAACCTTTTCAAAAACAGGTAGTGTAGGCAGGCTTTTTTTATAAGACTTTATATAAGATTTTTATTATTTTATTTACCAACTGACTATGAAAACAGTTGAGTCGGCGCCTATTTAGAAGGTACTGTCAGGAAATCCGAACCAAATGTATTTTTTTACTCCTAAGAAAAATCATGTCTTGTTGCAAGAGTTTTGAATAATTTTTAAAGTTAAAAATGATAGAGTTTGTAAGATGTCTTACTCGTCCAGAAACTCGATGCTTTTCTCAATACACTTGACACAGAAGGTTCCTGAGATAGTGATATTTTCCCCCGGGTTCACCTCCATCCCGTCCACGCTCAGTCGAGATCGGATTCTGTACGAGCCCAACATCTGCTCTGAACACACTAGTAGTAGGTCGTTGAACTGGAATAGGAAGATTCCACAAACAATGAACACGAGTACTGCAATGTAACAACCAAACTGAACATTTTGGTGTATTATCAAGGAAGAGATTAACTTATTATCACCGATAATCATTATAATTATCAGGTTGTCTGGTTAGCGGAGTGGTTAGTGCACTCGCTTCTCACCATGGCAACAAGGGTTCGATTCCAGGCCTGGGTGCATGCGAGTTTGGTTAGTTGTCACCAAGCTGGACAAGTGGGTTTCCTCCGGGTACTCCAGTTTCCCCTCACAACACACGACCACACTCTCATGCAACATCAAGCCAAAGAGAGTGACTTAGTATAAGTCATCATAACTCTCTTCACAATTACTGTATATAATATATAATGTTTAAACTATCTTATATAAAACAAGAGCTGTCACAGAGACAGCGCGCTGGACTATTCCGCCGCTTTTCAGTGTAAGGATTGAAAAGTTTTGGCGAAACTTGCATGGATCACTGTATTAAGTCTCAATTCAATAAATCAAGTAGTTGGTGCGATATTAACCTATATGTGCTTACATGCAAAACCTTGACCAGAATTTCTGAGTCGAATAATAAAGGGGCAAAATTTAAATCATATGCAAGATAGAGTTATCTAACTTGATTAATTAAGAAGGTTGGGTGGTTGAGTACCATTATATAAAGTCTCAATGCAATACATCAAGTAGTTGCTGAGATATTAACCTATGTGTGCTAACATGCATAACCTTAACCAGAATTTCTAAGTCACATAATAAAGGGGCAAAAATTATATAATATGCAAGATAAAATTATCTTACTTGATTAATTAAGAAAGTTGAATGGTTGGGGGCCTGTGTATAAAGTTTCAATGCAATACATGATGTATTTGCTGAGATATTGACTTAAATGTGGTTACAAGCAAAACCTTAACCAGAATTTCTAAGTCAAATAATAAAGGGCAATTATTTTGCATTAAATGCAAATAAGTGTTATCTAACTTCACTAATTTAGTAGGTGAGAAAGTTGGGAATACATATATGCAAAGTTTCAATGCAATAAATGATGTATTTACTGAGATAATGCTTTCATGCAAAACCTTAACCAAGGTGTGACGCCAACGCCCCCGCCGACGCCAGGGTGAGTAGTATAGCTCTCCTTATTCTATGAATAGTCGAGCTAAAAATGAGTCTAAAGTATAGTGGCTTTTTTCATATATATTTAATTGTTCTTTATAATATGTGTACCAAGTTTCATGTCAATATCAGTGGGTGACCTTATGGCTGACAACATAAACACTGACTCGAATATTGACACTCTTACATCCTTCTAATAAAAACAATCAATCAATATGTACCAGAGTAATCACTCAAATATTATGATACAAAGCAATTGCACACTCACCAAAAAGATATATCTGGCCTGTTTTTCTCCACTGCGGGCGGATATTTTTGTGATGGCACCCTCCTTGATCAGTTCCCGTGTTGGATTGACTAGATCACTTGTCCCCTCGCCGTTCAACTTGGGGATTATTGTCAAGAGCTTGTGGAACTTGTCCTGGTATTGAAAACATCGGAGAATTCACAAATTGTCAATGTGATCTTGGTTATGTCCATACTAATGTCCAGCTATTATAATAATACAATAAAAAAAATATGCAATAAAATAGTTAATCCATATTGATGTTCAAACATTGTCAAAATTTTGTGTAGTTAATGTGTCATTAACATGATTAGAATACAGTCTATATTTTCAGCCAATGAAGTTGCAGATAGGCAATCATTATGTACTAGGCTTTAAAGCTGCACTCTCACAGATAGACTGTTTTGACAGCTTCTTTTATTTTTTGCGTTGGAATGAACCAATCTTTGTGTAAAATCTGGAAACTAGTGGTATAGGATTGGTGACAAAATATCAGATCGTTACGAGGTTTCTTTTTACATTTATGTTTGAAAATTGAAGTTTTGTGCCTAAAAACATTAATTTTCGAATGTAAATATAAGTAACTGCGATCTGATCCTTTGTCAGCAGTGTAATATTACTGGTTCTCAGACATTTACGCAAAAATTGGCTCATTCTAAGACAAAAAATATATAAAAAGTTGTCAAAACGGTCCATCTGTGAGAGTGCAACTTTAAGATATTGAAGGAATGGGATGATCCTAAATGGTCACCTCTGAACTAAGACAAATATGTACTGACCAGTTTCTTCATTACAGTGTTGGAATGACAGGCAGCCTGAGTTACGAGGTCAAGGGCTTCTGAAAACAGTCAAAATCACAACGTTATAATTATAATTATCATAATAAAATATGCCCTTAGAGGTACTTAATTAACTTTTTAAGAAATAAAATAATTACAATAGTCAAGGTTAAAACATGCAACTATGACAGATTATAGAACATAATTATACCCTTTGAATGCTAGGTAAATTGTCGTCTGCTCAAAAATGTTGTCTGGTTTATTCTAAATTTCTTTCAATTTACTTAAAACTTTGGGGATATATTGACTGAGTGGCAAACAGCTTGGAACCTGACCAGGCGCCGAGTTACTCGGTGTCTGGTCTGGTTCCAAGCTGTTTGCAAAGCCTTCAAAATCGCCATCAGCAGCCTAATTAGGGTTAAAACTTACTTTGAGCATCTTTTCTGTCTTCAGCATCTGGACCAAGGTGCTTTATATATTCTGCAAGAACAAACAGCATTCATCATAACTCGCTTAATACAGTTCTAATAAGAATAGGCAAAATATATTTTTCAGTTTCGGAACTTTTCTAGCAATAAGCATAAGTAAAATATGCATAAATTATTCAAATTTAAGAATAAAGATAATTTATATAAGAAAACTTGAAAAACAGCAGCATTATCATGCCCCTTATTCCAAATAAGGTCTATTGGTACTGCTGACAGACAACAAAGCAGGAAAGACAGTCACAGATACAAAAAGGCCCAGATGATACTGAGCTCTTTTGGAAAGAACTAATAGTTTCATAGATTTAAGCACTCTAAGCTTCCTTGGCATGTATTTCCCCAAAGCAATGTACTGCCAGCAAAGTCTTGCATAGTTTCAAATAATTGCATGGTGAAGGGACATCCGTCAGTCTACCTTTGTTATTGTAGGTTTAGATACTTCTGAGGAGACACTAACAGGGCAATTATCGTCATTGCCATCCACAGTTACTGTCATTGCACATCTTCAGTGAGCGTAAACATTGATAATTTACTGACAAAGTTTTGCATCATGCAAAAAAGGGTTTTTAAGCACCTTTAGCTGAATGTCGGAATGCTTTTTTGTCAACACATAATCAGAGTTTGCAAGTCCAATATCCCAAACCCAGGATTATTGAGTACTGCATGAGGCATCCAATGATGGGCGATGTCAGAGAGGGAAGCTTGTTTACTCTCGCAATCTGGAGGGGCAAATTCAGTGAGCACTAGGCGATATAAGGCTGTTCTTACGTTTAAGTAGTAGTTCATATCTGGGTACCCTCTGTATGGGCTCTAACATGTGGTGCTGTAGAGTCAGGGCGGCACAATCGGGCAACATCTGAAATAACAATTATTGTAATTTATTGGTTTTTCTTTATACATTTTCACATTTAGTAATAAACAGCATTTTAACATATGAGTGATTTCCACAATGCAATACATAATCGGTGCCGAAGTAAACAATCAGTATGACAAAAAATAAAAATAAAAACATTTCATAACAGACTTAAATAGAAACTAGGGTCGTTCAAGGCCTCAGATCACTCAAGCTTTTAGCTCGGGCCCTGGCATCCTTAAGCCATCAACTGGTTGTCCGGTTGGCACAGTGGTTTAATCAGCGCACTCGCTTCTCACCAAGGCTACCCAGGTTCGATTCCCAGCCCGGGCGCATGTGAATTTGGTTAGTGGTCACCAAGCCGGACAAGTGGGTTTTCTCCGGGTTCTCCAGTTTCCCCCACAACACAAGACCACACTCTCGCGCAACATCGTGCCAACGAGAATGACTTAATATAAGCTATCATAGCTTCCTTCACAATCGGTGTAAAATATATAATGGTTAAAGTAAGCCATCACAGTTTTGTAGTGCAAAATTTTTAATGCACTTACCATAGAAAATAGTTTCCATTTGAATGACTCTAGCCTGACACTGAATAATAATCCTTATCATACAAATACAAAAGAAGAACACAGAAAAAGGGGTATTTGTTGAATACATGTCCTTTTTTTCTCCGTTTATCAAGTCAAATCATTGCGGTAATGTAACTTTTTTAGTATGATAGTCAGAATAATGGGTACTGTTCTACCTATGTGAATTATGTTATAAACATGCATACCACATTTTTCATTCATCAGTACCATTTATTAAACTATATGCATAGTCATACTTATACATATCACCTAACCATTGTAAAATACCAAAGCCCCAAAGCAGGGCATGTAACTGAATAGCCTTTGCCTGAAAAATAGGCACCATTTAAGTTTTTCCATGACAACGGCAAGCATGGAGTCAATGATGACGATACCTATATTTTTTCTTCCCAAAACATACAAGTCAAAAATTCCAATGTAAGGGTTATTAATAATATAAAGTGATATAAAACCATTTGTAATGTAAGAAATCACCTGTATTTCCTGCAGAAGACTTGCGAACTTCTGTGACTGTGCCGTCCACTTGGCTATAGTGGCGAGAGCTTTGTCGTAATTCTTTACGCACTCCGTGTATAGCAGCAGGAATGGAGCTAGTTTGGCCATTACGTCACCCACTCTCTGTATACTCTGCCTGTAAAATCAAGAATGGTTTGATAAGTATCAAAGGCTTTGTTGAAGTTCTCAACAGACATGCTTATATGTCCCTGCCTCTGTGTACAACAGAAGAAATAAGGCCAGCTTGGCCATTATGTCACCAACTTTCAATGCACTTGATCTATGGGAAAAACTACATGTTAAATCAAACAATTCATTTTGTTACTTTATAAGAGTGCTGTCAAAAAATAAGAGAAAGGATGGAGGTAAAGGTATTTCATAAAACACCTCAAATGTAATTGAAGCAATACTTAGTGAGACTGCCATTATAAATGGGTGTGGTGGTGAAAATCCTAGCAATGAAGAGGCATTGCAGGACCCCATGCTTAACCTTAGCTTCGCCCAAGTTGCTAGAAAGCCCAATGTCCCCACTTTCATGCGCCTGGTGGGCGACTACTTTGCCGCTCATAATGCCTGAATCCATGCAACGCCAAATTATAAATGGCGATAACGTTAATCTTGTGCTTTTGTTGAAAGGTTTGGTTAAGTTATCTGACCTTTGTTTTGGAGCAATCATACACATCTCAAATAATGACCTTTTACCTATAATGCAGTGTATCTGTCAGTCCATAAAGATGTATTCCAATAGGTGAAGATCCCAGCTACAAGTAATTGTAATTACTCGGCTTTGGTAAAAAAAATATCCCCAAAAGATTCTATCTACTATGTTATGATGGATCTATCCATCCATCTGTGTGCACAATTTTCCTTTTTTTCTGGAGAGACAAAATGTTTTTACAGCATATATTGAGTTGAGGAAAAATCCGAAACATCCTTTTTATATTAGGTACTATAGCATTACATTATAAAATGGTTGCGGTTTAAGTGCATTCATGCGTTTCCATCCTGTTGTATGAATTTATAAATGAACTAAAACTCACAAAGTTAATACAGCATAGTTTTTTCTCAATCAATCATTCAGGGCACACTGAAACCATAGTTATTTATCAAACCAAGAGTTATCCTCCTTGCTACATGTTATTATGCATATTGTCAAAAAAGTAACATGACTGTGTACAGAGTTTGATGTGAATTTATAGCTACAATAAAGAGCAATCAGGGATAATTTTTTGCTGTTTTGACATTTCTTATGTATCCCTGTCTCGTGTCAGCCATAGTAAAAATAACGTCGAAAGACTCATTGACAGCCATTACGTTGAACTATGTGAATATCATGAGTTTTTTAATGAGTGTTCACTAACATTAAGGGTTTTGAATGGTGCTAACAATGATATCACTACCAACTACATCAACCACAGGGGCTACAACAGTTACTTTTTTCCCCGAAAAAAAAGAAAAGCTTATTTAAAAAAATAAAAAAGGAAACTGAGAAAGTTTTCTACACTCCTATATTTTTACCATTCTGTTCAAGATGCAAAGCATCATGTGATAAACATGTAGAATCCATACATGCTTAGACAGGAAAGATATTTGATCTCGATTTATCACAAAAATGAGGAAGTGCAGACATATCTTGGCCATATGTCATATCTAGACCATCCAGTCATATTGACACTTACATTAGTTTTATCCCAAATCAATTTTCTTCCTATACTCTGGACATACTGGTGGGCCTGGTAGATTCAGAAGATATCTTACTGTATTACACTATTCCTCAACATCATTCAAATGCATATGTTTGTTAAAAAGGAGCTTTCAGGCAGAAGAATGTGGGTGTGTTTTTTGAGGTTTGGCTGATGACCTTTTGATTTTTGGCTTGAAATATCTGACCTTGAGATTTATCTTACAATATTTGGAACCACTAATGCATAACCATCCATTTGACTCACAAAGTTTTTTTTGTCCTTCATGATATTCCAGCTTTTGTAGCTTCTTTTCAGAAGAAGAATATGCAACATGATTTGCGAGAAAATCGTGATATTTCAAATTACAAATTTGCATGACCTCTTTAGGAACAGGAACAGTATATTGGTGTGAAAATTTAGAAATTCTAAATCCTCTAACTAGATAAGCATGAATTATATGACCTTGACGTTAAACTTTGACCCCTGATGACTGACCCTGACCCCTACTCACCAGTGTTTCATCCTGTCTTCCAGCTGTGGTAGAAGGTGTTCCTTATGGAAGCAGTATATGGGT
Source organism: Mya arenaria (assembly GCF_026914265.1). NCBI lineage: Eukaryota > Metazoa > Mollusca > Bivalvia > Myida > Myidae > Mya > Mya arenaria. Next base: position 34,179,463 of record NC_069135.1, on the reverse strand, counting down.
GTGATTTTGGAGAAAATCTGGCTAATTGCCTCATTTGGCATGAACAGCGACTTCTGATTTTCAGACATCACTCTTGCATGGAACACCTGGAAATTAAAATCAAAACCAGAGTTATTGGACTTACTAAATATGTGTGTATTGTCATTGTTTACCATGTGTAATGTTAGTATCTATGCAACTATAAAAGTTTCATCACAACATCATTGATATCAAGGTTATTACAGTTAAATACCTGGACTCTTTTTCTCCAATATGACTAAAAGAATATCTCAGATTGATTTCCTTGCTTAATACACCAAAAACTGGTTTGAGGTTTGATCCTCATTGACTAGCAGCAGTTTTGGGTGGAATGTGGCAAACCCCTCACATAGGCTCAGCTTTGCCTTTTTTCAAAATGCTAAAAAATTAAAGGTGAACAAGAGCTGTCCTAGGAGAGCATGCTCGACAATATGCTGTTTTGTCTAAGAAATAAGTACAATAATGATGTAATATGACTGCCTGTCAAAGCAGTAAAAAGAGAAATGCAACCAAACATGATTAACACTTCAACCTTCATTGTGAGATTCAGTTTTAACTGTCTTTTTATTTTTAGTAACAGTAACCTTGACCCCAAACACATTCTAATGAAAGGTCTCCATAAACTCTTTCTAAGTACCAAGTTTAGTCAAGATATGTCAACCCTAACTTAAGTTATGCGGGTTTCTACCATTTTTGGTAACAGTGACCTTAACCCAAGGTGCCCCAAATGCAATCCATGAAAGGTCTCTATAAACTCTTTCTATTTACCAAATTTGGTCACAATATGTCAACTTTGACTAAAGTTATTCAGTAACAACCATTTTATATTTTCAGTAACAGTAACCTTGACTTTGACCCTAGAGGCCCCAAACGCATGAAGTGTATTGGAGTTATAAGTGAAAATGCCAACTTGCCCTATAACTTAACCAGGCGCCGTTGAGTAGCTTATGCTGGGGCAATAGTATTAAGCCTCGGTATTCTTCGAATAGTTGATCTCAAATTCATTATGACCATAGTAGTATATAAATATTATAATTTTAAGGTCATTACTGAATGATGTCCTGATGTCTAGTAGATATTGGCGGAAAGCTATTGATGCTGCTATACCATATGGTTTAAGAAAAGAAAACACTTAGTATTATTCCAGCCACAATATGTAAATATCACTTATTTCATTAGGTAAATGGATATGATAACAATGCTGAATTCATTCACCTCAGAAGCATCAACAGCTGGCCACTTTTAGTCAGAGAATTATTATACGATTCTCATCCCCATGCATATACTCCTGCCCAAAATTTTCACCCTGGCATAAATGCTTCATTTCTGGAGACCATTCCAGGGGATTTGTTCACGAAGGCTAAAAATTCAGGGGGATTTTGGTATTCAGGGGGATTTTGGTATTCAGGGGGATTTTGGTATTCAAGGGGATTTTTTGAGCATGTCTATGTTGGCAAAATATCAAAATAATTTTAGAGGCAAGTATGAAAAATGCACATATATTCATTGCTATGAATTTTTTTACCTTGTTGTACACACAGATGTATTTTATATATCATCATATTCTTATGAGTCACCTTCATGTCAAACTGTTATGCACTTGCTGAACAATATATGTCATAGGAAAAATATGTCTTTGAGACAATTTATTAATTGGCTTAAAATTCCTTCCTTCAAAGTCAATTAAAAAAATCTGCTTATTATCAGCAATGATTTCTTACAGACAGTAAGACAGTAAGAGAATGGAATAAATAATATAATTAATTTCATTCATTCCCCAAATAGTAATATTTCTTTGCCTTTGATCATAATTACAAATAAATTAATCTCTTCTTGTAATAGTTTCCTGACTTGGCTAATTGGCTAATCAAATATTTTACAAAATATTCATTGTAATTTATAAAGTCATTTTCTCCCTTGTTGAGTTCGTTTGTTTACATTCAGTTTCACTAACATACGATGGTTTCACTTTGTCATTATTGCCTGTTGAAAAATTCCCATAATTTTTTTTTTTTTTAAATACTCTTTTTTTTTAAATTCCAAGGGATTTTTATCTCTGTCGGGAGACCAAGGGAATGATCAAAATTCTGGGGGATTTTAACCCCCACATGAGGATATGGCATGTATGCCCTGGGGAAAAGTGGTTACAAATCACGAAATGTTGCCAATTGCTAGACATATATTTTAATTTAAATAGAAATGAAAAATAAAATCAACCCATCTAGACTATCCTGCTATACCCATTATATTTCCATTGTTTTTTAAGCAATCTGAATGAGAATCTTAAATTGTTTATCACTGGCCTCTGAGAAAGCTCCTGAACAGAACTAATCAGCCGGGCTGGCTTCAATAACTGGACTCTGACAGACAAATTACCTCTTGTCTGACTGGGGTGCCATATATCAGTCATGTTTGGTCTGGCTGGGCGCAAAGTCTGGCAATTTTTTTCGGAATAAACAATAGACAGCTACATCACTAGCAGAAATATTGGCATCAAACTGTCAGACAGTAAACATTATATAATCAAACTAAGCAATTGTTATGTCCCCCAATTCATATATATATAAAAATGCAAACATATTATTGTTTCCAGAAATTATTGCAGCATGAGAAATAAATAAAAAACATAATAATCTCACATGTTGTGCATGTAGGGCTAGGCAAATAAACATAGAACACAATTGAGCAGGTGCTTGAAAAAACAAGTGTGTTAAGCTTTTCTACTAACTCATGAAATAATATTAAAGAATGATCTTCAGCGCCTAAGAAGATAGCTCCCAATCTTCTATTTAAATGTACTTAACAATTTCTCTTATTTCTCTTATTTTTAGAAAATACTTTAATACAGGAACATAATGCATACGGTTATTGAATACAACATTGAAACAGGGATGTAACTTGCTAAAGCACCACAAGGCTCAGGTTGCAATAAGATCTGGGCAGATATTCAATAGTGTCTTAATTTAATCTAAGAACGATGTAGCTTAAATCAGATAACTTGTTAAAAATAACTGACCAATAGAGTGAATGAAGTCAATGATGTATGACCGTAAGATTGACTTCAGTTGATTATTGAATTCCAACCCTGACTCCCCATAAATATGGAAACCAATTTCAGCCAACCAAGTACCATAACTCTTCAAGTCAGTTTATAGCTAGAATGGCGGGTCTTGCTATAAATGTTCTGCCATTGTAAACCGACATCAAACAGTTTTCTGGATGCAAGTGATGTAAATGCACACAAAAGCTATAACTGTATAGCTAAGCTTTTTTGGGATTCTTTTTTCAAAAGCTGTTTTTAATCCATACAAACAGCACTTTTTTGGACCAATACCACTATGCTTTTATCAGTGCTTTAAGATATGCTTTTAGCTTGTTGTTATCTATTCTTTTAGCTATGCTTTCAGCTGTGCACGGCATTACAAAAAGCTATTCGACAGACAAACAAAAAAATCGTAAACAACCATCCATAACATCCCAACAAGAATTCAAAGAGTATGCTAACATCAACCCTTGGTCGATGTGACCAATCTTTATCCTAGGTCCCGCCCATCAAAACATACCAAGCAGAAATTATAAAAATTCCTATCCTCCTCCGGATTCCCGGCAAACTTTTTCATTTTGCTACAAGGGTAGTGCATTCTTTTGTCTGCTTTTCTCATCATGTCTTGAAATTTTTACATCAACTTAAGCAGTCTCAGTATGTGTACATTGATTTTCGTATAGAAGTCTAATGTTTCCAACTTTTTATTGCTTTCAATAAGCGATACACACAGGGAATGCACTTAGGTTTTCTAAATGGTAGGATTAGGAAGGAATTTATGAAAAGAATTTTCAAAATATATATATATGTAGGCCGATTTAAAAAGAGAAGTCCACCACAATCATGAACATACCTGGTAATCTCCAGGGGCGGATCCAGGATTAGAACTAAGTGGAGGCGTACCTTAGGGGCTTTTTACTTGCCCCCCTCTCTCAGAAACGAAATTTATTTGGTTTAAAGTGTTGATAGGGGGGTTTGGTCCTCCCCCAAGAAAATGTTAACAATTTCTATTCCAAAATGGTGCATTTTAGGCGTATTGGGCGGTGGGGGGGGGGGGGTAGGTTTGGGGGCATGGTGCCAGAAATAAAACAGCTAACAATAAGTCTGCATACACTGAAATCTGCTGAACTTTTGCAGATTAAGACACTAATCTTAATTTACTCAAATGTAGCATGATGCAGCATATGGTTGCAATTTAAATACAGTACATACCAAAGTCTAGTATACAAAACATGAACACCACAGGTGCATGCCAAAAATAGCTCAGCTTTTATTGGCTCTAATTAAATTCAAAAGTTCATCAAGGGCTCTATTTAAACCTTGTGATATTATAACCACAGAAAACTTAAGAGTTCGATCTGACTCACTTTAAAAGTCAGTCTGAGAGTAGAGTTTGATGTGATTCAAGTATACCGTCATTCTCTGTAAATCTTTATTTAATTATGGTCAGCATTACACAGAGGCTTGGCCAGTTGGTTGTTGCATGCCATAGTAGGACATTGCCGAGTCTGTCCATAGGAACTGTTTCAGGAGAGAAAATCCTTCAAATATTAAGCACTCTAGTGCTAAAGCTACATTAATGATACATAACTACCTCAGGCCTGAGAGGTGAAGGGTAAACACATGCAATTTTTTTGGTGGTCCCTGTGCTTAAAAGTTTCACTAAAGCGTCGTTCAAGCTTAGCTAAAAGTGCCGCAAAATGATGCGGTATTGGTCAAACAAAGCATTTGCAAAGGTGACCTTCGTATTTTTGGCCAAACAAGCACAGCTTTTGGGAAGCTTTGTGAAGTTTTGGCCAAAAAGCACAGCAGTAAGTATGCAGCCTGCATGGTTCAGTTCCCCGCAAAGATGCTTATATATATATACCCATGATCTACACATGACCGCATATATTATATGTGTAAAATATACCTGATCTAGGAGATGGAGCCGTGACACGTACGCTCTCTCAGTGGTCAACAGTTCGTACGCGATCTGATGAAGCTTGTCGCGAGGTTTCTCATCCTCTTCCTACATGAAACGAAACGTACGATCATTATATATATATGGAATAATGAACAAAACATTGCTTTTGATATAATGACAATCTATGCATTGAATTATGACAATCATGTTTACTGGTGAAAAGGGTTGCTTATAATATTCACTGGTTAATTACTTATAACAAGAGAACAGATTGCCATACTTGTCTGCTTTTTGTTCGTTGACCAAGGGGCACAACTTGACAAGCTGGGTGGGACATTTGTACTGTGTTTTATGTCAATATCGTTGACCATTTTTTTGTTTAATTATGGTCAAAGATCATGCAGTTTTTGCATGATTATGTCAGGCTAGGTCCTAATAACTTAACTGGATTAATCATTATAGCCAGAGTTATGGGCCTTGTTGTTCGTATTGCCTCTGGCAACTTGTGTACCAAGCTTCATTTCAATATCTAGAATGGTCAAGGTTAAGTTTTGCAAGTGAGCCATGCTGTCAACACCTATGACAATAACCCTAAAGCTATGACACCATGACACTTTACCTCAACACTTCATTCAAATTTTCATCTGAGCTAAATATCATATTAAAAGACTAAAAAAACAACATGAAATTATAATCTTGTACAAATAATTTTACAAATGGTAAATCAAAATGCTCATGTATTGTTACATAAAATCAAATCATACCATAAAAATCAAATCACTTTAATACAAATTGTAAATCAAAATGCTCACATATACTGTTATATAAAATCAAATCATACCATACAAATCATGCTATAATGATGCAAAGAAATATAAGCAACAAATATATAATAAGTATCCATGCAAATCTAAAGTATATACATGCATTCAATATGATTAAAGCTTTATAAGATATCTGTGTAAGTTTATATAGTACTAAAGCAGTTATGTCGCAATACAAAAGGTACTTGTTACTCATCGTTATACAAATTACATTATAGGGCTCGGCATGCACTAAATATTACCATAATAATACCACAGTTACATAGGCAGACATAATTGTATATAAATCATGTGTATGATTTTTTTTAAAATACTGCATTTCCGTGTTTATTATACATTTTACTTTTGTTTTCTTTTCACAATGCATTTAAATACAATCAGTTCAAACCGTACCTGCTTAAAATTAAGGTCCACCATTTTTAGAACTTTATAAATTCCTTCCGTCTATATGTTGATATTTTTTTCACACTAGCCTCACATGAGAAACACATATATCCACCCAAAACATTATGCACCCTCCATTTATATTCCTGCTTTCTATGAAATATCAATACATATAGCTTTCAGACCATTTGGTATCCTATAACTGATGGAGCTATTAATTTACAGTGATGAGGATGGCTACTGTAATTTCTGTGAAATGAGAGGCAGGCACGAACAATCTCTTGCAGATGGCTTTCCCTTATGTTTGAATATCAAGACTGGAATAATAAATAATGCTATTAATCATTAAATCAGAGGTGATATTCAATATGCAACTTTAGTCAATCTTAGGGTCATAGATCATTGACTTCATTCACGCTATTGGTCAGTTATTTATAACAAGTAATCAGATTAGATACATCGTTCTTAGATCCAATTAAGACCAATATTGAATACCAGTCAAGACCTATATATACCTACATAAGCAACACTAAGCCTTAAGGCTTCTGAGGATAAATTAATGCATTAAATGGCGTTAAATAGATCTACTGTATTTTCATGGCCTCTGAGGATAAATGCATTTTTTTATCCATTTTTAAATCCTAAAAACAAAATTGCTGTTAACAGATCTACTTTCTCGTTTGGACATGGGGCATAAATCAAGAATTGTTTAAGCAAGAGTTAAAAAAGGCCTTCGCCCAAACAGGTATATATTCATGAGGAGCACATATACAAAGTTTCATGAGAATATTTTGGACAGCGTTTGAGTGATATCCAATGGTCATCTGTCAGCAATACAGCTGATTTCAAAACATCAAAGATCAAAGTTAAATTTCAGTTTTTGTAATTTTTACTCCCCACCAATAAGATTGAGTATCTAAAAACGTGAAATTCTACCAGTCTGATAGTCATTTGAAATCAGTGAAAAAATTCCAAAATTTGTTAAGTACTGACAGTTGTTCTGCTGAAATTAGCAAAAAACATACTGAACAAAATTGCGGACTTATCGCAAGATAAATGTAAATCAATTTGGAAAAAGAAGACATTACAACAGTAATGCGCAAAGCCCCTGCATTGTAAAAAAAATCCCCTTGCATGTAAAGCTAAAACACACTATGTCAAAACCTTTTATCCCGATAATCTGGTTATTTCAAATTTGTTTCGATTTTTTTTTTCGATTATTTTATTTATACACTTTTTTTATTTCGGTTATATCAAATGTTCGTTATCTCAAAGTATTTTCTACAGTCCATAGACTGTCCAGTCTGGACAGTTGGACTGACAGTCCAACGACTTAGACATAGCCAGTTTTGTCTGTATAACATTTTTCTTGCACTTCTATAATCAACTGAAGAAAAGAAAGTATCTTAGTGAATGCCTATTATGATTGGTGTATGAAAAACAAGAATCATATTTTCTGTCATCAACATTTGTGGTTCTTATGATGGTTTTCACTTAAATTGTCTCACATGAATGTTATAGTGCTTCATCTCTTCAGATGCATATTATGTTTGTGTTATTAGATATATATAGACAATTTTATACCACAGTTAAATTGGTTGTAAAAACGTAACTTCCGCGTATGTAAGTAGAGATGAGTTGGATGATATGTTCAACAATTTGTATAGAATTGATATTAAATTAGAAATGCGCAATATTTGCATCCATGCTATATTTTTTTACTTTTCAAAGCTGCACTCTCACAGATTTACCGTTTTGACAACTTTTTTATTTTTTGTCTTGGAATGAGATGATTTTTGCGTAAATATCTTCAAATCAGTGATATAAGACTGCTGTAAAAAGATCAGATTGCAGATTTCATATTTCATTTCACAAATTAATGTTGAATTGCTAAAAGCGTTACTTAACGGTTTATAATAAGAAAAATCCATTAAACATCAATTTTTGAACTTAAGTATGAAAATCTGCTATCTGATATTTTGTCAATATTCTTATATCACTGGTTTCAATGCTTTTTTGTATAAATTGGCTTGTTCCAAGAAAAAACATAAAAATGTTTCCAAAACGTTCAATCTATGAGAGTGCAGCTTTAACTGTTGGAGTTGACTGCAAAACTATAGAGGCCTTTGTTTTTCATTAAACAGAGCCTGAGAGGTCAGAGAAAATAGTTTTTAAGCACAGCCCATCGAATAACAATACTTGACTAATAAGCTGGCCAAGTTTAACCAAATAAAAGCATTGAAACTGTCAAAGAAACTAGAGCTGTCACAGCAGTGAAGATTCTCCCAAATGGCGCCAGCACACAGGAATGGCAAGAATATTTTTGAAAAGAGGCCATAATTCTGGGGTTATTGTACACAGCCATTCCGCTCATCATGCTTGACCAAAGTATGTTTTATAATTAAAATCCATTAAGTAATTTAGAAGTTAGGCTGCTGACAAGAAAAAGTAACAAAGGGCAATAACTCTGTAATTAGTTGAAATAGAGTCAAGGTTCTCATTGTACACTCAAGGAATTTCTCTCATTGTGCTTTATCAAGTGTAATCAAATTCCATCAAGTAGTTTTCAATATGCTCCGGAAAAGAAAAGGTTACAGTTACAAAGGGAAGTAACTCTGTGATAAGCTGAAATAGAGTTATTGTTTTTTTACACTGCACTTCCTCTCATTGTTCTTTTCCATTGAATGGGGTTTAATAGGGAGAGGGGAAGGGGAGGGCATCACCAAACTATAAGGTTACAAGATTGTTTTCGTTTAATCAACTTTTTTTTTCTTTTAGTCAATGTTTAATTCTTTTGGGCAAATGAATGGTTTTTGTTTGATTATATATAAGTTGGGTGGCCTTTAACAGTTGCTGCACAAAAATCTACCGCCCTACAGTAATATTTTTCCAGGTTTGTCCCATGCTGTTTTAATGGCTTATGAGCTAAATGCTGGAGGGAGCCTTCATGTGCTCAGATTTAATCAATGAAAATAGGAAACACTTTAGATCATAATTCTTGGTAAATGAAGACTCAAGAGTGTATGTATGTTAATAACACATACTATTTTCATTAATATTATTATTCCGGCATAAGTTTCCTGTTGAGAACAATGAATAACTTTTCTATGTATTCAAATTGAAACACATGCATTTTATTGTATGATCCGTTTTATCACACTTATAATCAAGAGCTTTTTTATAAATTTCATAGATGCAACAGCTTATCATTCATAATGGTTTATATCTCTCTTCCCATCATTAAAGTATATCATTTATCAAATAATATTTTCAACATCTTTTTTCTTGGCTACAAAAAAGGTTTTATGTATTATTTGTATCATAAATATGTCATAATCTGCTAAAAAAAATGATAAATATATCTATTCATGATAAAAATTACTTTCAAGGTAACTGACCTTAACAAATATTAACCCTGTGATTAAATTAAGTAAAATTAAATAATCTTAACGCTTAAGTATAACACTAATTTCCTAACAAAAAATAACCATGTCAACTTGTTTGTAAATAAAGATAAGATATACAGAAAATTATACATTTTATTTTTCTTAGGGTGATAAGGTAAAATTAAAATGAAAGAATCTTACCATTTAAGTATAACGATTCTTTCCTAACAAAAAATAACCCTGTCCATTTGTTTGTTAATTAAGATAAAAATATACAGAAAATCACTTATTTCAATTTTCTTAGTATCAGTTAAGGTAAAGTTAAAAATGAAATATTATCTTACCAAAATAACCCTGTCGATTTGTTTGTAAATGAAGATAAGACGAACCGAAAATCAAACATGTTATTTTTCCTAGTATGATAAGGTAAAATTAAAATTAAATAATCTTACCAAAATAACCCTGTCCATGAGTTTGTAAATTAAGATAAGTTACACAGAAAATCACACATTTTATTTTTCTTACTATGATATTAGGTAAAATGAAAATGAAATAATCTTACCATTTAAGTATAACGATAGCATACCCCTGTATCACACAAACATAACACATCACATGCAAAATGAACTTTGTTTGTAGTACATATATATATACAAATTAGGCCAACCAAATAATTTAAAGAAAACACCACATTAGCACACTCTTGCATAAAAAATATACAATTGTAACCAGCATCCAAACTTGTTAAACTCTCTTTTCTAGTCCTTTTTAACAAATTTACATTTCTTAAAATATATTTCAATATTTAAATAGCATCTGGGGCATTAAAAACTGAGGCGACAAAACGATAAATGCGTGCTGGTCACTGGAAACAAAATTCAAAAGACTCAAATTTGGACGTAAGTTTTTAAAATGAAAAGATTCATGAAACAGAAGCTAATATATGTAATACTTGATGTTTGCATCCTTATAAATACGCCACTGTAGTTTGTTCATTTGTATGACAGAGAAGACACTTTTTCAACAGTCTATTTCCTGATCTAGATTTCCCTTGCTTAAAATATTCACAAAACACTTTTAAGAGTCCCATCAAAATGTTGATCGATAACTCAGAGACAAGTTTGCTCGTTTTAGTTATCGGCAGGGGTAACATTTGGCATTGTTCTTTAGTATATGATATTATTTGAACAATTGATAACATTTTGCAGAAAAAGCAGTTTGTACATAAAAAGCATCCTAAAAAACAATGTGGTTATATGTAGTGATAAAACCATGCTAATGTATAACATACAGTACATTAAAGAGCATGCAAATTGGGAAATAATAGTGCTCATATATTTTACAAGAAACTAAAAGCTACAATATGGTGACTGCCACTTTACCAACATTTCAAACTAAGCTATAACCATCTGCCACTGTACAAAAGTGCACAATACTAAAACTTAGGCAAAAATATATCCATTCCATACATTACCCCGACGGACAGACATATACCTTTGGCCGAAGACTATCATCCAGATCAAAATCATCAAAACTAAGATCGCACTTGGTCCAATTCTCATCAAACAGTTCAGCAGGGTTCAGGGGCAATAATCCATAGTCAAAGCTTTGCGAGACACATCCCCGAAGTTCACCGCTCTTCCCCTCCTTTGGCTTTTGGTTAACAGAGTTTTCAACATCACATGACAAACAGTTTCTATTTTTAGCACTACCGTTAAGAAAAGCACCTTTTGCGTTATTGCTACCATCAGCATTAGTTTTTGAGTCACCTTTACTTGATTTAAAGTGGCGAAGCTTTGGAAGATTTCTGATATGCGATGAGTGATTGTTTAAATATGAAAAGGCAGGACTAGAAGCAGAGACAGAGGTTAAGCGAGAGTGAGGGATAGATTTACTGCGTTCCTGGTTAAATCGTCTTAGCGCTTTACTTACTTGACTTTCACTGTCTGAATTAGCACTGGTAACACTGTACTGAGTAGTTGAAGTGCTCGAACAAGATGAATTTCTGGCAGACAATGTTGGCGTACTGGTCTTGGACCTGACATCAAAATCATTTGCATTGTGTACACTAGGTTTTCTATTAATTCCATTTTCACCTGGACCTTCTTCGTCATCAGGGCTTGGTGAAACCTCCTCCTCCCATTCGCTCCAGCCTGAATCCTCCTTCCCTATCAGGAACTCCACAGGCACAATAATTTCACCATTCACATCCACATCCTCAGTAGTGTCTTCAGTCTGTTCTTCATGATCTTCTTCAGGGAGTTTATGATGATTTATCTTGGCTACAAGAGCTTTGACATAACCACTTTCCATTATTGCAGAGTTAAAACTTTCATCCTCTGAAATTGAAGTATAAAATGCTTTAATATTTTTGTTAATCTCCTTAATTTCTTCTACGTACTCCTCATTTTTGTAAATCTTTGCTTTAGGAGAAACGGGTGTTCCAGCAACAGCAGAATTGGAATTCACAGACTCAGTGTCACTGGTCTCTGTTAAAGCTTGAAAATTTTTCAACCTTTCCTTAACAATTCCCTGAAAAGTCGGAGAAGCTGGAGTCGACCAAGCTTTCCTCTTCGTACCAGTTGGTGAAAAGTCACTTGTAGATTCGAATAGTGAACCTTTGCCTGAATCTGATGAATCTCCACTTGGTGGTCTAGCAGCGCAGGCTAGAAGCTCCTCAACAATAGCTTCAGCATGTTGCAAGCATTTTTCTGAATCAGGGGACAAGGGCTCAGCTGGCAGTTCAATTGATTCTTCAGCATCTGTTACAAGGCCATTCCCGTCCCGTGACTTGCCTGCTTTACGGGAAACGACCCTGCTGAGGAGATGCTCCAGGAACTTGGGTTTTCCTGGCGCTGAAAAGAAAAGAAGACCAGTTTAATAGGGCTGTCAAAACTGTCACAATTATCATTGTCTGTTAGATGATCAACATTCATAGCATATGAACATGGCATATTATTTCCATTTTGGGTTCAAAATCAGCATTTAACAGGAATGACAACATTTAATATTCATTTGCTTCTATAATTGTTAATAAAATATCTAAAAAATAAAGATAATATATCAACAAGAGTGGTCATAATTTAACTGCTCTCATCTGTAACTATGGGTAACGCTCAAAATTTGACCAAATATTATAAGTAAGACAAGACCTTTCAGTTGGAAAAAGTTTACACTGTCCACATGTCCAAGATCTACCACAAAACTACCCGCAATATGAGCTTTGTAGGTTGCCTTTTCTTTTACGATATATCCAAACATCATCTCATACATAGGTCTCTAAATTCTCATGAAATATTAACATCTCCTAATGTTTCTTCAGATGCTAAACTTTGTTTATACTTTATAACCAAATTGTTATTGACCCCAAGTCTCAAGAGAGTCATCATATTCCACATGTGTTTGTCACTTTTTTAGAGGAAAATGCAAAATGTTGTTTTTGCTATAATGAATATATCCAAAATTGTCTTTGAAGAATCGTTTTGCCCCACCCAATCTTGCTTCCAAAATATGTCATGGTCATATTTTATATCATCAGTCATTATATATATATTCCACATGTGTTTGTCACTTTTTTAGAAGAAAATGCAAAACTTTGTTTTTGCTATTATGAATATATCCAAAACTGTCTTTGAAGAATAGTTTTTCCCCACCCGATCTTGCTACAAAATATGTCATGGTGATTTTTTATATCATTTATATATCAACAATTTTTTTTATCAGTCAAATATATCAAACTTGTCATAAAATGTACACTTTTTGTAACATATGAAAATTATAGGTAATAGTTTCAGTACAAAGTATATACTTTGTTCTTTTGGTGTATGAATAATTGACCATGTTTAATGTCATTTTTACATCAGATACCAAATATTCATTCAAGCAGATTCTTATATTTATTTAAAATTTGATCAATTTGTAAAATAATCCAACCATATCCCACATGCTATGGAAATTAGTGAACTGACCTTAAATGAAAACAGGGTCATACTTAATTAAACAGATTTTTGTAGAAATCTATCTAAATAAGTCTGGGTTACATATAAATTTTGCATTGTTTTCATTTGTGCTGAAAATGTTCTCTTGTTAGACTCAACATGTTTTACACATAAATTTATATCAAAATTTTTGTGTTGACTTAAATATTTTGTTAAAAAAGCTCTTTGTTTTCATTTCAATTACGCATTATTGTACAATAATAGTGCCTAATTTGGTTAGGTTAGTGGTCACCAAGCCAGACAAGTGGGTTTTCTCCGGGTATTCCGGTTTCCCCCACAACACAAGACCACGCTCTCGCGCAACATCATGCCAACGATAGTGACTTAGTATAAGCTTTTATAGCTTCCTTCACAATCGTTGTAAATATATAATGTTTAAAGTAATAGTGCCTAATTCAAAAGAAATCAAAGAGTTTCAGTAATTAGTGCAATTTATATGAAACAAATACAACTAGAACTGTAAGCCATAGGCTAACGAATACCCCCCACCCCTCCATGTCTAGGTTGTTTGCCCTGGAGTTAGGCCGAACAAAGCTAATTTTGCCTACAAGGGGAGATAACTCCAGTCAGGGTCATGTGACCTGTACCAAATTCACAGAGGCGAAAGTTTACAACATGGCCATTAATTTCTGAAAGTTTGATAAAGATTTGTTGAATAATAACAAAGATGAATCCCGGACAGGGCTTATTTTGCCTACTTTAACACATCAAGGGGAGATAACTCCAGTCAGGTTCATGTGACCTGTACCAAATTCACAGAGGCGAAAGTTTACAACATGGCCATTAATTTCTGAAAGTTTGATAAAGATTTGTTGAATAATAACAAAGATGAATCCCGGACAGGGCTTATTTTGCCTACTTTAACACATCAAGGGGAGATAACTCCAGTCAGGGTCATTTGACCTGTACCAATTTCACAGAGGCGCAAGTTTACATCATGGCCATTAATTTCTGAAAGTTTGAAAAAGATTTGTTGAATAATAACAAAGATGAATCCCGGACAGGGCTTATTTTGCCTACTTTAACACATCAAGGGGAGATAACTCTGGTCAGGGTCATGTGACCCGTACCAATTTCACAGAGGCGCAAGTTTACATCATGGCCATTAATATCTGAAAGTTTGAAAAAGATTTGTTCAATAACGACAAAGATGAATCCCGGACAAAAAAAAACGGACGGACAGACAGACGGACAACCCGATTCCAGTATACCCCCCCAAACTTTGTTTTGGGGGGTATAACTAAAACACATAAATACTGCAGTAGATTCCAACAGTTGTCCAAAACAAACTAATAATATCTTACTTACTAAATGCAGACAACAACGCTTGAACCAGAATGTCGGCATCCTTTAAATACTCCGAATACATTGGATTTTTATTTAAATGTCAACAAACTATTAAAGTAACGTGATTATTTCAATCAACAATATTTTGGTCACATATTACACATATTACTAAAATTAGAATACTTAAGAAGTAGTAAATAATTCATTTGATTATATTCGTTAACAACATCACAAGAACCGTGACCTACCCCACATGCACATGATAAAGGCTTGAACGTGAAATGTCAGAATCCAAATACTATTCCAGTTCTTCAGAAATCCCTCAAAAATATGACAAAATTCTGTCATCACTATCCTATGCACATATTTTTAGTCTCTCAATATATAGTCAACTATTGTTTTATTCATGGATTGTCGGTTAATGATATAATTTTTTTCCCTCTGAACACCATCTGTATCAATGAGTCATGGCGACTTCAATTATGATTTTCAATATATTGCCATTTTTTTTATTCATAATTAATCTATTTACTGAAATTATATTTGAAAATAGTCTTATTCTTTTTCACAGTTTTTTTTTTTTTTATATATTTTCATAATAATCCATCATATTTAAAAGATAATCCTTAGTTTTACTTTAAGACCAACACAGTGCCTCCACTATAAATCACCACAGACTTTAACTATCAGTCATCTTAAGCAATTAGTCCTTTCGAATAATTGCGATAAAATCACAATTATCCAGGAAATTCCAATAAACCATACACAATACTGAGCAACATTCAATATTTGTAGTCCTGTGGAGCAAATTCATGCATGCATTTTAAGGAATAAATCCATGATCATTATATGAAAGAAATCAATTCTCTTGGTTTTCCGAGGCCATAAAAGGGATTTTTGTGATGCTGAATCAATATGCAAAGAACAAGTTCCAGACGTGATTCTGGAACAGAAAACAAATACTGTGTTTTTTGCGAACAGCCGTGCCCTAAGAGACCCATATCAACATTAACCAGAATTTCAGATTTAGGCACAAATATACCCAAACATGGTTAATTTATATTTTATGTTGACCTTGAAATAGTTTAGAAACACTTTACTCATTTCCCCCATTTCAGGCAAAAAAAAACTGTATCATAAATTAAGAGCAATGTTACAAACAGAAAAAAACAACAATAATGACTAGCAGCAAACATGGAGAAGGACAAAAAAAAAAACAGAATAAAGGAAATTGCTATGACAAGCAAATCTTGAAGACAAAATTTCAGGATGTTGCCCCCTTTTGAAGACCTCTTAAAGACTCCCTGTCCTCATCCAAGGCCGAATCAATAGAGTGACTCATACTAGTGTTTGCACCATATTGAGCCAACAGTAGCTCACTCATTATGCCTGATAAAGCATTCAATACAGCACATCAATTTAACTATAGGTATTGAATACCAATACTTGTACTAGGGGGTGGTTGAAGTCGTCAATACCATGTCGTATTCTGTCCAAGGTAGCTACAATAACGAGCGTTCAGGGTTACTTTTTTTTTTCTTATTTTGACATATCTTATGTATCCCTGTCTCGAGTCTGTCATAGTCATAAAATCGTCAAAAGACTCATTGACGGCCATTTAGGTGGACTTCTGTCCAAGGTTATTACAACTGTTAGCCAAATTTATTATAACTAATAGTCATTCTATCATGCCAATTAAAATATTAATCATATAAAATTTGTTCCAACATTTTGATAATGATTTGTTGCGTGAAAAGGGAAGCTTTTTATGCCAGGCAAAAACTTATTTGAACAATTAGCTTAAACTATTTCATACAAAATGGCTTATTAAAACTTTACATTGTTACTTAAAAGCAGTAAAAAATTGGAACATCAAGGGAGTTAACTATGCAACATATTTAACACTGAAAAATCAAGACTTGTGCAAGTTATTTCCCTTAGATAAATTTTCTATATGACATAACATGATACCATAAACTTAACTGTCTTGACAACTCACAGTGCAAATCTGACTCAATTCTCATTAAGACATCAAATTAACAAATATGTAATGGAAAGTATCAATCACTGATTAAAAATGACTGTTTTATTGCGCTTCATGTATAAAAAGCTATAAAACCCTGTAGAAATCATCACTCCTCTGACATCTGCACTAAATAAATACCTACATTTTGTAATCTTTATATATTTATAATTTCTATAAAATTGTGGTGATGCATTTTGTATTTTGGTGACCTATGCCTTAGGTAAGATATTATTTTTGGTATCCAGCCAAACTGCAACACAATAATGCACCAGTCAATTGTAACCACGGCCCCTCCAGGTCCGGGGAATAGTGGGGACTTTCGGTCTAGCCAAAAACTAGTCTAAAACCCCCGCCCTTGGGGACGAACTGATGGTCAAATCCCCGCCAAATGCCCCGCACCAAGGGACCCTTAAGCACATTCCCTGCTATATTTGGCGCGAATACAAAACCATCGCATTCACCCGGCACTGATGGGCCACCGGGATGGTAAAAACACGGCCCATTTCCCCGGCTATACCCCGGGACCTTGGGGGGCTGTGGTTACAATTAACTGGTGCATAATAATAGCCAGAAAAAATTGAGATTAAAAAGTTACACATTTCTTCATTCTTTACAGAACAAACTGATACAACTATATTACATATAAGTACAAAAACTGTACCATCAGTTTGTGTGGAGTCTTCTGGAGTAGGTGTAAATATCCCATAGAACACATCATCATAGTCATTATCACTGTCTTCACCAGTAGCTTCAGGAGTGTCACCCCCTTTGTTTACGGTTTTGTTGTCATTAACTATGCCACCCTTGTTTTTACTCATTCTACAATCATTTGCATAACCAATAGGTTCATATGTAATGTCAGTTTCATATTCTTCATAAATACTTTCTAACTTTTCGTTACTACTTTTACTTCCATGCGACTCCAACTGACAAATTTTGGACTGCCGAACAAAAATTTTATTCTTGAGTTCTTGCGCAAAATCTTCTTCATAATGAGGACTTTTACTATCAACATTATCAACTTCAGATGATCTGCTTCTTTCAACAACTGCAACATCCAAATGCCTCCTGAAACAGGTCGATTTCAGCGAGGTACAAAGAGTTGATACGGGTCGGGTATCGTAGATGACCTTGATGTTGCAGCAGACGGACGAACAGTGTTGACCCGGGTTACAGTTACCTTTGCACGTATTGCGACAAACACACACGACACTGTGTTGACACCCCATGATTTCTCAAGACCAGGAGTGATATTTGTATGCTATTTTATGTCATTGAATTGTACTTTTAGTGTACAATGACTTTTTCAACTTATATATAAAAAAAAATTGTAGATAATTCTTGTCAAATTAATGATTCTAACCAAAATTTCATTTTAGTAACACCAAGAACCTTTTGTTAACCCAAAATTGTAGCTTTACTGATGCTTTACTGACAGGCCTCTAGTGTCCAAAAACTTTTTGTATAGTCATTTTTTTTTCAGCAAACACTGGTTATGTTGTTCTGTAAAGCATCCTTTTCACGAGTTATATATACACATATAATGTATCTTTAACATTACATATAAACTGAGCATTGCTTTTTAGACTGTTGTTAAGAAATACACTTTTTCATGTAATTTTGTTCCAATTTAATCAGCTTTATATTTTTTATGTCTTTCAATTAAATCAAAATGTGCAAGTAAGTTTCAGAGATAACGCAATTCTTAACACATTTTTGTCAAGTTACGAATTTGTAGTCCATGATTTAAATCAATTTAAGTCATGTTTCCTAGAACTTGAATCAGGAATGTTTCAATTCCAACATTTAAGGGCAAGTTTCATTGATAAGGAAACTTTTCTGATATTATCAAGTTTAGGACAATGGAAAAGGAAGTTTTTTCATTCACGTAATTTCGATTGTTTCATCTTACATAAAAAACATATTTTTCATTGTTAAGCATCACAAAGAGTTGACCACATTTTGAGTGTTAAACACTAAGCTGGCATCATGGAGTTTTTTGTAAATATATTATTATAAGGACCAAATCAGGTCCTCCGATGATATCATTTCTTTCAGTATTCTTTTCAAGGTTTCAAGTTTTCCTTTGAACACTGTTATTTATTCCAGATAATTTAAGTCCAGCATCAACATTTATTTACATATATCCAACTTTGATCGAGTGTCAATTTCTGTTTTTACCATAAAAATGTATACTAATTACATCTCAAGAATGTTGTTACATTAATGTTACATCAACATTACATCAAGATGTCAATGTCCTCAAATTCATCTACAACACCAAATAGAATTGATAAAATTATTTCTTTCTATATGGCTGTATAATTTATAGCCAAATATTTACTATTAAAATGAAATGGTGAATTAAGATATAAATTGAAGTTTGAGCCCTAAAGCGAAACGTTAAATCTAGAATAAGGAAACTATATGTGAATTTCCCAGCATGTAAAATTTTAATTCAAAATGATCTTTTATTTACGTTAATTAACAAATATTTTCCTTAAAAATACTCAATTAACCTATTCATTTTCTCAAAGTTATTGCATATTATTAGAAAAAATAAAACAAAAAAAAAAGAAACAAGACATTTAAAAGTTATGATTTTTGAGTTGATATTTTGTTACATTACATTCTGTAACTGAACAACAATTTTGAATGGTTAGTGTCACATGAGGAGTCGGCAAAAAGTGAAATAGGCTCAGAAAAGGGATATTAACTCATGCCACATTTGCCTTTTTTCATTAATTTTTCAATGCTCTCATGAAAACTAACAAAGAGTATAAAAAAAACTGTACAAAAGAGACATCACACTCATTTATTACACCCGTCATAGTAGGTTTGTTGACGGTGAAGTTTCAATTAAACACACTGGAAGTATTTTTATGGAACTCTCCATCAAAACTTAGACTAGAATTTCTCAGTAGAACATGGGCCATAATTAGAATAAATTCATGCAAGAGTTACCCAACTTGTTTAAGTTAACTTAGCAGACATGTCCACTGTAAAGCTCTGTTTCAAGTTCCAATCAAACAAATGGCGTAGTTTGTGAGACATTATCGGTATTTGTGAAACATTACTTGTATTTGTGAGACATTACTTGTATTTGTGAAACATTACTTTGTATTTGTGAAACATTACTTGTATTTGTGAGACATTATTTGTATTTGTGAGACATTATTTGTATTTGTGAAACATTACTTTGTATTTGTGAAACATTACTTGTATTTGTGAGACATTATTTGTATTTGTGAGACATTACTTGTATTTGTGAGACATTATTTGTATTTGTGAGACATTACTTTGTATTTGTGAAACATTACTTGTATTTGTGAGACATTACTTGTATTTGTGAGACATTATTTGTATTTGTGAGACATTATTTGTATTTGTGAGACATTACTTGTATTTGTGAGACATTATTTGTATTTGTGAGACATTACTTGTATTTGTGAGACATTACTTGTATTTGTGAGACATTACTTGTATTTGTGAAACATTACTTTGTATTTGTGAAACATTACTTGTATTTGTGAGACATTATTTGTATTTGTGAGACATTACTTGTATTTGTGAGACATTATTTGTATTTGTGAGACATTACTTTGTATTTGTGAAACATTACTTGTATTTGTGAGACATTACTTGTATTTGTGAGACATTACTTGTATTTGTGAGACATTACTTGTATTTGTGAGACATTACTTTGTATTTGTGAAACATTACTTGTATTTGTGAGACATTATTTGTATTTGTGAGACATTACTTGTATTTGTGAGACATTATTTGTATTTGTGAGACATTACTTGTATTTGTGAGACATTACTTGTATTTGTGAGACATTACTTGTATTTGTGAAACATTACTTTGTATTTGTGAAACATTACTTGTATTTGTGAGACATTATTTGTATTTGTGAGACATTACTTGTATTTGTGAGACATTATTTGTATTTGTGAGACATTACTTGTATTTGTGAGACATTACTTGTATTTGTGAGACATTATTTGTATTTGTGAGACATTACTTGTATTTGTGAGACATTACTTGTATTTGTGAGACATTACTTGTATTTGTGAGACATTACTTGTATTTGTGAGACATTACTTGTATTTGTGAGACATTATTTGTATTTGTGAGACATTATTTGTATTTGTGAAACATTACTTTGTATTTGTGAAACATTACTTGTATTTGTGAGACATTATTTGTATTTGTGAGACATTACTTGTATTTGTGAGACATTATTTGTATTTGTGAGACATTACTTTGTATTTGTGAAACATTACTTGTATTTGTGAGACATTACTTGTATTTGTGAGACATTATTTGTATTTGTGAGACATTATTTGTATTTGTGAGACATTACTTGTATTTGTGAGACATTATTTGTATTTGTGAGACATTACTTGTATTTGTGAGACATTACTTGTATTTGTGAGACATTACTTGTATTTGTGAAACATTACTTTGTATTTGTGAGACATTACTTGTATTTGTGAGACATTATTTGTATTTGTGAGACATTACTTGTATTTGTGAGACATTATTTGTATTTGTGAGACATTACTTTGTATTTGTGAAACATTACTTGTATTTGTGAGACATTACTTGTATTTGTGAGACATTACTTGTATTTGTGAGACATTACTTGTATTTGTGAGACATTACTTTGTATTTGTGAAACATTACTTGTATTTGTGAGACATTATTTGTATTTGTGAGACATTACTTGTATTTGTGAGACATTATTTGTATTTGTGAGACATTACTTGTATTTGTGAGACATTACTTGTATTTGTGAGACATTACTTGTATTTGTGAAACATTACTTTGTATTTGTGAAACATTACTTGTATTTGTGAGACATTATTTGTATTTGTGAGACATTACTTGTATTTGTGAGACATTATTTGTATTTGTGAGACATTACTTGTATTTGTGAGACATTACTTGTATTTGTGAGACATTATTTGTATTTGTGAGACATTATTTGTATTTGTGAGACATTACTTGTATTTGTGAGACATAGCTTGTACTTGTGAAACATTATTTGTATTTGTGAGACATTATTTGTACTTGTGAAACATTATTTGTATTTGTGAGACATTATTTGTATTTGTGAGACATAATTTGTATTTGTGAGACATTACTTGTATTTGTGAGACATTACTTGTATTTGTGAGACATTACTTGTATTTGTGAGACATTACTTGTATTTGTGAGACATTACTTGTATTTGTGAAACATTATTGGTATTTGTGAGACATTACTTGTATTTGTGAGACATTACTTGTATTTGTGAAACATTATTGGTATTTGTGAGACATTACTTGTATTTGTGAGACATTACTTGTACTTGTGAAACATTACTTGTATTTGTGAGACATTACTTGTATTTGTGAGACATTATTTGTATTTGTGAGACATTACTTGTATTTGTGAGACATTACTTGTATTTGTGAGACATTATTTGTATTTGTGAGACATTATTTGTATTTGTGAGACATTACTTGTATTTGTGAGACATAGCTTGTACTTGTGAAACATTATTTGTATTTGTGAGACATTATTTGTACTTGTGAAACATTATTTGTATTTGTGAGACATTATTTGTATTTGTGAGACATAATTTGTATTTGTGAGACATTACTTGTATTTGTGAGACATTACTTGTATTTGTGAGACATTACTTGTATTTGTGAGACATTACTTGTATTTGTGAGACATTACTTGTATTTGTGAAACATTATTGGTATTTGTGAGACATTACTTGTATTTGTGAGACATTACTTGTATTTGTGAAACATTATTGGTATTTGTGAGACATTACTTGTATTTGTGAGACATTACTTGTACTTGTGAAACATTACTTGTATTTGTGAGACATTACTTGTATTTGTGAGACATTTTTTGTATTTGTGAGACATTATTGGTATTTGTGAGACATTATTTGTATTTGTGAGACATTACTTGTATTTGTGAGACATTACTTGTACTTGTGAAACATTATTTGTATTTGTGAGATATTACTTGTATTTGTGAGACATTACTTGTATTTGTGAGACATTACTTGTACTTGTGAAACATTATTTGTATTTGTGAGACATTATTGGTACTTGTGAGACATTACTTGTATTTGTGAGACATTACTTGTATCTGTGAAACATTATTGGTATTTGTGAGACATTACTTGTATCTGTGAGACATTAATTGTATTTGTGAAACATTACTTGTATTTGTGAGACATTACTTGTATTTGTGAGACATTATTTGTATTTGTGAGACATTATTTGTATTTGTGAGACATTACTTGTACTTGTGAAACATTATTTGTATTTGTGAGACATTATTGGTACTTGTGAGACATTACTTGTATTTGTGAGACATTACTTGTATCTGTGAAACATTATTGGTATTTGTGAGACATTACTTGTATCTGTGAGACATTAATTGTATTTGTGAAACATTACTTGTATTTGTGAGACATTACTTGTATTTGTGAGACATTATTGGTATTTGTGAGACATTACTTTGTATTTGTGAAACATTACTTTGTATTTGTGAGACATTACTTGTATTTGTGAGACATTATTTGTATTTGTGAGACATTATTTGTATTTGTGAAACATTACTTTGTATTTGTGAAACATTACTTGTATTTGTGAGACATTATTTGTATTTGTGAGACATTACTTGTATTTGTGAGACATTATTTGTATTTGTGAGACATTACTTTGTATTTGTGAAACATTACTTGTATTTGTGAGACATTACTTGTATTTGTGAGACATTACTTGTATCTGTGAAACATTATTGGTATTTGTGAGACATTACTTGTATCTGTGAGACATTAATTGTATTTGTGAAACATTACTTGTATTTGTGAGACATTACTTGTATTTGTGAGACATTATTGGTATTTGTGAGACATTACTTTGTATTTGTGAAACATTACTTTGTATTTGTGAGACATTACTTGTATTTGTGAGACATTATTTGTATTTGTGAGACATTATTTGTATTTGTGAAACATTACTTTGTATTTGTGAAACATTACTTGTATTTGTGAGACATTATTTGTATTTGTGAGACATTACTTGTATTTGTGAGACATTATTTGTATTTGTGAGACATTACTTTGTATTTGTGAAACATTATTTGTATTTGTGAGACATTACTTGTATTTGTGAGACATTACTTGTATTTGTGAGACATTACTTGTATTTGTGAAACATTACTTTGTATTTGTGAAACATTACTTGTATTTGTGAGACATTATTTGTATTTGTGAGACATTACTTGTATTTGT
Organism: Mya arenaria; assembly: GCF_026914265.1. Lineage (NCBI taxonomy): Eukaryota > Metazoa > Mollusca > Bivalvia > Myida > Myidae > Mya > Mya arenaria. The sequence continues at coordinate 34,155,282 of NC_069135.1, read as the reverse complement.
GAGACATTATTTGTATTTGTGAGACATTACTTGTATTTGTGAGACATTACTTGTATTTGTGAGACATTATTTGTATTTGTGAGACATTATTTGTATTTGTGAGACATTACTTGTATTTGTGAGACATAGCTTGTACTTGTGAAACATTATTTGTATTTGTGAGACATTATTTGTACTTGTGAAACATTACTTGTATTTGTGAGACATTATTTGTATTTGTGAAACATTATTTGTATTTGTGAGACATTATTTGTATTTGTGAGACATAATTTGTATTTGTGAGACATTACTTGTATTTGTGAGACATTACTTGTATTTGTGAGACATTACTTGTATTTGTGAGACATTACTTGTATTTGTGAGACATTACTTGTATTTGTGAAACATTATTGGTATTTGTGAGACATTACTTGTATTTGTGAGACATTACTTGTATTTGTGAAACATTATTGGTATTTGTGAGACATTACTTGTATTTGTGAGACATTACTTGTACTTGTGAAACATTACTTGTATTTGTGAGACATTACTTGTATTTGTGAGACATTATTTGTATTTGTGAGACATTACTTGTATTTGTGAGACATTACTTGTACTTGTGAAACATTATTTGTATTTGTGAGATATTACTTGTATTTGTGAGACATTACTTGTATTTGTGAGACATTACTTGTACTTGTGAAACATTATTTGTATTTGTGAGACATTATTGGTACTTGTGAGACATTACTTGTATTTGTGAGACATTACTTGTATCTGTGAAACATTATTGGTATTTGTGAGACATTACTTGTATCTGTGAGACATTAATTGTATTTGTGAAACATTACTTGTATTTGTGAGACATTACTTGTATTTGTGAGACATTATTTGTATTTGTGAGACATTATTTGTATTTGTGAGACATTATTTGTATTTGTGAAACATTATTGGTATTTGTGAGACATTACTTGTATTTGTGAGACATTACGTGTATTTGTGAGACATTATTTGTATTTGTGAAACATTATTTGTATTTGTGAGACATTATTGGTATTTGTGAGACATTACTTGTATTTGTGAGACATTACTTGTATCTGTGAGACATTATTGGTATTTGTGAGACATTACTTGTATTTGTGAGACATTACTTGTATTTGTGAGACATTACTTGTATTTGTGAGACATTACTTGTATTTGTGAGACATTATTTGTATTTGTGAGACATTATTTGTATTTGTGAGACATTATTTGTATTTGTGAAACATTATTGGTATTTGTGAGACATTACTTGTATTTGTGAGACATTACTTGTATTTGTGAGACATTATTTGTATTTGTGAGACATTATTGGTATTTGTGAGACATTATTTGTGAGACATTATTTGTATTTGTGAAACATTATTGGTATTTGTGAGACATTACTTGTATTTGTGAGACATTACATGTATTTGTGAGACATTATTTGTATTTGTGAAACATTATTTGTATTTGTGAGACATTATTGGTATTTTTGAAACATTATTTGTATTTGTGAGACATTATTTGTATCTGTGAGACATTATTGGTATTTGTGAGACATTACTTGTATTTGTGAGACATTATTGGTATTTGTGAGACATTACTTGTATTTGTGAGACATTACTTGTATTTGTGAGACATTACTTGTATTTGTGAGACATTACTTGTATTTGTGAGACATTATTTGTATTTGTGAGACATTATTTGTATTTGTGAGACATTATTTGTATTTGTGAAACATTATTGGTATTTGTGAGACATTATTGGTATTTGTGAGACATTACTTGTATTTGTGAGACATTATTGGTATTTGTGAAACATTATTTGTATTTGTGAGACATTATTGGTATTTGTGAGACATTACTTGTATTTGTGAGACATTACTTGTATTTGTGAGACATTATTTGTATTTGTGAGACATTATTTGTATTTGTGAGACATTATTGGTATTTGTGAGACATTACTTGTATTTGTGAGACATTACTTGTATTTGTGAAACATTATTGGTATTTGTGAGACATTATTTGTATTTGTGAGACATTACTTGTATTTGTGAAACATTACTTGTATTTGTGAGACATTACTTGTATTTGTGAGACATTATTTGTATTTGTGAGACATTATTGGTATTTGTGAGACATTACTTGTATTTGTGAGACATTACTTGTATTTGTGAGACATTACTTGTATTTGTGAGACATTACTTGTATTTGTGAAACATTATTGGTATTTGTGAGACATTACTTGTATTTGTGAAACATTACTTGTATTTGTGAGACATTATTTGTATTTGTGAAACATTACTTGTATTTGTGAGACATTATTTGTATTTGTGAAACATTACTTGTATTTGTGAGACATTACTTGTATTTGTGAGACATTATTTGTATTTGTGAGACATTATTTGTATTTGTGAAACATTATTGGTATTTGTGAGACATTACTTGTATTTGTGAGACATTATTTGTATTTGTGAGACATTACTTGTATTTGTGAGACATTATTTGTATTTGTGAGACATTACTTGTATTTGTGAAACATTATTTGTATTATGTGCAAGTTAAGAGTTGTTAACTTGATGTTGTTTAAGTTGTTTGACAGTTGGCTTGGCTTGGTACAAAGTATCAGTGAAATGCATCGTGTAATTACTGAGACATGCACTTAATAGAACATGCAAACATGCAATGTTTCTTTTTCTAAAAAAAACAAGGGTAAAATTGTCATAATATTTTACCTAGAGTTGTCATACTTTGATTGTTTTAAATGGTGTGATGACTGGGTCGTCTTGTTTTAAGTATGAATCCAATTCCTCAAGTTGTTACTAAGATATGACCATGATAGCAACTAGCATGCTAAACTTCAGCTTAAACCCCTGAGCTGACACCAGATGCTAATGCTAAGGGCAGGGCAAGTAAAAAAGTAAGGGGCTGCATATTCCTCATTTGTTATTTTCATAAATGTAACTTCCCATAGTATTTACTATCTTTACACATTTTAAGGCATATCCATGTGTAGTCCTGGGATGGTATTCAAAATGCAGCTTAAGTTCATCTTACAGTCATTCATCATTGACTTCATTCACTCTATTGGTTAGGCCTAAAAAAAAAATACATTTGGTTCGGGTTACCCGACCCTACCTACGGAATAGGCGCCGACCCTACCGTTTTTATAGTCAGTTTGAAAAAAAAATTGAAAAACTAAAAAAACTAAAAAAAAAATTGTTTTCTTTTCTTTTTTTTTGCTTTTCAATATGTAGTATAAAACCTTAATTGCTTATATAGAAGATAACTTTAATACCAATCTCCAATGATGAAAATGACATTCTTATATAAAGCCTAATAAAAAAAAATAAAAAAATAAAAAAAAGCCTACCTACCCTACCTATTTTTGAAAAGGATGTAACCCTAACCAAACATTTTTATTTTAGGCCTTAGTTATTTATAACCAATAATCCGATTAGCTACATCATACTTAGATCCAATAAAGATTAATATTAAATACCAGTCCTGCATCTGTTATTTCTTTTATAATTTATTCTGGTATGTTTTCAAGAATAAGAGACATCAGTTTCAGTCAAGATGTAGTTTTACTGACCTCTCAAATGGTAGCTGAGGAACCTCAAACTTGCGCCCTAAGTCAATTTCATGTGGCAGATCCCCAGTTAGTTTGTAATCATGGATATTTGTACAGTGTTTAAAACGATACAGTAGAATATTTTTATGTACGTATGAATGTAACTTTGCATGTTTGTACATATTGTTTGAATAAACGAAATTGTCCATGAAAAAAAAAATGTGGCAGTTCCTCAAAATTCTATCTTGACCTGGTAACAGAAGTCTTTAATTGAATAAGTGTTGATTAAGCAATAATTTTTCTCAAATAACCTTTTTCTGATCCATCTCAAAATGTAGGAACACATTCGGAACTCCTCGGCCATTTTTTCAAAAACAACCTCGGATGTATATGGACGGTTTACATACTTAAAAAGTGGTACGTTTAAGTCCGCTGCAAATAGATTGCGCAGTAATCTTATTTGGTAGTTAAAATTTATGACTTAACTCTTGGGAATGGTAATTATGTTTGCAATAATACACTTCACTGGCAATCAATTTAAACTGAGAGCAATGAATACAACTCTTAAACACTACATTTAATTAATGCTTTTATTAAAAAAAATACGGACTACTTCAACAGATGTACCGGCATACATCCGAGGTTGTTTTTGAAAAAATGGCCGAGGAGCTCCAAATGGTAGGAACAAACACTATAAATAAAGGGTCGAGTTCTCTTACTTTTTGCTTTACATACTGGTAATCAAAATCGACCACTGTGTTACAGTCGATCCAGATTTAAACTCAAGTAGGTCATGAAGCACTGATTTTGCTTTAACAGACTGCAATGTTTACAAACAACTTCTTTTTCTTAAACATCCTCTGCTTGAATCCTAATGATTGTGAAACATATTATCCAGACTATCTTAGAAGAACTATGTAATAGATTCTTAGGTCTAAAATACCAGTTTGGGAGCCTCAAAATTGTTCACAGTTTTTAAGTGATAAAGGTATATTACCAAGCTGCTTCATTGCTGTAAAGGTAGTTGTTGCCACCATTTTATAAATACTTACTAATACATATGGTCATAAAAAATACAGCGAGTCGAGCTCATACTTGTAAACCATTTTGACATCTTGAGTATCAGTGTATCCAACGCTATTTGCCAATGTAACTATTTTTCTATGTATTTCTCCATTGTCGTCAAAGGTTTGAAATGACCTAAGACCATGTCTGATAACCCCATGGTACCTGGTTAGTCTCAAAGGCTTGAAGTGATGCAAAATTAAACTTACAATGGAGTTTCTGTAGCTTGAGTCTGATAGTCCCCAGGTCAGGTACATTTGTTGCAGACTTGGAACGCTGGCGATCTCGTTTCTTTCGGCTCTTTTTGGTCCCCACCTTCTCTGCGAACTCGGGTGTCTCAATGAACGCTTGCCGGTCAAACTCTTTCAGATCATCTGGGGTGGATGGGAGAGGGAATCCATCATTCTCATCTGCAATGGTTCAATGATGTGGTCATACAGAGACAAAACATAAAGTTAATCACCGCAGTCTATTAGAAATTGATATGATAGATGCATGTAAAAATTAATTTGTTTCTAAACACAGTCAAAGAAGACAACCAAAGATCTTGCAAGTTTATTATAAAATGAATATATTATCATTACATCAGCTTGAATTACAAATAAAAGTTTATGCTTTTTTGTCAGGTCAAGAATAAGTATCATCAATAAATCAAATTTAAAAGGTGTGATAACTCAGGAAAGGCTTGTATAAAGTATGGAACCAATACATCAAGTGGCTACTGAGATGTGACCTTGATAAGAACTTAAACACTTCAATCTTCAGCGTAAACAGTGATGCTGACACCAGATGTTTATGCCAAGGCCAGGGCGGGTAAAAAAGTAAGGGGCTGCGTATTTCCTATTTGTTATTTTATGTTTATAAATGTTACTTTGCTTAGTTTATACTAAAGAGAAGTATATTATTAAGGAGCCTTTCTCTGACTCTTACTCTGACTCATGTGCCTTCTGTATAACAATTAATTACTTTGTGGTAGAAGCTGAAATGGCTATTGCATTGACAAGGGAGGTAACTATGATCACACTAATGGTCAGTTCATCATCATGATCTTCCTTAAAACACCAACCATTTTCTTTTCAAAACTTCTTCAACAAATAAGATTGAAAGACAACCCCATGCTGCTTGTAATTTCAACCAACATTGGGGTCCACACACTCTCAGTCCTTTTTATACTCAGAAACCACTACAGTACTGTGTCCTTTTTAAAAGGTGAAGAGAATGTTCAACTGGTGGGGATGGAACCAATGACCTCTGGGTTCAGGAGCAGGCACTTATAAGACAAGTCTTGAGACATGAAACCCATGACCTGAGGGAAAAGAGGCAGACACCAATCAGACAAGTTTTGAGACACAAATCCATGACTTCTGGGTTTAGAGGCGGACACCTATCAGACAAGTCTTAAGACACCAACCCATGACCTCTGGGTTTAGAGGCGAACACCTATCAGACAAGTCTTAAGACACCAACCCATGACCTCTGGGTTCAGAGGCGAACACCTATCAGACAAGTCTAAAGACACCAACCCATGACCTCCCAGGGTTCAGAGGCGAACACCTATTAGACAAGTCTTGAGACAAAAAACCATGACCTCCCAGGGTTCAGAGGCAAACACCTATCACACAAGTCTTAAGACACCAACCCATGACCTCTGGGTTCAGAGGCGAACACCTATCACACAAGTCTTGAGACAAAAAACCATGACCTCCCAGGGTTCAGAGGCAAACACCTATCACACAAGTCTTAAGACACCAACCCATGACCTCCCAGGGTTCAGAGGCAAACACCTATCACACAAGTCTTAAGACACCAACCCATGACCTCCCAGGGTTCAGAGGCGAACACCTATCAGACAAGTCTTAAGACACCAACCCATGACCTCCCAGGGTTCAGAGGCGAACACCTATTAGACAAGTCTTGAGACAAAAAACCATGACCTCCCAGGGTTCAGAGGCAAACACCTATCACACAAGTCTTAAGACACCAACCCATGACCTCTGGGTTCAGAGGCGAACACCTATCACACAAGTCTTAAGACACCAACCCATGACCTCCCAGGGTTCAGAGGCGAACACCTATTAGACAAGTCTTGAGACAAAAAACCATGACCTCCCAGGGTTCAGAGGCAAACACCTATCACACAAGTCTTAAGACACCAACCCATGACCTCTGGGTTCAGAGGCAAACACCTATCACACAAGTCTTAAGACACCAACCCATGACCTCCCAGGGTTCAGAGGCAAACACCTATCACACAAGTCTTAAGACACCAACCCATGACCTCCCAGGGTTCAGAGGCAAACACCTATCAGACAAGTCTTGAGACAAAAAACCATGACCTCCCAGGGTTCAGAGGCAAACACCTATCAGACAAGTCTTGAGACAAAAAACCATGACCTCCCAGGGTTCAGAGGCAAACACCTATCACACAAGTCTTAAGACACGAACCCATGACCTCTGGGTTCAGAGGCAAACACCTATCACACAAGTCTTAAGACACCAACCCATGACCTCCCAGGGTTCAGAGGCAAACACCTATCACACAAGTCTTAAGACACCAACCCATGACCTCTGGGTTCAGAGGCAAACACCTATCAGACAAGTCTTGAGACAAAAAACCATGACCTCCCAGGGTTCAGAGGCAAACACCTATCACACAAGTCTTAAGACACCAACCCATGACCTCTGGGTTCAGAGGCAAACACCTATCACACAAGTCTTAAGACACCAACCCATGACCTCCCAGGGTTCAGAGGCGAACACCTATTAGACAAGTCTTGAGACAAAAAACCATGACCTCCCAGGGTTCAGAGGCAAACACCTATCAGACAAGTCTTGAGACAAAAAACCATGACCTCCCAGGGTTCAGAGGCAAACACCTATCACACAAGTCTTGAGACAAAAAACCATGACCTCCCAGGGTTCAGAGGCAAACACCTATCACACAAGTCTTAAGACACCAACCCATGACCTCTGGGTTCAGAGGCGAACACCTATCAGACAAGTCTTGAGACAAAAAACCATGACCTCCCAGGGTTCAGAGGCAAACACCTATCACACAAGTCTTAAGAAAAAAACCATGACCTCCCAGGGTTCAGAGGCAAACACCTATCAGACAAGTCTTGAGACACCAACCCATGACCTCCCAGGGTTCAGAGGCGAACACCTATCACACAAGTCTTAAGACACCAACCCATGACCTCCCAGGGTTCAGAGGCAAACACCAATCAGACAAGTCTTGAGACACCAACCCATGACCTCCCAGGGTTCAGAGGCAAACACCTATCAGACAAGTCTTGAGACACCAACCCATGACCTCCCAGGGTTCAGAGGCAAACACCTATCAGACAAGTCTTGAGACAAAAAACCATGACCTCCCAGGGTTCAGAGGCAAACACCTATCAGACAAGTCTTGAGACAAAAAACCATGACCTCCCAGGGTTCAGAGGCAAACACCTATCAGACAAGTCTTAAGACACCAACCCATGACCTCTGGGTTTAGAGGCAAACACCTATCAGACAAGTCTTGAGACAAAAAACCATGACCTCTGGGTTCAGAGGCAAACACCTATCAGACAAGTCTTGAGACAAAAAACCATGACCTCCCAGGGTTCAGAGGCAAACACCTATCACACAAGTCTTAAGACACCAACCCATGACCTCCCAGGGTTCAGAGGCGAACACCTATCAGACAAGTCTTAAGACACCAACCCATGACCTCCCAGGGTTCAGAGGCAAACACCTATCACACAAGTCTTAAGACAAAAAACCATGACCTCCCAGGGTTCAGAGGCAAACACCTATCAGACAAGTCTTGAGACAAAAAACCATGACCTCCCAGGGTTCAGAGGCAAACACCTATCAGACAAGTCTTGAGACAAAAACCCATGACCTCCCAGGGTTCAGAGGCGAACACCTATCACACAAGTCTTAAGACACCAACCCATGACCTCCCAGGGTTCAGAGGCGAACACCTATCACACAAGTCTTAAGACAAAAAACCATGACCTCCCAGGGTTCAGAGGCAAACACCTATCACACAAGTCTTAAGACACCAACCCATGACCTCTGGGTTCAGAGGCAAACACCTATCAGACAAGTCTTGAGACAAAAAACCATGACCTCCCAGGGTTCAGAGGCAAACACCTATCACACAAGTCTTAAGACACCAACCCATGACCTCTGGGTTCAGAGGCGAACACCTATCACACAAGTCTTGAGACAAAAAACCATGACCTCCCAGGGTTCAGAGGCAAACACCTATCAGACAAGTCTTGAGACAAAAAACCATGACCTCCAAGGGTTCAGAGGCAAACACCTATCAGACAAGTCTTAAGACACCAACCCATGACCTCTGGGTTCAGAGGCAAACACCTATCAGACAAGTCTTGAGACACCAACCCATGACCTCCCAGGGTTCAGAGGCGAACACCTATCAGACAAGTCTTTAGACAACAACCCATGACCTCCCAGGGTTCAGAGGCGAACACCTATCAGACAAGTCTTAAGACACCAACCCATGACCTCCCAGGGTTCAGAGGCGAACACCTATTAGACAAGTCTTGAGACAAAAAACCATGACCTCCCAGGGTTCAGAGGCAAACACCTATCAGACAAGTCTTGAGACAAAAAACCATGACCTCCCAGGGTTCAGAGGCAAACACCTATCAGACAAGTCTTGAGACAAAAAACCATGACCTCCCAGGGTTCAGAGGCAAACACCTATCAGACAAGTCTTAAGACACCAACCCATGACCTCTGGGTTCAGAGGCGAACACCTATCACACAAGTCTTAAGACACCAACCCATGACCTCTGGGTTCAGAGGCGAACACCTATCACACAAGTCTTAAGACACCAACCCATGACCTCTGGGTTCAGAGGCAAACACCTATCACACAAGTCTTAAGACACCAACCCATGACCTCTGGGTTCAGAGGCGAACACCTATCACACAAGTCTTAAGACACCAACCCATGACCTCTGGGTTCAGAGGCAAACACCTATCACACAAGTCTTGAGACAAAAAACCATGACCTCCCAGGGTTCAGAGGCAAACACCTATCAGACAAGTCTTGAGACAAAAAACCATGACCTCCCAGGGTTCAGAGGCAAACACCTATCACACAAGTCTTAAGACACCAACCCATGACCTCTGGGTTCAGAGGCAAACACCTATCACACAAGTCTTAAGACACCAACCCATGACCTCCCAGGGTTCAGAGGCAAACACCTATCAGACAAGTCTTGAGACAAAAAACCATGACCTCCCAGGGTTCAGAGGCAAACACCTATCACACAAGTCTTAAGACAAAAAACCATGACCTCCCAGGGTTCAGAGGCAAACACCTATCAGACAAGTCTTGAGACAAAAAACCATGACCTCCCAGGGTTCAGAGGCAAACACCTATCAGACAAGTCTTGAGACACCAACCCATGACCTCTGGGTTTAGAGGCAAACACCTATCAGACAAGTCTTGAGACAAAAAACCATGACCTCTGGGTTTAGAGGCAAACACCTATCAGACAAGTCTTGAGACAAAAAACCATGACCTCCCAGGGTTCAGAGGCAAACACCTATCACACAAGTCTTGAGACAAAAAACCATGACCTCCCAGGGTTCAGAGGCGAACACCTATCACACAAGTCTTAAGACAAAAAACCATGACCTCTGGGTTCAGAGGCAAACACTTATCACACAAGTCTTGAGACAAAAAACCATGACCTCTGGGTTCAGAGGCGAACACCTATCACACAAGTCTTAAGACACCAACCAATGACCTACCAGGGTTCAGAGGCGAACACCTATTAGACAAGTCTTGAGACAAAAAACCATGACCTCCCAGGGTTCAGAGGCAAACACCTATCAGACAAGTCTTGAGACAAAAAACCATGACCTCTGGGTTTAGAGGCAAACACCTATCAGACAAGTCTTGAGGCACAAACTCAAGGCTGAGTAAAAACAAATAATTTTACTTCAGACAACATTATGAAGCATCCATAATAATCAGGCACTTGTATCTTTTTAGCAATACCATACTCATTGAAGGCTTCATTATACTTTGATAACTATATGGTTAAGTAATATTGCGCTCATAAAGGTATAATGTACTCACATAAGCATTATAATGATACAATACACTTGTAACTTGATGTCAGAGACACCATACAGTCCACCATAAAATCTACCTCTATCACATGTATAGAATTACCATAAGTGGATTATCAATATAAAACTTGAAACTTTATCATACCATAATCCAAAGATGACACAAATTAGTTTAATTCAAACTCCACAACAATAAACAAATATCAGTTGTAATATTTGCCTCGCTAACAACACTTTGTGAATAATCCAAACAGAATGATAAAATGAGTATCAATACAATAGGTATCAATATTTGCATCTATAAAATCGTTTTATGACACTGTACTCATGGGTCAGCACTTGACCCGATGATACGCAAACACAGATAAATGTTGTTTTGCTCACGTTGTACATGTACGTCAGCGATCATGGACTGACTAATGTGACAATAGGAAGTTAAGAATGTACTTATAAGAAGTAACCTTTCATCACAGAAATTTGACACACCATAGACTAAGATTACAATCAACAAGTTGTTTCTTTTAATGTTGAGACTTTGATCTGTTAAATGTCTAAAACTATGTCACAAAAACGATAAAGAATTATTTAATAACTAATGCTATGTCACAAAAGCAATTAAGAAGTTGTTTCATAAAATTTCAAGACTTTAAACTATTTAATAACTAATACTATGTCACAAAAGCAATTAAGAAGTTGTTTCATTAAATTTCAAGTCTTTGAACTATTTAATAACTAATACTATGTCATAAAAATATGTATTACTCCACAAGCATTAAAATCCAATTTTCACAATTGCTCAAAACCCCGTATCTTTTTTTAGGTATAAGATAAATATATTCCCTCAAAATTTTGACTTTTTCTTCCTGTCAGTAATAGTTAAACACCTATACTTCCTGATTTGGGTGAAAATGAGACAGACCAAGCAAATTTTTGTTAAAAATTGCCGGTCATGCTTTCTTGTCAAGTAAAATCTTCAAGCATGCAAGTCACCTTATAAAGTACTGTGATATTTTTTAAGTGCTTAGCCAGGATAACGAATATCATCCAGTTATCATTTTGAATTGGCATGCTATATAACTGTTTTTTAAAAATGCTGACTGGTCATAGATTCAAACCATGTAAACATCATATAATAGATGATAAAGTGTTGTATTAACTGAACTTTTAGGGATAAATTCATGTTACTGTTCAATAAATTCAACTTTAAAGCTGCACTCTCACAGATTTACCGTTTTGACGCCTTTTTATCTGTTGTCTAGGAATGAGCAATTTTTTTGCGTAAATATCTGCAAACCAGTGATATAAGACTGCTGACAAAAAATCAGATCGCAGACTTCCATATTTAAGTTAAAAAATTGACGCTTTATGCATTTTTCTTAAACCGTTTTTAGCCATACAATATAAATTTTCGAACGGAAATATGATAATCTGCGATCTGATCTTTTATCACACCGCAGTCTTATATTACTGGTTTGCAGATATTTATGCAAAAATTGTCTCACTCCAAGGCAAAAAATAAAAAAAAGTTGTCAAGATGGTATATTTGTGAGAGCTAGTGCAGCTTTAAGTTACACGCAAACAAGGTTTTATATCATCCAGCCTCAAATCTATCTATATATGATCTAAATTAAGCATGTCAAAAAAGAAATCTATGTATAGCTATCAGATTTCAATTGAGGAAGTAAACATCAGTTTATCTTGTTCAAATATGTTCCCTGATAAATGACATAATTATCATTGATATTAACATATTGACATGCACTGTTACATTAAACATATTGCAATCCGGAGTACCAATAAAGCATGTTAAGTTCATACTTTAACCTATATGCATAATAAATATGTCATTTCAATCATATTATGCTGTTGAAAAGCATACAATCATGTGAAAAAAGTGCAGAAAGAAATAGCTGAATCAAGAACTGCAATATCATTTTGACATCCATTATGTTTTCATAATGTCAGCATGTTACATGTCTTTGACCACTTGAATAATGTTCAAGGACATAAAACCCTTGACAAAAGATGAAACTGAGTTATTTGTCATAGCAATAGAATATTATGAATCATTTACAATTAGTATTGATTATCATGCCAGCCTGCATAAAAAACTATCAATTGATTATTGATGACTTATTGATAATTAATCTATATAAACCGTTTATTGCCACTTATTGGAAATGGTAACTTAAAAAAATACTAATAAAAATTGAATGATCATACTAATTATGTCAAACATTAAAATTCTATACATGGTTGTATCGTTATTAAAAATAAAAATTTGGTTTTAAGTAAATCTAATTGAAATATTTGTACTTGCAAAAAGTCCACCAACATTATAGGTCCCGTAATCAGATTTCTAGTAAAAATATCACCACAACAGTTGAAATATGAATACAATTTTCTGTATAAAATGCCCTCGGCATAGACTGTCACAGTTTTATAGCGATCATACTACAGTGTTGTAATCCAAGGAGTTACATTTATGTCGAAAGGCGTGTCGAGCTAATTGTCTTATGTAATAAGAAAGTTTACAGTGTTTGGTTATAACCACTAACTAATATATTCAGTCCAGATATTCTATATCAATTTTTCCATATTCAGTCTCAGATTGCAACTTTATAATTATGATAATCAGGAAGTAGGGGCTGCATGAGTGAGATCCAGGATTTTACCATAGATCATCGACCCACGTCGTTGGTGTAACTTAGGATAATCGACCAGTTCCCAGGAGCCAAAAACTATGGACTCTTAATGCACCAGTCAAATGTAACCACGGCTCCCCCAGGTCCGGGGGTATACCGGGGATAGCCAAGGAAATGGGCCATGTTTTTACCTTCCAGTTGGCCCAGCAGTGCAAGGTGAATGCGGTGGTTTGTTCTTCGCACCAAAAATAGCGAGGAATGGGCCTTACCTAGTGTCCCTAGGGTGCGGGGGCATTTGGCGGGAATTTAACCAGCAATAGCTGGACCGTCAATGTCCTCGCTATTTCCCGGACCGGAGGGGGGGGAGGGGGTATGAATGTGGTTACAATTGACTGGTACATAACTATGTAGAGGGGGTTTGGCATGCAATCCTCTACCAAGATATTTTCAAAATGGTGAATTTTTTATGCAATTCATGCATATTTTCCAACCACATCAAAATGAAAAAATTGCTAGGACAACTCAAAACTCCACTAGTAGGGACAACACCGAAAAATATTTAATTTGTAGTTCTTAAATTAATTCATGAATAAATCATGAACTGCGCATATTATTTTCAACAGGGAAATATCTTCAGGGGTTACCTCTTAATCTCAATGTAAATGAATGCCATATTATTGGTTTCACTTTAAAATAAATGCATTCATAACATCATTAATATTCAGTTTGACAGGAGAAAAACTTCTGTTGCTAGGCACCCACTGATCTTTTTCAGTTGAAAACGTATTACAGAGCAAGAAAGACAACTCCTAAATTGCAAATAATGAGTTATGTAATTGTCCCCCTTTTTATAAGATTATACCAATTTTATAGATTATTTGTTTTATAGAAAGTTAAAGAAATGTGTGCATATTTTGCAAATACCTTTTTAGGAAAAAAGTTAATAATATTATGTAGTTTTTAAATTTTTATAACTGTAGGTTAAACATTGAAAGGAATTTCGAGCAGAGATCCTTATTAAGGGTCCTTGTTACAACAACATAAAATTTACATAGCTTACCCTTGATGGATCCTTTCCTGACCCGTTCTTTCAACTTCTTGTACATTGTTATTCCAGGAAAAAAAATCACAGCTTAATCCATATGATAAGAATATCACTTATATCCATGTCTTTCAATTGTATGGGAAATTATCACAGCCGGAGCAGTCTGGTTATCTATATTATTCTCTAACACTAAAATGGTGCACGTACAACTCCTGACATTTCAACAAATTTTGAAACTTTAATTTAATTACGCATACGGTGTATTTTCATATGATATTTCATATTTTGGTTTATTTTCGCATACATTAACAAAATGTACCACATTTCAAAATAATTTAATTGAAGTCATGAATCATATTTTACGCTTGTTTGCCTGTAAAAAGAAAGAAACCAATTCATATCTTTGAAAACTTCATCTTCGTTAATTAATTCATATTTCATAGCCACAATAAAGACCCTATTATCACTTATTAATTAACATATATGCTTTTAAATCTTGTCAGTTTACTTCAGCATTTTGTCACGTGGAGACCTACTGAAATTATTTTGCATACGACTTTCCTGAAGTGTTAGGAAAAAAATAAAAAAATAGTGCAAAATGCATTGAAATAATTTCACTTTTAAAAAAATAAAAATATATATATTATTTATTGGTCGCTTTTAAGTTCTTTTGCTGTTGTAAGTAGTTTTCTCAATATTTTTGCTTCAAAATGTTTGTATTCCACTGTTTAACATATTTCAGTTTCCAAGAAACACATGCAAGGAAATTAAGTTCCCGAAAATTAATTGGTACAAAATCTGCAATTTTGCAATATTAATTATATACCAAATTCCATTTAGACCCTTTAAGTCCAGTCTGCAATGTTCTATATGTCTGAAAACGCCTAACAGAGAATTCCTTTCATTCATTAACCAATCACCTTTTAATTAAACCATGACTACATTTTTCTCAGGTATTTTTGCACAGGTGTTTTTGTCCAAAATCCTGCAGGCAATGGCAAGTGCATTGATTATTTTTTCCCCTTCTCCTAGCTTTTTCCCTGATTAATTACATTTTTTCTTCTCTCATTTCTCTGCCTTTTATAACACTTCAATGTCTGCAAAACCTTCTTCTACAATTTCATTATACCCTTTTCAATAGTTAAGTACATCTGTACCAACGTCTTATATTTCAATGCACAAAATTATGTAGCCGTAATACTGTCTTAGATATTAGAAACATGCAACAATGCACATAGCAAAGGAAGCAAATTTATGGTGAAATTTCAGCTCATTTATATATCCATGGAAACCAAGCTCATTACAATCAAAAATAAAATCCTACAACAATTATCAATTCCTCTTCGTTATATCCAACAGTCCCTGGTTAATTCAAAATCAATCCATTTTGTTCACATTTTTGAATTAAGTTATTGTAGTGGCTAACAATATATATGTGCTCCCAACATCCTAATATTCTCAATATAACACAATATTTTTCATAGATTAAATCAATGCAAAATCTGGTGACTTCATACAAAATTCATAACTAAAATATTTTTTCCAGAAACAGATCTAGAAAACCGCACAGTCATTAACTAATTAATTAAGACGTATACATGTATCCTCAATCCTTACTGACAACTCAATATAGATTACTAAGTGATTTTATTATGCAACTCAGACAAATAAAATGCATGTCATGTCAAAATCACCCCCTCACTTTTATTTCTCTCCATTCAAGGCCTATGACCTCCCCTCTTTGTAAACATGTGTCGTATAAGCATTATCATTTAGAGATCTGTTTTTGAACTTAGAATCTGATATACATGCATGCCTAATTTGACAAAAATTACTGAATCAAATGATCATTATGCAAATTCACTTATTATCTTGACAAAATCAGTATTTCAGCAAATAAAAAATGGCAATTAGTCTTGATCAATGTTCAACCTGAACATGACCCTTGATAACAATATAAACATATTGTACTGCCTGAATTACAATTTTTTACCATTTGGATTAAAATATTGGTCATCAATAACTGTATTGATGTTCTAAAAACTATACAGTCGAAACTCGTTGGCTCTTTATCACCTGGCTCGATCTCCTCGTTGGCTCGAACTTGATGTAAAAGACCAATTTAATCTCCTTTCAGTTTATGTAAAAAATTCCGCTTGACTCGATATTCGTGAGACTCGAAGAATTTTTGGTTGGTCCCCGGTATATCGCAAGCCAACAGGTTTTGATTGTATAGAGAATAGTTGTTTGTTTCAGTGTAAGATCATGATATATTTCACTGAGTGAGCACCAAAAGCTATACGGTTTTCATGGGGTGAAATATACTGCAATCTTTAATTTATACATTGAAATGAACAATTTTCATTTTATTAGATGCCTTTAAAGGATATTAAATGACAGTAGATTGTTCTTTTTCATAAAAGCGTGCCAAATTGTATGCGAACGTAACAAAAATAAGGTTTGTCGAAATTTACAGGCATTATAAACAATCCAAAATTTTAACGCAAACTTTCAAACAGATATAAAATACTAATAATATTCCAATTAATGAAGCCAGTTTCCCCTAAACACACCTTGTCACACCTAAAGACTTTCCTGAGTAAGCCACAAATACGAAAATACACCATATTTACACTATTTTCATAATGATATCATCATAATAAACACAAACATAATATCCAGCATTATCAGTGTCAAACTGTCTCAACAATCAATCCCTCTTCTTCCCAGACTTCCAGGATCAATTCCCCCCTACCGCGGGCATTCATAACCAACATTTTTTTCCCATATTCAATGGCACATTGTCTGGCATTGATTGCAAAAGTCAATGAACATAGTATCACTGGCTAACCTTGTTTTACAACATAATGCTATTATATATTAACCATTCATTACTTGATATATAAGCTTTCCTTTATATAATATGATTTGTAAATTCCTGGCCCCAATAAATATCACATATCTCAATGAATTTCAGCTCATTTTTCCACATAACATAAAAAATCACGGAATTCAAAATCGATTATGTTTTTTCACTTTTTTAAAGCGCATAGAATTTATAACAATTACTCAAGTAGTTTTTCATTGGAATATTGACCAAAAAAATCAACTCAATCTATTAGAACATTTGTTTTTAAAGAGAGTAAAATCATTTGAAATTGGTTTGAATCAAAATTTTATTTGTACTTTTCTGATACTCAGAGGCCAGTGAGGTCTCTTTTGTTATTAGCAGGCACATGTAAAATAAACTGAACAAACTTGAAACACCCCTATTGCTTTGCAATACTCTCCAAAACACATTTTTCATTTCACATAATTTGTAATTGAATTATAACGCTTAACTAGACTCAATATGCAGAATTTGAAAATAGGATCCACTTATTAAACCATCCAATTCAAGCCGAAACAGCCTGCACAAATTATCATGATAAAAACACAGCTTCCATCAGACTTCCAACTAAAACTCCATTACTGGATTACTTAATTATTCAAAAGCCTAACCCGCCATAATCAACATGCATTTTTCCGACCAGACCAGCATTTTTCTCCAAATTCATTGCCATGACAGCCAATACAAAAGAGCGACACAAAACAGAGCCTAAAACGCTCACAGGAAAACTACAGTTGTCATGAATTTGTCTTTAATTTAGTAGAAAATCAATAGTATTGTTTTTTTAAGCCTCCCTCTAGTGGGATTTTTGTGTGACATGATATTTGGCACCACAATACAGAAGAATACAGGCTTTCCAATCAACAGAGTTACAAAAAAATAATTATATGACATGCTGCTTTCTGAAGTTGTCAAGCACTAATTGAAATTCATAACTTCAAAGTAACACATCATCAGTTTTTATTTGTTTAGTACAAGCAGGATTATAGCTGCATCCTCTGCTTCTATTGTTAGGAGAAAATCTCTTTATCTAAGAAAGGTTTCCCATGAAAATGCCGGAGTGAGACCTTTTAAATGTGAACATTTCACACAAATCATGCAACCAGGAATCAATAACAAGCTCTCTTGATAATTTAGGTCTTCCGGATCAGACTGAGGCTAGAACAATTATACCAACTAGGGAAATTAAAGATGTATCTGAGAGAAAAGAGATAAAAAGGAAACAAAAGAGTCTCGAGAGGGTCAGGGAGGGGGGGCATATTACTTTACTTATTACTAATTATAAACAAGGAATGTCTGCTTCTAAGAACACTTAGTTCCTATAATTATTTCCATGTAGATTCTGGAAGACTTTTAAGTTTGACCTTGACCTTTAACATAGGGACATTGGTCTTTTATGTGATAACTAGTGTCACTGGGTTGACCATTTCTGTCATTCCCGAATCCTACTCAAGCACAGCAACCTATCTTTTAAACACTGATAAATAAATGTGTGCATCACTGTATGCTGCCTTTGAATTTTCTGAGGTACACCTCAAGGTGTGTAACCTTGACCTTAAAGCTAAGGGAATTGGTCTTTTGTGAAACTTGATTTGACCTTAACATGAACATGTGACCAGCGCTTCTTTAAACCGATAAATTGCCTGTCCGAACCGATTCAGACGACATCGAACCGATTGCAGTAATAGAAAATCGCTAAGAAATTGGTTCGAAATGTGTCCACTTTTTTATTATTTTGTTCAGTACATCAAGTTGAAATTGTAATAAACAAACATTGTTTGTCATTAACACATCCTTAAATAGACAGGGGACATCCTTAAGGGCGATTCGGGCGATAACTATGCTCTGTGTGTGCATCAGAGTGATGTCGACTTCACTGTCTTTTTCTCATTAAAACGAGTTTCACAATTTAGCTACGAAGAGCCACAATCATTAAAGGATGCCATTGTTACTTTGCGAAAGCCATAAAATTCCGTGGTAATTAATCCAGTCATTCCCTAATTATAGGATATCAACAGCGACAGGTTTGATTAACTGCAGAGACTGAATTGAAATCATGTAGACAGCTGAGTGCTCCGCTTACATCATTTCAAGAAAAAATTATGAAAAAGTTGTTGTGGCCTTTTGTCCCAAATAGTGACAATTGTAATGGCCAGGGGGAAACCCGAGTCATGTACAGTGGACTCAGGGTAAGACCGGCTTTTAATTAATTTATCTATGTCCACATTCTGTGGGGTATGTGGTGGTCGAAAAATTACGATCACGGTGCTCCTCATAGGAAATGCAGCAGAAAATCAAAAACAATATCATTTAAAATTAATTTTGTATAAATTACAATGTAAATCTGCTATGATGGCTCTAAAGCACAACTTTAAAAGACATGCTTGTGACCTTATTTTTGCCCATTTGATCCCTGTGACTTGTACTAATGGAGTTTGCGCCAAGTTATTTCTATATATTCCCAATGCAGGATGGCCTGGTGTTTTACCTTGACCGTTGAGCTTGTGTAACGTGCGACCGTGAAACAAACACCAGATAGCCGTGCTTTCTGGCGTAATGAAACAAGCACCAGCAGATCCCTTCAGGGAAAAGCATGCTCGACCCTGAAGGGGTCCACTGGTCTTTATATACACTAACTTCTCTATTCTCACATAGCCTGGGCTTTGCTAATTTGCATATTACCAAACAAGTTTACATCCGGTATGAACTAACTTCTGTTTAAACGGAACGTTATTATGAACGCACATCCGCCGCCTACAGCGGACCGTTACACTAATCCACCGCCTACAGCGGACCATTACACTTGTGACAGTATTTTGCATGACATCATTTTCCCTAAAAGTGTACAATGTTTTCAGAGATTCAAAGATTTCAGAAATGAATTTGGTTTGAATTGGCTCCCAAGTTTAACATTGATTTCTTAGCAAGAAAACTAAAGTATTCAGTCATATTCCACTAAAAGAAGTAAACATTACAAGTACAGTTACAATGTGAGACAGAATGATTGACCACAACACCAGACAAACCAATCATTCTACATCTGCCCTGCTTCGCAGGCAACACTAATGATACCATTTAAAGGGACTGTACACTAGATTGGCACCAAAAAAAGTTTTTTTCTGTAACCAATCTCAGGAAAATTATCTAATAGAATGTGTTACGCTTTGATATCATAATTGTAAAAAAAAGTACCAAAATGTAATATCACGTGATAACACCGACTAGCCAATCATGCATAAGGAATGAATTCTACCTGGTAGACATACCCAGTAATTTTTTTAATGGAAAAATTAGAAATAACTGCTAAACTTAAATAAATTGTAAACTATGTGGTACTTCAGTCAGTAAGTTTCAATGCATTGGACACATCGATGCCAAGTTTATGTCAGTTTTCGACAATTTTCTTCTCTCTTTTTCGCTATTTAATCATACGGAGTACAGCCCCTTTAAGGTCATTTACAACAAAATCATTGTCCACCTACTTGTAAACTGCTCTAGTTCCTCTTCAGTAAATGATCGTCTGTTTATGGATGGAGATCCAATGCTTGTCCTGTAGTAACTGAAGCTTCCAACTCTTTTCGCTTCCGCCACACCTTCCTGAAATGAGAGCAAGCATATTTGATTATGACTAAATTAGTTAAATTTATAAATGTATTCTACATACTACGGTCTTTAAATAATGTCATTTTATTCATATAAACCATTAAAAAGAAATTGACGTGCTGGCTAAATCGGTCTGACCTTGATGGTAATGTTTAACAGTGATATTCTAATGAATTATAATCGAAAATTGATTGGTTGAGCCTCAAAAGGGTGATAACCGATTATGTTTGGTTATAATTGATTATTGATTTAACTTCTTCTTCCTCTCGTTATTTGTGTTTATTACTCCCAAACTTTTTTCCTTCGAGTTCATTTATACATTCAGTGTTCAGTTATTATTGCTAACAATATGGCTGAAAACAACAACAACACAACATAATTTCATACATACAAATAGGTTAAGCATAGTTAAGGATTAAGAGTTAGTGAACAAAAATAAAAGTACAATTAAAGTATTGTCAAAAACCGATTGTACTATTGATAATCGGTTACTTAAGTTGAACCGATTATTGATACAGTATTTCCACCGCCTATAAGACAGGGATATTGTACCCGTCTTACAAATAAGTCTTATTGTGGGCAAAGTTAGGGGGGTCGTCTTATAAGCGGATCGCCTTATAGTTGGGGAAATACGGTAGTCAAACTGGAACTGATTCCCAACACTGTTTTATAAGCTCAGCATCCCCTAGCCACAATAATGCGTGTTTAGGTTTAACTTTTTTAACCTTTGGACATTCATTATGTTCCCTTTAATGTAGAGTTGCCAAAACAAAAATCGTAAAAGACTCTGAAACAGCTGTTTATATGGACTAAACATTGATGAATCAGAAACATATTGGTTGAAACATTTTAAACCTGCTTGCCTACCTCTACTCCTGCCTTAAAATCATCTTCTTCATCACCATCATCATCAGCATCATCAGAGTTGTCAACAACATCCTCATCATCGCCATTCGAACCTATACCATCTCTTTCACCAGTTTCAAGGTTAGTGTCAGCACTATGGCGATAAGATGGTGATATCCACTTTCTCAGCTCCTGTTCAAGTTCAAATCCATTGTTGTCTGAAAGTAGAAGCCACATACTGGAATTATGACATCTATTGAAGTTATAGTGACATCTTTGATAAAAAAATATATATCACTATTAGATTTCCAGTAATATATAATTTAATGTCATAAATTAACATATTTTTCAGAACATTTAGAGGTTTAAAGGACACACAACACATGAACCCTTATGATTTATAATAAACAAGGGTGAAAATATGATAACACGTTACAAATAATATGAAAGTCTATTCATAAACAATAACATGCGTAATTAACTGCTACTCAAAAATAGTCTTTAAATTTTCAAACCTACCCCAGAAATCAGAATCTAAAAGACTTTCAATATCATTCCAAATTTCCATTTCTTGCTCATTATTATCCATCATAAACATTTTTTTCCTGGTATATACATGAAAGTTTAAAATGATTAATACTTAAATGTAAACACTAGGCCTTAATGAAAAAACAAGCCGTTTCTGAGGCCAAGCTGAAATAATGTTTTGTTTCTTATTAAGGCAACCCTATTTAGAAACCAACTATTTAAGAACCCAGTGTTTTGGAACCCTAAACTTGGTAACCAACCAATTATGGACCCACCATTTAGGAAACCCACTTAGTTACCCACCATTTAGGGACTAAGTGAATTGGATCCCTGCTTTTAGTTACCCACCATGTAGGGACCAACCATTTAGGGACATACCATTTAGGGATCCACCATTTAGGATCCACCATTTAGTAACTCATCATCTAGTTTAGTAACCCACCATCTATTGATCCATCATTTAGTAGCCCACCATCTAGGGATCCACCATTTAGTAACCCACCATTTAGGGGCCCACCATTTAGTAACCCACCATCTAGGGATCCACCATTTAGTAACCCACCATCTAGGATCCACCAGTTAGTAACCCACCATTTAGGACTCAAGCATTTAGGTATCCACCATTTAGGGATCCACCATTTGGTAACCCACCATTTAGGTATCCACTATTTAGTTACCCACCATTTAGGGATCCATCATTTAGGAACCCACCATTTAGTAGCCCAACATTTAGGAACCCACCGATTAGTAACCGACCATTTAGTAACCCACCATATAGAGATCCACCATTTAGTGACCCACCATTTAGGTATCCACCATACAGGAACCCACCATTTAGGTATCCACCATTTAGGAACCCAACTTTGAACTAATGGTTATAAAGATAATCACAAGATGGAACCAGGAAGTTTGCATGTGTTATTGAAATGTCACTACCATAGGACTTCACATACATACAGGATCAAGTGCTTTACTCTAGTGACTGATTTTAATATGATAGAAAACACAATTGATCCACAGTAAACAGGAAATGCATAATTAGATGCAAAAAGGGTTCCTTATAGGGATGCATAAAATGCAACTACTAGTATATGTCGTATGAATAGTTTTTCCATAGACAGTTGTAGAAATACAGGAAGTTTATGTTTATTATTGAAAGTGGTTTAGTCAGTCAAACAATGATTATAAAATACTTTGAACATCAATTGCCACCACTTATATACAGGAACTGAGTTATCTTCCATATCAAAGGCACACTCTTCTCCCAGGCTAGATGTAATTATTATGATTTCAATCATATTGTCTCAAATTTAAAGCTGCACTCTCACAGATTGAGCGTTTTGACCACTTTTTTAGTTTTTGTCTTGAAACGAGCCAAGTTTCAAAAATCCATGGAAACCAAATATATAAGACTGCTGACAAAAATTGGATTGCAGAGTTTTATATTAAAGGTCGAAAATTGATGTTTTATGCATTTTTACATAAACCGTTAGTAACAGTTTAAGCCATAAAACATTTATTTTCAAACAGAAATATGAAAATCTATGATCTGATTTTTTTCAGCAATCTTATATAATTGGTTTGCAGATATTTATGCAAAAATTTGCTCTTTCCAAGACAAAAAATTAAAAAATTGTTAAAATGGTAAATCTGTGAGAGTGCAGCTTTAAGGCTTAACATTGGACTTTTAGCATTCTATTGGTGTATGATTTTTGGTATACAAAAGGGCTGTTCGAAATGGGTGGAGTCCGATTCAATTTGAACTGTGCCATGCATACCATAACCCTCAAAAATGCAAAAAATAGATTTTTATTTCTTAAATTTACATTTATCTAAATGTTAATTGTTGCTATTTAATAAAGTTATTCAAGAGCATTTTCTTTTTTTTCATTTTCTTGTTGTTCTCAACAATGAATAAATTTGAACAGCTACGGTAACCTCAATCTATAAAAACAATGAATGCTCAGAAAAAATAGTTCCTTATTCATCGGTTGAATTTCTATATTTTACAAGTATAGTATAACAATGAATTATAGCAGTATTACAGCTAGAAAAACACAACTGGGGTTGGGAAAAACATTAAAAGAAATTATATAATTATGTAATATCATATTCTCTCTGATATATGTTGGCTCTGGTATTATATTGTCTCTGATATATGTTGACTCTGGTATATGATTGTCTCTGATATATGTTGGCTTTGGTATAATACTGACCCTGATATATGTTGGCTCTGGTATATGATTGTCTCTGATATATGTTGGCTCTGGTATAAGATTGTCTCTGATATATGTTGGCTCTGGTATAAGATTGTCTCTGATATATGTTGGCTCTGGTATATGATTGTCTCTGATATATGTCGGCCCTGGTATAATATTGACTCTGATATATGTTGGCTTTGGTATAATACTGACCCTGATATATGTTGGCTTTGGCATAATATTGACTCTGATATATGTTGGCTTTGGTATAATATTGACTCTGATATATGGTGGCTTTGGTATAATATTGACTCTGATATATGTAGGCTCTGGTATAATATTGACTCTGATATATGTTGGCTTTGGTATAATATTGACTCTGATATATGTTGGCTTTGGTATAATACTGACCCTGATATATGTTGGCTTTGGTATAATATTGACTCTGCTATATGTTGGCTTTGGTATAATACTGACCCTGATATATGTTGGCTTTGGTATAATATTGACTCTGATATATGTTGGCTTTGGTATAATATTGACTCTGATATATGTTGGCTTTGGTATAATATTGACTCTGATATATGTTGGCTTTGGTATAATATTGACTCTGATATATGTAGGCTCTGGTATAATACTGACTCTGATGTATGTAGGGTCTGGTATAATACGGACTCTGATATATGTTGGCTTTGGTATAATACTGACTCTGATGTATGTTGGCTTTGGTATAATATTGACTCTGATATATGTAGGCACTGGTATAATATTGACTCTGATATATGTTGGCTTTGGTATAATACTGACTCTGATATATGTTGGCTATGGTATAATATTGACTTTGATATATGTTAGCTTTGGTATAATATTGACCCTGGTATATGTTGGCTTTAGTATAATATTGACTCTGATATATGTTGGCTTTAGTATAATACTGACCCTGATATATGTTGGCTTTGGTATAATACTGACTCTGATATATGTTGGCTATGGTATAATATTGACTTTGATATATGTTAGCTTTAGTATAATATTGACCCTGGTATATGTTGGCTTTAGTATAATATTGACTCTGATATATGTTGGCTTTAGTATAATACTGACTCTGATATATGTTGGCTTTGGTATAATACTGACTCTGATATATGTTGGCTATGGTATAATATTGACTCTGATATGTGTTGGCTTTAGTATAATACTGACTCTGATATATGTTGGCTTTGGTATAATACTGACTCTGATATATGTTGGCTATGGTATAATATTGACTCTGATATATGTTGGCTTTAGTATAATATTGACTCTGATATATGTTGGCTTTGGTATAATACTGACTCTGATATATGTTGGCTATGGTATAATATTGACTTTGATATATGTTAGCTTTGGTATAATACTGACCCTGATATATGTTGGCTTTAGTATAATATTGACTCTGCTATATGTTGGCTTTGGTATAATACTGACCCTGATATATGTTGGCTATGGTATAATATTGACTCTGATATATGTTGGCTTTGGTATAATACTGACTCTGATATATGTTGGCTATGGTATAATATTGACTCTGATATATGTTGGCTTTGGTATAATACTGACTCTGATATATGTTGGCTATGGTATAATATTGACTCTGATATATGTTGGCTTTGGTATAATACTGACTCTGATATATGTTGGCTATGGTATAATATTGACTCTGATATATGTTGGCTTTGGTATAATATTGACTCTGCTATATGTTGGCTTTGGTATAATACTGACTCTGATATATGTTGGCTATGGTATAATATTGACTCTGATATATGTTGGCTTTGGTATAATACTGACTCTGATATATGTTGGCTATGGTATAATATTGACTCTGATATATGTTGGCTTTGGTATAATATTGACTCTGATATATGTTGGCTTTGGTATAATATTGACTCTGATATATGTTGGCTTTGGTATAATATTGACTCTGATATATGTTGGCTTTGGTATAATATTGACTCTGATATATGTCGGCCCTGGTATAATATTGACTCTGATATATGTTGGCTTTGGTATAATACTGACCCTGATATATGTTGGCTTTGGCATAATATTGACTCTGATATATGTTGGCTTTGGTATAATATTGACTCTGATATATGTTGGCTTTGGTATAATATTGACTCTGATATATGTTGGCTTTGGTATAATACTGACTCTGATATATGTTGGCTTTGGTATAAGATTGAATCTGTGAATCTCTTAAGCTACATTCCAAATGATAGAAGTCTTTTATATCAAACTCCTTTGCAAGCCTTTGTTTAACACTACCACTTAAACTTATAGATAGTGGACCAACTCTTGAAAGCAAATACAGATATATCTATCATGTTAATTTAAATATGTTATAACTATGGAAACCAAAAGTTCTAAATCTATGTTTATTTAGGTTTAACCAGAATTTATTTTGATAATATTATAAGTTCAAAAGCAGATATCAAAGCAAGTAGACAGATAATCACAAAGTGATCATGGTAGTCAATATTTGAAAGTATGAGATATGCAAGTATTAGTTCTACTAGCAATACGAGTGTACATTTACAGAATTGAGAAGTAAGCATAAATGCTTAAGTATAAGTATATTTTAAAATAGCTGCTTTACAATATAGAAAACTCATCAAGCCAACTCATTTTCATTGATGCCTGTGTATTTTCTATCATGTTCCAAAGCCAACTGCCAAAAACCTGTTGGTGATAATTGTTCTAACATTCAAGAATGAGAGAAACAGAATGTACATGGACGAATGTTATTAGACCTTGCTGGGGTTTTAACCCTGAAAAATGAGGAGTCAGACAGTTTTAACAGTTACATTTGTTACCTAATTACAAATTGGAAACACAAATGGAAAAAATAACATAATAATAGTTTACCTTCCATGCGATGCTTCATTGAGAAAACTTGTTTATTTATAGTTTAAGAACTTTGCTAAAGATGTTAAACATATGATTCATCTTCAATTGCATAATAACATACCAAGCAGTACACAGCCTAACCAAACAGAGACCAAGCAGTACACAACCTGACCAAACAGAGACCAAGGAGTACACAATCTGACCAAACAGAGACCAAGGAGTACACAACCTGACCAAACAGAGACCAAACAGTACACAACCTGACCAAACAGAGACCAAACAGTACACAATCTGACCAAACAGAGACCAAGCAGTACACAACCTGACCAAACAGAGACCAAGCAGTACACAACCTAACCAGTCAGAGACAAAGCTGTGCACAACCTGGCCAACAGAGACCAAGCATTACACAACCTGACCAAACAGAGACCAAGGAGAACACAATCTGACCAAACAGAGACCAAGCAGATGCAACCTGACCAAACAGAGACCATGAGTACACAACCTGACCAATCAGAAACAAAAGTATACAGCCTGGCCAAACAGAGACAAAGCAGTACACAACCTGACCAAACAGAGACCAAGAGTACACAGCCTGACCAAGCAAAAACAAATCAGTACACAACCAGACCAAACAGAGACCAAACAGCACACAGCCTGACCAGTCAGAGACAAAGCCGTGCACAACCTGGCCAAACAGAGACCAAGCATTACACAATCTGACCAAACAGAGACCAAGGAGTAAACAACCTGACCAAACAGAGACAAAGAAGTACACAGCCTGACTGGAGACAAAGTAGAACACAGCCTGACCAAACAGAGACAAAGTAGTTAAAATAACCTGACCAAACAGAGACCAAAGAGTAAACAACCTTACCAAACAGAGACAAAGCAGTACACAGCCTGACTAGAGACAAAGTAGTAAACAACCTGACCAAACAGAGACAAAGTAGTACACAACCTGACCAAACAGAGACCAAGGAATACACAATTTGACCAAGCAGAGACCAAGAGTACACAGCCTGACCAAACAGAGGCCAAGAGTACACAGCCTGACTGAACAGAGACAAAGTAGTACACAACCTGACCAAACAGAGACCAAGCAGTACACAACCTGACCAAACAGAGACAAAGCAGAACACAGCCTGACTAGAGACAAAGTAGTACACAACCTGACCAAACAGAGACCATGGAGTACACAACCTGACCAAACAGAGATAAAGCAGTACACAAACTGACCAAACAGAGACCAAGAGTACACAGCCTGACCAAGCAGAGACAAATCAGTACACAACCTGACCAAACAGAGACCAAGAGTACACAGCCTGACCAGTCAGAGACAAATCAGTACACAACCTGACCAAACAGAGACCAAGAGTACACAGCCTGGCCAGTCAGAGACAAAGCCGTGCACAACTTGGCCAAACAGAGACCACGCATTACACAACCTGACCAAACAGAGACCAAGAAGTAAACAACCTGACCAAACAGAGACAAAGAAGTACACAGCCTGACTGGAGACAAAGTAGTACACAGCCTGACCAAACAGAGACAAAGTAGTTAACACAACCTGATCAAACAGAGACCAAGGAGTACACAACCTTAACAAACAGAGACAAAGCAGTACACAGCCTGACTAGAGACAAAGTAGTACACAACCTGACCAAACAGAGACAAATTAGTACACAACCTGACCAAACAGAGACCAAGAAGTACACAACCTGACCAAACAGAGATAAAGCAGTACACAAACTGACCAAACAGAGACCAAGAGTACACAGCCTGACCAAGCAGAGACTGAACAGAGACAAAGTAGTACACAACCTGACCAAACAGAGACCAAGGGGTACACAACCTTACCAAACAGAGACCAATCAGTACACAGCCTGACTAGAGACAAAGTAGTACACAACCTGACCAAACAGAGACAAAGTAGTACTCAACCTGACCAAACAGAGACCAAGAAGTACATAACCTGACCAAACAGAGACCAAGGGGTACACAACCTTACAAAACAGAGACAAAGCAGTACACATCCTGACTAGAGACAAAGTCGTACACAATCTGACCAAACAGAGACCAAGGGGTACACAACCTTACCAAACAGAGACCAAGAAGTACACAACCTGACTAAAGACAAAGTCGTACACAATCTGACCAAGCAGAGACCAAGAGTACACAACCTGACTGAACAGAGACAAAGTAGTAAACAACCTGACCAAACAGAGACTAAGCAGTACACAATCTGACCAAACAGAGACAAAGCAGAACACAGCCTGACTAGAGACAAAGTAGTACACAACCTGACCAAACAGAGACCATGGAGTACACAACCTGACCAAACAGAGACCAAGGAGTACACAATCTGACCAAACAGAGACCAAACAGTACATGACCTGACCAAACAGAGACCATGGAGTACACAACCTGACCAAACAGAGACCAAGGAGTACACAACCTGACCAAACAGAGACCAAGGAGTACACAACCTGACCAAACAGAGACCAAGGAGTACAAAACCTGACCAAACAGAGACCATGGAGTACACAACCTGACCAAACAGAGACCAAGGAGTACACAACCTGACCAAACAGAGACCAAGAATTACTCGACCTGTTCAAACAGAGACCAAGAATTACTCGACCTGACTTATCAGAGACCAAGTATTACACAGCCTGAACAATCACAGACCAAGCAGTACACAACCTTACACACCAGAAACCAAAACAACATGCTATTCCACTAAGTCATGAAAGCTTAACTTTATATAATTATTAAAAAATATGATTCTTATCACACAGAAAGCATATAGCAGTTATGAGAGTTCAACATCCAAAAGTTACTTAAGAAATCCAAAATAACTGTTCAACTACTTGCCAAACTAAATCAGTAGTATTAAAATCTATCCGAGCTCTCATAACATATAAGTGAGTTCCCTAACACAAATTTTAAATAGTAAGACCATTAAACAGATGAGGATTTTTTTCAACTTTAATAAGGGCTGAGCCTTCCAATAAGTTTTTATTTTAATTTGAGATGCCTCTGAATTTCGCACATTAGCAATTAAACTAGCAGCTGCACTGGATTGTTCAAGTGCACAGTTCGTCTGGTTATTATCTCTTCATATTTTTTCAGAGACAATTCATTTTATTATTAAAATGTTCAGAAGCAGTTGGTATTTGAACAATGCTCATCCATAGGCATAGACAATGGATCAAGAAAATAGGAAATAACGGTACCAATTATGCCTTGATCTACAGACATCTTCTCTCGGAGAACAAAGAAATGGATTATCAATTGTCATTCCCTCTTCTCCTAACTGTCTGTACTATCCAAAATGCTTGCCTAGACCAATTTGTAACATGAAGTAATTGCACATTATCTGTCTAAGGGGAGGTAATTTCCAAGCTTGTAAGTTTTGCTGGTAGAACTAGTGCTTCCCTCTCTTCTAATGACCAGATGCTGGTAGTTCTACATATATATACCAAACACATGTTAATATCAGTGTAAAGAAGGTCTCAACTTCTTACAGGTTTCTTGAAAACATCACAATTTCAACTGACCATGACATGAATTGGCAACTTCTATCATTTATGAGCAAACCTTCTAAACATTTGTAAAATCATTTACACTTTACAAATGTTTCAAGGAAACATTCCATTCAAAACTCCCGACTTGATTTGTACTACAGACTTAAAGGGACAAGACACCAGATGATACCATTGCAAGAAAACATGGAAATTGTCAAAAACTTACATAAAATTGATATTGTTGTTTACAATGCATTGAATCTTACTAACTGATGTATCAAATACGCTTATGACACATGTATTTCTAGCATTTTTTGCTTATTTTTCAAATTAGAAATTAACTGGCTTTGTCTTAACCACTTTAATACCAGTATATTTAAAAATAGTGTCGTATATGTTCTAATCATGGTCTTTCGCATGCTAGAAATACACACTGAAAACTGGGAAAACGTTCTGTGCTTTTTCTAAATGGGTAACTCAGCTGAGACAGTGACAAAATATTCTTTTAATCATGTAAACTGATGTATTATCAGCCTGACGATACTAGCTCGTATTGACAATACTAGGCGTGTTTTAAGGACATACTGTATTTGCCGATATTAGGACCATCTGGTGTCTAGTCCCTTTAAGTCTGAAATGACCCCTAAGCATGCACTGTTAGGATTAATACAATGAAGACTTAAGCTTCAAAATAAATCTGTAAAGCCCCACAAAACACTCAAGGTTGTTTTCACTTTTCAAGAACTGTTTACTATAGTAAGGAAC
Organism: Mya arenaria; assembly: GCF_026914265.1. NCBI lineage: Eukaryota > Metazoa > Mollusca > Bivalvia > Myida > Myidae > Mya > Mya arenaria. Next base: position 34,123,597 of record NC_069135.1, on the reverse strand, counting down.
ATCTTGCTTATTTTACGAGCTGAACATTGAACAATAATTAGACAACATGTAGATGAGTCTTCTCTCCTTGAAAACAGATGCCACTAGTAATTAAACCCTTCATGGAAATGAGTGCTGCTCTTTCTGCTCTGTGGAATTGGTGGGGTACAAGAATACAGTAGATTTATTATACAGGGCAACCACAGTTGCTCAATGAAGTGCATTTCCAATGAAAATTTATGCCGAAATAAGATGGGATAAAAAACGCCTTGTAAAAAAAGTTGTGGGGGGGGGGGGGGGGTACAATAGATTATTCTAGATTATTCAGCACAACTACAGTTGCTCAATAAAGTGTGTTTACAATGAAAAATTTTGTGGAAAAAAGTTGAGATAAAAAATGCCTTGTAAAAGAAGATGGGATAACACTTGCATTACTTTTTGATAGATATGTATCATAACACCCAAACAAAATAACACAAAATGATGATAATATGAAGATAACTATATAAAACAGATAATTTATAAAGCTGCACTTTAAAAACACATTTAGGCATATATTTAAAGCTGATCTCTCACCGATTTACCATTTGAACAACTTTTTTATCTTTTGTCTTGGAACGAGCAAATTTTGGTGTAAAAATCTGCAAACCAATAATATAAGATTGGTGACAAAAAATCAGATCGTAGATTTTCATATTTCCGTTTGAAAATTAATGTTTTATGGCTTAAACCGTTACTAATGGTTTAAGAAAAACACATAAAACATCAATTCTTGAACTTAAATATAAAAATCTGCGATCTGATTTTTTGTCAGCAGTCTTATATAACTTGTTTCCATGGATTTTCGCAAAAATTGGCTTGTTCCAAGACAAAAAATAAAAAAGTTGTCAAAACGTTCAATCTGTGAGAGTGCAGCTTTAAGGCTTAATAATTGATAACAAAACAAAGATGGCTCTCAAGTTCATAATATTGTCTGAGGTACTTACTGAATCTGAATGGTTTCTTGATCTTGAACGTTCAATCTGTGAGAGTGCAGCTTTAAGGCTTAATAATTGATAACAAAACAAAGATGGCTCTCAAGTTCATAATATTGTCTGAGGTACTTACTGAATCTGAATGGTTTCTTGATCTTGAGCCGGTGTAACTGGGGCAGTAGTTGGTTTGCATTGAGTAGGACTGGGAGAGTAGGGAGGTGGTCCCTGTATGTAGACAGCTCCTGGCCCATTGTCGCCCTGACTTCAGTGTTTCTTGGTCATCTTGTTTCAGGCTGAGAAAAAGAGTATCTTATTAAGCATCTTATTGAGATGTGAATATATATAATTCATACATTTTGTACAAGATTTAAAAAGGCTAGCATGTGGATACCAATTATTTTCTGAGCATATGAGAAATTATTGCATGATCATGAATTTCAACTGAATAATAATTGTCAGTGTCATCAATGGAATTGAAAGTTTCACTTACACAATCAAATAAACTTCCCTAAACTGACCTATATAGCAAAATAATAAAAGTATAAGTTTTTAAAAAATATAATAACGCTAAGATTATATTGATTGAAAAGTTATCATTTGATATATAGGTTGATAAAATTGCCCCATTTTCATGATGCTTGTTTTTACTTATGGCGTATGACCATTTATTTTAAGCTCCGTGCTAGTGTTTCGGTGGTCATGGGTTCGAGCCCCACACTGGGCAAACTTTTCCTCCAAGTTTTACTTTAATGGTGGCAGCGGTAAACAGTAGAAGTGCCTCCGATGGCCTTAAAGAATTATTGGGGAGGAGTGTGGTGTGTGGGCTAGAACCAGCCACACGGTAAGCTCAGTTGGTTAGATCTCCGTTCTAGTGTTCCGGCGGTCATGGGTTCAAGCCCCATATCGGGCGCACTTTTCCTCCAAGGTTACTTTACAATACATTATTGTCTACAAACCCGATGAGGTAAATGTGACAGCCTTAAGAAGGTAGGGGGTAGGAAAATGTTTATATAAGATTATACCCCAGCATATGAAGTCCAAAAGTTTCTCCCATCCACACAAATAGTCCTGTTTTAATGTTCCAGGACCTGATAAGAGTTAACTTGTAAAATAAGTATCAACAAATAATCAAGTAAAAATATCAGAAACTATAATCACTAAAAAATAGCAGCAATAATCAACAACTACTCACTTAAAAGTATCAACATCTAATCACTCAAAAAAAATCAGCAACTATATAGTCACACCTTATTTATCTCCATTATGTTGCTATGAAAGATGTGTTTTGTTTTGTTTTTAATTAATTATCTCTTACTATGGACCCATTTGAAACTAGTTCAAGAAGGAACCCACATCATAAGAGCCAACTCGAAAAACACAATAATTACTGATGAAAACTACTTCTTCTCTAAAAAACTAAAATAATGGATCTCTTCATGTAACAGTTTAATTTATTTTTCCGGCATATCTCTTAAAATGCAATAACCTGCTCTATGATATGCTGCAAAAACCTTGAAACATCTGTGCCGAATCGAATAAATTTCACCTGTAGGTATTTCGAATATTTGAAAGGGAAATGACATCTGAAGGTATTAATTAATGCAGACCGCAAATGTGCATAATGTGGAGGATGGACAAAAAATCAAACTCCTCCTCATTTCGGTACAGGTGGATAAAAAAACCTAATATTTTTTACAGGGTAGACAAAACACCCCACCCTCTAATGTTCTTTTAGGGTTGAAAAACACCCCCTAAGGTTTCTTGAAGGTTGAATAAAACACCCCTGAAGGTTTTTTAAAGGGTGTTTTGTCCTTCACTCACATAATGTGCATAGGATTTTAGTGCAGAAATAAACATCTTCTCCATTGTTCAGCATGGGATTTTTCAAACAGATTCCATTGCAGGCATATGTACTACGTTTGAATCTAATGAGCCTATATTATGAAGGAATCTTGGACTAATTAATCTACTTAATTAATCCCGACTTACCTCATAGGTAAATTGAAGCAGTTTCCATGTTAGAATCCTTTCCTCCCTGTTTTGACATGATAAGCTTGCAACTATCCTGTAGGTCCAGTCTGGGTTAAACGAACTGTTACTTTAAAACACCACAATTAACACAGACATATAGTAAAGTTGACTTGTGGGTCATTTCTTTGTATGATCATTTGTTGATAAAAAAACTATTCTCTGATACCACTAAATAAAAAATGTGACACGCTCAAATCAATTAAGCCTTTAAGACATGACTTTTATAGTCTATAATATAAAGTTATTTAAAAATATATCAAATGATAGGAATTATATGGAGTATTTTGTGAATTTTCTTTGAAAATGTTACCAAAAAAAAATATGAATGCTCAATTAAAATCCAATTAGAAATAGAAATCTATAACAAATTCCCTAATTAACCCCCAACCCAGCCTGAATACATCATCATTACAAACACTCACAATTTACCTGGATTCCAAAAAAACCCTGATAGGCCCAGCCTATTATAAGTAGAAAAACAGTGTGCTTTCCATTACCTTTATTGCTTCAAATGTTCATTCAGGCAATTTCCCTCTAACAACTAATATTTGGTGTTTGACTGACTAATTATCCTAAAACTGATGTTAGCAATTACTATTTCTTTCTGTAAAAAATATTTGTTGTAATTTTATATATGATATCTCATTATAATGAAAATTTTGTTGTTATTTTTATGAAGATATTTTTTTAGCAAAATCAGTCTATATCATAATAAATTATTGATTGATTTATATAATTAACTATTGCTAACTACAAATAATAATGCTCAACATTTTAAGCAATAAAATTACATCAAGTTAGATTTTCCTTCATTCCTTCATTTCTAAACACAGAGATAGAAATTTCTTAATAAATATTCAATAAAGTAATTGAATTCAATATTCTGACTGGTCAATATACATTTTTAGTGGAACTTTAATTCTTAATTTTAAAAATATTATAAAGCTAAGAATAATAATATACATGGTTAAATAAAATAATTGAAACCAACTTACAGTAGAACAAAAAACAGTCTCAAAGTCAACCTCACATTTATAAAAAGTTTGAAACTATCTATACTAATGTTTAACCTCATCAATTGTCTCTTAAGGAAATTATACCTGTAATAGATTACTTGAAACTGACTGATTAATATTTCAAGACGATTCTTTCATCCAAAATTCAACACTAAAAATTTGGAAATGAAATGACTCTATCTCCATTATCAAAAGCACCCTCTTTATTGTCAAGTATAATAAATGTTAAGTTTGTGTGCATATAAAGATATCATGCAACAAACTTCACAATCGCAATTCCATTTGTGCTGGGATGTTCTATAACTTTTCCATGTCAAATATATTGTGATCCTAAAATTATATGAAGTCAATTTGATGTTGCCATTCCAGCGTTCTGTGTGTGCAAATATACTAAATTATGGTATCATTATCTCATAAAATGCAAGACAAATCGATGGTTGTTTCAGACGAGTTTTCAGATCAATTCAAAATTTCTGAAAAAGAGGATGATTCTTTCCCCCTAAATATCGGAACATTTTTCAATGGTATATCCCTGAGTTTTCGGCTGTAAACATGTTAACCCTGTATCATGAATAACCTTTTGTTCTTCCAGAATTATGGCATAAAACAAAAGAAACCCCCTTGAGCCAGTTCTGAATATGCAATATAAACAGGAAGAAGAGCTCTCATCAATTTACGGAATGTTATAACAATTTACACAATGAAGTAAATCATAGCTCTAGAAACATGTCAGTGTCAGATACTGAAGGCCGCCAGCCTCATCTTCATGAATGTAAATTCAGAAAATTAAAATTGAATTAAATCTTAAAGAGGCTTTTGTTTGTTGAAGTGGTTTCAATTAGCTCAAAGGTCCTTTCTGCGTTATATAATACGGATCAGTCTCGTTATACGATGGTTTTCAGACACACATCAAGTGTTATGTCTCAAATATTACGACAAGCTTGTACATCTTTTAACAGGATGAAATGATCCTTCTTGAAAGAATATATTGTGTATGCTGGAATTCTTGCACTCGAAGACTCCCCCCCCCCCCCCCCCCCCCAGAGAATAGCCGGTACTTTCAGTCCAGCCAACCCTGATGGTGAAATCCCCGCCAATGCCCCCGCACCCCAAGGACCCTAGGTAAGGCCCATTCCCCGCTATATTTTGCGCGAAGACAAAACCACCGTATTCACCAGGCACTGCGGGGGCAACCTTGAAGACAAAAGAACAGCCCATTTCCCCGGCTAACCCAGGTATAACCGGGGACCTGTGGTTACAAATGACTGGTGCATAAAAGTGCGTTGTTAATTGAGCATGTCCTTTTATTCTACCAGAGATTCAACATATTGAGCATATATTTTTATTCTACATGACACTTATTGAATAATACACAGGTGATGATGAAAGTATTTCACATTAAGTATCTAGACCAATTTAATGTCACTAAGTTTATGCAGTTGTACTCAGAAAACAAAATAAGCTGAAAGATTGCTCATGGCACAAATGGATCAAGGGGAAATAACTGCATCATTATTGTTTAAGAGCAATCAATATCAGGCAATATACTACAAGGGAGAAAAATGCCAAAAATCACTCACTAGTATAATTTTTATTATCTCCCTTCCCCAATAAGAAAAGGGAAAAGTTACCCAGCAATGAAAGTGACTTAAAAATGCTATCATAATGTCTTAAATTCTAAAACACCAATCAAGTTGTCGAGTGTTTTTTTCTCACATCATTAATGAGACTGACAGATCTTGATATCAATGCATCAAGAAACATGAAAAATAATGTCAAAATGTTTTCTCTGTCAATTAATGAATTATGGATGTTTTTCTTCAGGAATTTTAGACCTTCCAAACTATATATGTAAATACGGTAGAAGACATCCAGGTGCTTCAACATAGGTAGAACATTCTTTTAAATTCACTGTATTCATATACATTTGAATTTTCATTATTAGATGCTTTTAAATCATCAAGACACATATTGTCTATAAATATTATATCCTTTTTGAAATCTAAATTAGTTATTTAATTAATTTATAGCGATTCCTATCTGTGTAAGATCCTATTTAAGTGTTACTCAGAACTTCAGAACAAGATTGCCGGGGAATGAACACCAGCGCTTGTCTGTACTTATTTTTTTAGACAAAACAGGGGCGTAACTTATCAAATTATTACAGTCAGAGTTAATTGTCTTGCTATGCATATTAGAATAGACTCTAGTAACATTTGTGTAACAAGTTTCTTTTTAATATTCTAAATAGTTTTTAAGTCAAGGCCAGCGTAAACGGTTTTGCACAAAAACTCGACCAATAACAACCAAGCTATCACCAAACACAGTCTGTTTATCTTTGAAAAACAGTGAAGCTAACCCTTGAATGATTTTATTGTATGCTTTTTGGTGATGTGTAGATATTAAGCAGTGAAAATAAAATGATATTTCACTGTTGCAAACAGTGAGATAACATTTTGATATTTTTCACTGTTTTTAAAGTTTAGCCCGCTTTGAACAATTTGGTGTGTTTTTTCTGAAAAACTACAATTAAATGTCATTTCACACCCCTTTTTAGGCATACAAAAATAAGAAAGTTTGTTATTGTTTTTTTGTAAGATTGCAATATATTTCACCTCATGAACACCAAAAGTAAATGGAGCTTTTGGTGCTCACTCAGTGAAATACATTACGATCTTACACCGAAACAAACATTTATCCTCTATATGTTTAAATTTATCATCTGTATATCTAAAGATAGTTACGGAAGATTTCAAGACAAGCAATATTCATTTCCTTTTATTTGCTTTATCAAAAACAAAAAAAACATAAATATGCACATTTATCAAGTATTGGCCAACAGTGTGAGCAAAATTAAATGTGAATCAAGGTAGCATTAAATTACATAACTCATAGATAATGCATTTATAACAATATTGTATTAACAAATAAAGTATGTCAAACAATTTGGAAAACCTTAATAACAAAATCAAGTAATTTTTTGCCATTAAAATCATCGTTAAAAAATACTGAATGTGTCCAAGACAACAAGAGGTCTAGCTATAGATGTGAAATAAATGGTTAGAATAAGATAAGCACATTTTTCTACCCATGGATTGTCCGTGGAAAAAGAAGTCTGCTGTAGTTCACATGCGATTCATTTTCACTTGTTCTCCATTCAAAATCTAATATCAAGTAACCAAATAAAAAAGATAAAAGAGTCATTTTCTTGCGTAACATCGCAACATCATAACACAGCCTTTTTGCAAGGAAAATTTAACACTTTCAAAGCATAACACACTTCCATTTGTAACATAGTCAGAATTCCGTTCTTTCCAACAGCTTGGATTTGCCAGCTGGACACACAGTTCATTATGCCCTTTCATTGGCCCAGGAACCCATATCCCGTTGGAAGTATTCTAGTTCACTCAAGAAGTTCATCAACTGATGTGTCACCTTTTTCTGAAATTCACCAAAAGATAAATATAATGATGGCCCTAAATCGCTCACCTGAGTAAAAGAGTTTAACCTTTGTTATTAATATAGCTTGTTTCTCAAAGAATATTGAACAAGAGCTGTCAAAGTATGTGACAAATGCCCCCCAATGTGACATTGATCTATGAACAAGTACATACCATCTTTCACCTTAGAGGTAGGGACATGGGTCTTGCACACAACACGTTGTCTTGGTATGTCGAAAACATATGGCAAGTCATTTTAAAATCTGTCCATATAAGAGAAAGTCACAGCGCGGACACGACAGCCTATATTTTCCTTCAGGTTGCCATGGCAACCAGAGTTCTGCATGGAATTAATTTTTTTGAACAATTTTGAAAAAGCACCAACCAAGAATCATTCCTATGAAGTTTCATCAAAATTGTCAAAGCGGTTTAGGAGAAGAAGATGATTGTAACCAATTGTTGACACTTTTCCTTTAGGTTGCCATGTCAACCAGAGTTCTACATGGAATTAATTTCTTTGAATAATTTTGAAAAAGCACCAACTAAGGAGCATTCCTATGAAGTTTCATCAAAATTCTCAAAGCGGTTTAGGAGAAGAAGATGATTATAACCAATTGTTGACATTTTCCTTTAGGTTGCCATGGCAACCGGGCCAAACAAAATTATGTGAACAAATTTAAGAGAGGTCTATGCAAGGACACTTCAAACCAAATTTGCTGAAGATCTATCAAGGGGTTCATGCGAAGAAAATGTTAAGTTTTTTTTACTAATTTTAGCTCTGGTGGCCCTTAAAAGGGGCCAAACAAAATTATTTGAAAAGACCTGACACAGGCCCATGCTAGGATGCTTCAGACTTGAAGATCCATCAAGCAGTTAATAAGAATGTTTAAAGGTTTTTCTATTTTTTGCTCTGGTGACCCCTAAAAGGGGCCAAACAAAACCATTTGAACAAAGTTGAGAGAGGACCATGTAAGGATGCTACATATCAAGTATGGAGTCATTCTGACCTTTACTTTCAGAGGAAAAGACGTTTAAGTGACAAGACAATGTAAAAACAAATGACCCCTGAGCAAGGCCAATTTGACCCCAGGACAATAATTTGAATACCTTTGGTGTAGGTCCACTAGGTAACACTATATACCAAATATGAAAGCTCTAGGTCTTATATTTTGGAGAAGAGGATTTTTAAAGTTTTATTATATAAGACTATATAAAAATATTGAAAACCTAAGCCTATGAACACGGGGCGTGGCCAATTTTGACCCCAGGGCTAAAGTTTGAACAATCTTTATAGTGGTCCAATAAACAATGCTTCATACCAAATATCTAAGGCCTTCGCCTTTTGGTTTCGGAGAAGAAGATTTTATAAGTTTTCATCATATACATATATAAGGAAACCCATGACCGCCCGGGTGGGGCCATTTTTTGACCCCAGGGCCAAAGATTGAACAACATTGGTACAAGTCAACTAGATGATATATCATGCCAAATATCTAAGCTCTTGTCACTACTTGATTTTACGTGTGTATCTATATATGTATATTTATTATTAATTGTTGTATGTGGCCCATATTGAAAATTGGTATGTGTACTAAATATGTTATCCAGTTTAAATTAAGACGTTACTTGTCTTTGTGAGTTCGGAGAAGATTTTTTAAGTTTTCACTATAACACATATAGAGAAAACCCATCAGCCCCGGGGTGTGGCCATTTTTGACCCCAGGGCCATAATTTGAACAAACTTTGTAGAGGTCCACTAGACGATGAATCATGCCAAATATCTAAGGCCCCGGGGTGTGGTTAATTTTGACCCCAAGGCCATAATTTGAACAAACTTTGTAGAGGTCCACTAGACGATGAATCATGCCAAATATCTAAGCTCTAAGCCACGTAAGTTCAGAGGAGATGATTTTTGAAGTTTTCACTATAAACATATAGAGAAAACCCATGACCCCCCAAGGGGGCGGGGCCAATTTTGACCCCAAGGCCATAATTTGAACAATCTTTGTAGAGGTCCACTAGACGATGAATCATGCCAAATATCTAAGGCCCCGGGGTGTGGTTAATTTTGACCCCAAGGCCATAATTTGAACAAACTTTGTAGAGGTCCACTAGACGATTAATCATGCCAAATATTTAAGCTCTAAGCCACGTAAGTTCAGAGGAGATGATTTTTGAAGCTTTCACTATAAACATATAGAGAAAACCCATGACCCCCCAAGGGGGCGGGGCCAATTTTGACCCCAAGGCCATAATTTGAACAATCTTTGTAGAGGTCCACTAGACGATGAATCATGCCAAATATCTAAGCTCTAGTCCAAGTAAGTTCAGAGGAGAAGATTTTTAAAGTTTTAAATATAAACGTATAGAGAATACCCTAACCCCCCGGGGCGGGGCCAATTTTGACCCCAAGGCCATAATTTGAACAATCTTTGTAGAGGTCCACTAGACGATGAATCAAGCCAAATATCTAAGCTCTAAGCAACGTAAGTTCAGAGGAGATTTTTGATTTTTTTTAATATAAACATATAGAGAAAACCCATGACCACCCAGGGGCGGGGCCAATTTTGACCCCAGGGCCATAATTTGAACAATCTTTGTAGAGGTCCACTAGACGATGAATCATGCCAAATATCTAAGCTCTAGTCCAAGTAAGTTAAGAGGAGAAGATTTCTGAAGTTTTAACTATAAACATATCAAGTATACCCATGACCCCCCGGGGCAGGGCCAATTTTGACCCCAAGGCCATAATTTGAACAATCTTTGTAGAGGTCCACTTGACGATGAATCATGCCAAATATCTAAGCTCTAGTCGAAGTAAGTTCAAAGGAGAAGATTTTTGAAGTTTTCACTATAAACATATAGAGAATACCCTAACCCCCCGGGGCGGGGCCAATTTTGACCCCAAGGCCATAATTTGAACAATCTTTGTAGAGGCCCACTAGACGATGAATCATGCCAAATATCTAAGCTCTAGTCCAAGTAAGTTAAGAGGAGAAGATTTTTGAAGTTTTAACTATAAACATATCAAGTATACCTATGACCCCCGGGGCGGGGCCAACTTTGACCCCAAGGCCATAATTTGAACAATCTTTGTAGAGGTCCACTAGACGATGAATCATGCCAAATATCTAAGCTCTAGTCCAAGTAAGTTCAAAGAAGAAGATTTTTGAAGTTTTCACTACAAACATGAGAAAACCCATGACCCCCCGGGGCGGGGCCAATTTTGACCCCAAGGCCATAATTTGAACAATCTTTGTAGAGGTCCACTAGACGATGAATCATGCCAAATATCTAAGCTCTAGTCCAAGTAAGTTCAGAGGAGAAGATTTTTGAAGTTTTAACTAAAAACATATAGAGCATACCCATGACCCCCCGGGGCGGGGCCAATTTTGACCCCAGGGCCATAATTTGAACAAACTTTGTAGAGGTCCACTAGACGATGAATCATGACAAATATCTAAGCTCTAGGCCAAGTAAGTTCAGAGGAGAAGATTTTTTAAGTTTTTTTAGAGAAAACCCATGACCCCCCGGGGCAGGGCCAATTTTGACCCAAGGGCCATAATTTGAACAATCTTGGTAGAGGACCATTTGGTGATCCTACCTACCATATATCAACGGCCTAAGCCTTGTGGTTTGGGAGAAGAAGATTTTTAAAGTTTTTCCTTTCCATTGCCATGGCAACCAGAGTTCTGCATGGATTTCAATTCTTTGAACAAATTTCAAAGGGGACCACCCAAGGAACATTCCTGTGAAGTTTGGATGAAATTGGCTAAGCTGTTTATGAGGAGCTGTCGTTTAAAGTAAAAGTTTACGGACGGACGGACGGACGCCGGACAAATTGTGATCACAAACGCTCACCTTGTCACTATGTGACAGGTGAGCTAAAAATGTTATACATCACATAAGATGGTATAATGTTTTAAGTTCAGCTATATAATTAATCATGATGAAGGCATGAATTCATCAACTGATGTGTCACCTTTTTCTGAAATTCACCAAAAGTTCAATATTGAAAATCTAGTCACAAAAGATGGTAAATTGTTTAAATTCAGCTATACTGATATTCTTCATGAAGACATGAGCAAAAAAGTTAAAACAAAATAATGTGTATTTGAATTTCTTGCATTTATCCTATTACTTGCATGTATGTAGTTTAAGATTATAAACTTGGGGCTGATTTCTCCAATTAACTATTTAAAATACTTTCAAAAAAGGTAAATATTTCACAAACTATGGAAGAACAAAAATAGTGAGCTTAGCTTAATCATGTTATAACAGACATAAGTAGTTTCGAGAAAACGGCCCCTGAAATTATTTCCATGAATTGAAACTAATTCATTTTCTACCGCAAAAAGTTTGCTGCTTTCATAGTCCAATTTACAAACTTTCGTATAAATGAATACATTAACTTAAAAAAAAATCACAACAAGTGTCACTTACATTACTGCTTTTGAGCCAAAGATTTCATCAGCGTCTGGCGCTCCTTTCGGATGTTGGTAGCGGACTCTCCTTTCTCGATTGTTATTTATCGCCAAGGGACGGTTCATGGATGCCAGCATTTCTGAAGTAGATAATGGAATTCATTAGTTACAAATCTTACTGAATTTTTATATTGGTGTTATCAAAACTGCTTAAAATATTAACCATTGACATAAGGTGACTCCTTATCCACATAAAAAATAACATGCCCCTGGTCAGTTCTAAAGAACCATTAGCATTCACATATAACAAATCTCAGACCTATCTTAGGTTCTGAATAGATAAACAAAGTTTTTTTTGGGCAATTCTTGGCATCAAAACACTCTGTCTCGTGGTAAAAAAAACTATTAAAATATCATTTAATATGCATGAGGATCAATTTTCAAAAAATTCCATATAAAGCACCGGTACTGATAAGCCATAAACTAGCAGACCTAATATGGCTGGGGTTGAGATGAGATCAAGGGTTAAATTAAACATAATTTATACAAGGCATTAACACACCAAAATTAAACTAGAGCTGTCACAGGAGTGACGAATACCCCCAAATGCCGCCTGGACACAGGAATGGCAAACCATTCCTTTGAAAAGAGGCCATAACTCCAAGGTTACTACACACTGCATCTTCTTTTATCATGCATGTATTGTTTTATTTAAATCTGTTGAGTAATTTAGAAGTTACACTGCTGAAAAGAAAAACTAGCCTTTCATGAGTTATCGGCCGGAAACCGCTTTTCTTTTTTTAGTAACAGTGACCTTGACCTTGGCCCCACCAGCCCCAATATCGAACTTGACCTGTATCTTCTGATGTTACACCTGTGTACCAAAAATTGTTCAAATCTGTCAAGCCTTTCATGAGTTATCGTCCGGAAACCATTTTTCTATTTTTAGTAACAGTGACCTTGACCTTGGACCCACCAGCCCCAATATCGAACTTGACCTGTATCTTCTGATGTTACACCTGTGTACCAAAAATTGTTCAAATCTGTCTAGCCTTTCATGAGTTATCGTCCGGAAACCATGAAAACCGACAGACAGGCCGACTGACAGACCGACCGACCGACAGACCGACAAGCTCACTCCTACATACCCCCTCAAACTTCGTTTGTGGGGGTATAATTATTCAGTTTCATAGATGAGTTTGACGCCGCCCGGCCACCCACCCAAACAGCGACATTCGTCATTCTAATAACCAGGTTTCACTTTGTGTGCTCTAGATAAGTTATTAGCATTGGCCTCAAATATGAAATGTTAAAAAATAATTTCATTACACTAGCTTCAATAGTAGTGTAATGGATGCTGCTCTGTTCATTATGTTAAAATAATACTTATGGTAAACATGAACATTTTAGCTTCCTTAAGATGAATGGTACCTGTCCAGCTCAGTTACAGGTTGCCACAATATATTTACTTTCTAGTCCACTTAATTTGTCACATCATGCATAAAAATGTCATGAACTTGTCTGAGCTTGTTATTGTCAAAAAGAGTTAGGAATCTGTGGCCGGAGTAAACATGTACATGAAGAGCAAGATGAACCAAGGTTCAAGGATATCTGACAAACAGTCACAATTGTTTTTATATTTTTTTACAATGGCAGAGGTATGAAATAATCGCATAATGAAACAAGAGCACGAACCGTCTCAAACTAGACAAAGCTGTATAATTTTTGCCTATTTTAACTTATTCAGGGGCCATAATTGGAGACATGATCATGTGATTCCAACCACAATCACAGGGGCAAATGTTCTCACCATGGCTAAAAGTTTGAAAAAGATTCATTCAAAAATGACGAAGGAGTAGGACGAACAAAACTAATTTTACCCAATTTAACTCATTAAGGGGCCACAACTCCACTCAGGATCATGTGACTCCCACCAAATTCATGGAGGCAAAGGTTTACATCATGGCCATTAATATTTGAAAGTTTGAAAAAGATTTGCTCAATAGCTTCACACAAAAATGACGAAGGAGTAGGACGAACAAAACTAATTTTACCCAATTTAACTCATTAAGGGGCCACAACTCCACTCAGGATCATGTGACTCCCACCAAATTCATGGAGGCAAAGGTTTACATCATGGCCATTAATATTTGAAAGTTTGAAAAAGATTTGCTCAATAGCTTCAAAGAAGAATCCTGGACAAAGCTAATTTTGCCCAATTTAACTCATTAAGGGGCCACAACTCCACTCAGGATCATGCGACTCTGACCAAATCCACGGAGGCACAGGTTTACATCATGGTCATTAATATTTGAAAGTTTGAAAAAGATTTGTTCAATAACGACAAAGATGAATCCCGGACAAAAAAAAAACGGACGGACAGACGGACAGACGGACAGACAGACGGACAGACGGACAACCCGATTCCAGTATACCCCCCCCAAACTTTGTTTTGGGGGGTATAACAAAAAAAAACCCTGAAATAATGTAATTAAGATAAAATTAGAGGAGAATTTAAAATAGGGGAATGTCAAACAGAGGCAGGTAAAACAATTGTAGTTGAAATCATACCCTGGTAGTCTTCCTCCTCCTGCCTCTCATGTATTCCAAGCACCACCTGTTTCATTCTCTCCTTCTCCACCCTCTCTTGCTGAATTATAACAAGAAAAATATGACTGTTTCACAGCTGAATATGTGTTCATGCTTTTTCTTAATGCATACGGGACCCTATACATGTGTTTCTGGACATACCACTAACATGATCATATCAATTGTCATTTTTTAAATGTGAATATGATACATCAACACTGTAGACATTCATAAACGCCAATCCCGACATTACCAGACCAAAGTGCAAATACAAGCCCACGTTCAACATTTTTATTTGAGTCAATAAAATTTTACGGGCATCTAAAAAAAAAAAGGAGGCGAGCGGGGATGAAAACATAGAAAATAATTTATAGTTGCCTTACAAAAGCACCAGCAACATCTTGGATATGACATAACCACAACTTAGTGCTAAAAGGTAATAAAGGTAACTAAAATCGATTCATTTTCAGCTATGTACTTGTTCATGGCAATTTCTGACATTAGTTCTAATCTCTTACCTCCGTTCTTTCCTTGAACTTGGTAGCAAATTCAGCAGTAACTGGCACATTGAGATCTGAAAACTGTAGGAACTTTTGTCAGTAATTTGAAAACACGAGCACCACTCAACTATCAATCTTTAACATGGGAATGAAATTATTTAAGTCTTAAAATGTATATCCTTATCATTTTATATGGTATGAAACCTAGTGCTACATTTAAGACAAATATTTTACTTAAAGCGTCCCTTTCATGTGTAAGTTTATTTCGCTTCATCATCAGAATATCCATCCAGGGGTCAGCTCCAGTGAAATTATCAGTCTTGTAAGGCTGTGGAGCATAGCATGGACAGAATGTGTCCCTGGTTACAGCTACCCTGGTTCTTTAATGCGTGCCAGTGTATAGCACTAATTCACAGGACCCTCTACCCTCTACCAGTAGACAGATATGTGGGAGGAAACACTGGTGTTCTATAGTAGTTACCTGCTGTTTGTTTCCCCGGCGAGTGATCAGGGTGAACTTGATGTTGTGATCCACCATGGGCTCCGGAGTTAACTCTACAAGAGAACAGTTCTATGTTGGAAAAACATGTCAACACATGATGTTTTATGTGCTCAGCTATATTGGTCCTTAAACTTGAATTTATTTTACAAATATCCATTCAAGCAATATGTATTAAACTTGTTTACTAAAATTACTCTTTCTTATAAATTTTAAAAACTTATAATTTTTTGTGTTAAATAATTCCCACTAATGTAATATGTAATTAAACATTATTTGGATATAAAACAAAATAAATGATATCCGCCCAGCACCAAAATGCAGGATACTCAGAACCTAGGATTGAACAAGATTATGTACATAAGACTCTTTTAAAATTTACTTCTTAAATCCAAGTTGGGTAGTTTAAATAAATATGTTATGAACATAATTATATGAAAAGGCAGTTCTGTGTATAATATTTTATCACATGCCAAGACCACCCATGTAAATCCATAGATGGTACCAAATTCACACATACCGGTAGAAAATAGTTTTCTTATAGAAACTAAACTCACCAAACTTTTTCTTGCTGCCCTTCATATTCACGGGGACAGGAACGTCAAACTGTGGCACCTTGATTGACTCGTTGTTTCTCGCCTTCGAAGTATCCTCAATCATCTTGTCAAAAGCTGCCATGAAATCATCATCCTCTGGGCACTCTATACGCTTCGGAAGGCTCTTAAGTATAACCTAGTGAAAGAAAAAAAAAGCATCTGGGTTTGTGTGTTTTTCTAGTACTTGTAAGGGCCATAAATGTGCGCTTTGACTCTTAAATAATATTTGTACCATATAAGAGCGATATGTTTGTTTTATGCATAATTTCTCAAATCAGAATGATAACCAGTAGGCAGTGTTCTTACCATGCAATAATTCAGAGCGAATAAATTATAACGTAATTTCAACAAATGCACAGTATTGAATGCTATGTAAGCTTGACAATAATGAACAAAGTAGTTACCACACCCAGCCCTATTGATTGAAATAGTATATAACTCCAGTCTCCTGCTAATTGAAATATCTTTAGTAGTGTGTGGAGTAGCTATTACTAAGACCTTTTATGCAAAATTCATTTGAAATGTTACCAACTCCAGACTTTATGACAGTAAGATTATATATAGGTATTGTGATTCTCAAGCATGTGTAATTAAGTAAAAAGATCACTTTGTATGAGTCTGTGTCAAGTTATCTGCCTATCTCATCATCATGATTGTCCATCTCATGGTCAGTGTCCATCCCCTCCACCTCATCGTCTGCACCATACCCCTCCCCCAGCCCAATTCCCCTACCCCAGGTACTGGCAAGTTATCTGCCTATCTCATCATCATGATTGTCCATCTCATGGTCAGTGTCCACCCCCTCCCTCAGCCCCACTCCCCTACCCCAGGTACTGTCAAGTTATATGCCTACCTCATCATCATGATTGTCCATCTCATGGTCTGTGTCCATCTCTGTTTCCTCTTCCTCCTCCTCTTCATCTTCATCACCATATCCATCCTCACCCTCTGAACCTGTATGCTGAAAACCGAGAATAAAAGAGACTGCATGAATGGTAACAAACCAAAATTCCTAATTCTTAAAATTTTGTTCGAGAGCAAGGGAATCAGACCTCATGCTGGATTTAGGGACTACACCCTTAGTTGAAATTGGTTTTTAAGTCATTTATATCCATTTTTATGTGCATGGTGTTTTAAAGTTATTTATACATTTTTATGTGTGGAGTGTTTTAAAGTCATTTATAACTATTTTAACTGTGTTTCTAAAGCATACATCTAGCTAAAACAATCTTCTAGTGAGAAACTTTTTGACAATGAACGGTGTCTATCTTTATTTTTGTATTAATCCTGACTATAATCATATCCACGATTGGAACTTCCCTAGTAAAGTACACACAAAAATTGGCTCATTCCCAGACAGAAAAATATTTAAGTTGTCAAAAAAATCAATCTGTGAGAGTGCAGCATTAAAGACCATTTGTCTTTAAAGTGTTTTAATAGTACTAAACAAAAGGAGATAATTACACAAATACTACTAAAACAATAACAGTGTGCTTAGCTTTATTCAATAACAATGGACTTTTGATGAAATTGAGACCTATATTTACCTGGTTTCGCTGGGATGTTGAGAGGTCCCCTTGACTCTGACTGTGTTCACTCTCTTCCTCTTCAAACGTCTTCTCAGACAGGCTCACATCACCTGTAACAATTGAAAGTTATCATAACAGTCTCCTTGTCTTCTGTTTTGTCACTAAATTGCATTGGTTTTAAAATGGAAAAACCTTTCAAAATATATTTTCTTACAACATCTGGTATTTAACAGGTAATGAGCACATCGTAGAAAAAAAAGACTAATACTAATTTATATGTGTTAATTTCACTCAGGTTAGGGCATACCTTGACAATTACTGAAGCCGGAGTTATGGGCCTTGCTATACTAGTGAGCAATGTCACTGGCAACATGTGTAGTGAAGTGTACTTAGTTTTATTTGCATAGCTTGAAGTCTTTTTTTAGTAATTGCTCACATTTTTTTGCACGATGACAACTACACCAAGGCTTTGACAATACTTTGATTAACATTCATTGAAAGTTTAGATAACAAGAAAATGTCCATACTAGTTTCTTCCTGTGTTTCATGTATGGTAGAGAGAGAGGCGTCCTCTGATTCACTCGCCTCTGGGTCCTCTGTCTCGACTATGGGCAGCAGGCCAGCTGTAATACATATGATAGAACTTGCTGTATGTTAAATCTGAGAATGTGTGAACAAATTCAGCAAGCAACCATGTTATGGTCAATATTCAGGTCATGGCTAAACTACTACCATCCAATCACAAATAACATAAGGTTATGATATTAGACCCCCACAGCTTAGAGGTAATCAAATGGACCGCAAGTTAAGCTATTGCCAATGATGGCATAGTGATGAGCTTTGCTCATAGTAAAAATGAGGGCTTTTCCATTTAAACATATAACCCTTGGGGGGAAGGCACTCTTAAATTATGCCACCCCCCTACAGAAGCAAATTTACGCTAGATGGGTCCAAATTTGGGAAAAAAGGCACTAACCTATATAGTATATACCATTTAAAAAATTGCCTCCCCCCCCTGGGTTATATGTTTTACTGGAATAGCCCTGAGTATCAAGTTAAAATAGTGAGTTTTTGAAAGTTATAACCTACAGATAAAACTCGCTTTGTTGAAACCGGTTATCTCGATGTTCTGGTTTTGTCAATCTTTTTTCCAATGTGTTGAGTTTAATTAGACATGTTTGTATTTCGGTTATATGAAAATGTTTGTTATCTCAAACTATTTCCCAAGGCCCCAACAACTTTAACATAATGAGTTTTGACTGTATATTTCCATGACTCTATTGCCGATAATGATGACAAAACAATATTTATAATACCTGACTAACACATACAAGCTGTAATCTCACCTATCTTGGGTTTAAGCTCTTTCTCCAGCTCCTCACATGCTGTAGAGGCCTCTTCAAAGCTCGCATACATCTTCAGTTTGGGCCTCACAGCATCCATGGTGTCCTGCATCAGGTTTTCTGCATCCACAGGGAAGGGTCTCAACTCCGACCACACCGGTAGACTCTTCTTGAACCAGTAGTAACGCTGAGGAGGACACAACTTATTTGAACATTTTCTGATTGTATATACATACATAATGAGGAGGGGTCATGATTCAATCAATTTCACTTTTCTGTTTTTATCATTTTTATTAGGATGTGCATCACAAAATTATAGGTACTATCATTGTTCCAAGTGTATTATTGGCTCAATTGAGATTCAAAGCCATAGCATTTAGCTTTGTGACATGGCCCAACTAAGACTGAATATCCAAGTAGTACCATGACTATATTTTGGGTGCAAAACTTAGAATTATGCTGCCTCAAAAATACAGCTATTTTGATTAAGGTTCAAATTAACTGTAAAAACCATGTGGACTTATAGTTATAATAGCTTATTCTAAGTGACTCTTGTTGGGACGATGTTGCGCGAGAGTGTGGTCTTGTGTTGTGGGGGAAACAGTAGTACCCTCAGAAAACACACTTGTCCAGCTTGGTGACCACTAACCAAACTCACATTTCCCCAGGCTGGGAATCAAACTTGGATTGCCAAGGTGAGAAACTACTTACTTAAAAGAAGCTTAAAACATCTAACCTGGAAGTAAACAAGAAAGCAGTCAAGTTTCTTTTTGCTGGATCCCTTGTCAAAGTATGTTCCGCAGGTTTCCAAGACAACACAGACCAGCCGGATACGAAACAGGTGATCAGGTGAGTCCAACATGGATACCTCACCCTCTGTAGGTATAAGAACAGAAATATGACATTATATAAATTTTACAAGTGCAGTAGATCACTTAAAGTTCACAAATTTGTGAAATGAATGTAGACGTCAACACGAGCAGAAAAATCCAACTTATTCTTCCCGTAGTCTTACTTATAAAACGTTATTTGAATAGTTAAGGCCTCCTTTAATACCCATCTACAAAAATACACTAAAAGAATACAGCTACCTGTATCAAAAACACAGTAGTTAAAACCCAATTACACATATTGTAAAAATAGTAAGAAAATAGTAATTACCCAATTGTATCTATTGTAATAATAGCAAGAAAGTTAAGTACCGTTACTAGCGACTCCAAATGTGATGAAGGAGTACAGTGTTTTAAAGATGACAGCAGACTCCACCATCCTGTAGTTGTACAGCTCTCCCAGGAACTTGGCACAGCTTACTCTTCTCTGGTTGTACTTTGGGTGATTTATCTGAAATACATGAAGAAATAAAATTGTGAGCAATACTAGCTTCCTGTATGGAAACATTACTTACTTTAAATCATTATGTCCGCAGCCTTTAAAAATTTTTTGGATCCACAACTTAGATCATAGGATACCCCCAGTACTCAATAATGTTCTGCTTTCACCAGGTTTCAAGGAAGATTTGACTGCTAAATCTTATTAAACCCATTCCTTCATAGAGAATTGTTGGCGCCACCTCTAGTTAATCCCCTCATTATATAACTTTTAGAGTTAAAAGGCATATCCTTAGGCTATTGATAATGGAGTAAAAATGTGTATTAATGAAGGAAAGGGTTAATCCAGAGGCAAAACTTCAAATACTAGAGTTCAATTACATCAATAGTCTTTAACTTCCAACGCTATCAAAATGTATGTATATGCATAACATACAAATGTATATCAATGACCAATGATAATTTTTTACCTTTTTCATTGTACATATTGTGTGAAATGCTACCAAAATAACTGTGACTGTCTGTTCTCACCTCCATTCCGAGTCTAATGTCCTCCAAGACTCCATCAACCACCTGTATAGCCACAGTCTCCTGGAATACAGAAAAATATTGGAGTTACAGTCTCCATTTCATTTAAATAGGTTAAATCTTCAAACCAGGGTTCTCAATAAGTTTTGGTTGAACCGTCTCAAATAGTAAAGTAAAGCCCAGCTTCTACTTATTCTACTGAAAATTCATTTAGTTTTCCAAATTTGAACCGGCCCTATTGCCATTTGAACCGTCCATTTTGGCCGGCAGCCGGATCTTATTGAGAACACTGTCAAACAAAAACACATTTAAGTCGGCAAACAGTGTAAGAAATGAACGTTTTCAGACCACCTTTCAAATAGTAAGAAGGGTTTCCATTTCACACACTGAACTCACATATCTACATAAATATGCGACAAAAGAACCATTGTCATTATTAAAATGTGATGAGTCTGAAACATAGACCTAGACTCAGAAATAAGAATATTCTAATTTGGCCAAAATGTTAACAAATTATATTAAAATTAGTCATATGCAACATATTCAGCATTTTTTACCAATTATGTGCTGATACTTATTTTTACAACAATATTAGGATTAAAATTTTTTAATATCAAACTCAGATCCAAGAAATAAGTCTGGACCCCTTGGGAATTAGTCTGAAGGGGTCCAGTAAGCAAACTTACATGGTACGGAGCAATCCCTGCCAGCAAGTTGGCTGCACAGTGAATAGAGTTGAACCTTACATTCCACACAGCTATCAAACACTTGGTGGTGTAGAACCCTATCTGAAATAAACCAACACACACATTATCAGCAAGAGTTTAGTAAGCCTTTTTAAACAGTACAATGTACACAGATATTTGGAGACAGATAACCTGCAGAATTTATAATCCCTTGTTTAAACTTATCTCTTTAACAACTACAGTGATAAAAGTTATATAAACTTATATAAAAACAAAGACAGTCTCCTTGGAGCGAGGTTAGGTCAGAGGGTGGTCTTGCATTGTGGGGGATAAAAGAGTTCCCGGAGGGAGAGAGGTTAGGTCAGAGAGTGGTCTTGCATTGTGGGGGATAAAAGAGTTCCCGGAGGGAGCGAGGTTAGGTCAGAGGGTGGTCTTGCATTGTGGGGGATAAAAGAGTTCCCGGAGGGAGCGAGGTTAGGTCAGAGGGTGGTCTTGCATTGTGGGGGATAAAAGAGTTCCCGGAGGGAGCGAGGTTAGGTCAGAGGGTGGTCTTGCATTGTGGGGGATAAAAGAGTTCCCGGAGGGAGCGAGGTTAGGTCAGAGGGTGGTCTTGCATTGTGGGGGATAAAAGAGTTCCCGGAGAAAACCCTCTTTTACGGGCTAAGTGACCACAACCGAAATAAGTGTCAATATTCATAGATATGCGCGAACACAAACTCAATTTTTTTAGGAGCTGTACCCTTTGCAATGTTGCAGAGACAATAGAATCACACAGAATAAGGCAGGAAGCAGAACAATCCACATTTGCAAGAGAAACGCATCATCAGGTTCACTTTAACTTGAATTAGTGGACCATTTTATCGAGGTCATCCGCAAAAGTATGAATGTCAGAGGAAAATAAATACATTGTTCTGACCTCTGGATCCTCCCAGTCCAGTTTTCTCATCTGCCGCAGCACTTTCTCAGTTGTGATCTTGGACAGGTCCTTGTACAGCAGCTTGCGGATATACTCATGCATTGGTGGACGCACCTTCCTCGCCACCTTAATAAGATTTGTAAGGTTACATGGTAAACCTATATGACCTTAAAATTGTCACTTATTTCTCTTGCGAGGTTGGCCAGTTTTTTTTTGTACATATACCTTTTGCAATGATAGAGCTTTTTAAAAATGTTATTATCTGATTGTTGTTTTGTATTGAGTCACAATTATCCTAAATGTATTTTTAAGTTTTCTCCAATACCTGTGGTGCATCTGGGGGGTTGCTGTAGTAATAAGCGTTCTCTATCATCGTTGTGTAGCGGCTGTCCAACATCAGAGCTGATTTCTTCCGCATCATCACATCCTACAGAACATACAATGTGTATCACAGCCAATAAAACTAATATCACTATGCATAGTTTATTTGAAAGACAGCAAATCATCTTGACATATTAAACAATGCAAACATTTTATTGAAATGCTGCCACAAAATCCCTCTGTACTCGTATTACAAATTACGAGACATAAGTGGTATAATTTCCTCGCATTTTCATACCAATTTCTTTGTTTGACCCATGTTTGCTTTAATCATGAATTTACTTTAGCAGTTTTGACTTAGCTGTAAGTCAACTTTACAAATATAAGGGCCACCTTAACAGCGAACGTATGGTGTGATCAATCTTGTTATTGTTCATTCTTGGTCGTAACGAGATATATTTTGAAAACCTCACACTAGGCTTATTATTATTTACATGTTTAAATATTAATATAAAATATCACACTAGCTTAGAAATTGAATTTCATGATCTAAAGTTTTTTGCTGTACTCTCATTGAAAAGGTTGCCCTAGCATAAAAGTTAACATTGATAAGATCACCAATGCGGATTCCAAGTACTCCTCTATTTTCTATGGCCATTTTCACAATAAGTAAGGCCAGACTTATGCACCTTGATGGGTATATGCAAAATTGTCAATAATAACATGTGTACGAAGTTCCATGTAAATACATGTATATTAAACAGCTTATGAGAATTGGCGAATGACATCAAGGCTATGATGGTACGATAAATCAGTAAACAACCAGAGTTTTAAAGCGGCTCTCTCACACACTGGTGTTTTGGATATTCACACAAACATAGGCTCATTCCAAGACAAAAATTTAAAAAAATTGTCGAAAAGGTAAATTTATGAGAGTGCAGCTATAAGAAGTGGCCATATTTACCAGGTAGACCCTTGTCCTGTGATGTGACTCCGGTGACCTGTACAGAAACCTTCCACATGCCTCAAGCAGGGCACAAGCCATCTCTATGTTGTGATGGGAAAAGTCAAACAGCAGCATCTGTGCAAAAAGGGAAGGGTTTAAGAGGCGTTAGTTTGATTGAAAGTTCATATAACTTGAATACAGAGCTAACTGGGTCAGGATTTATACTAGTCAATATCGAAAAAAGATTATTTTTATCTTTGATTTATTCGCAATTGTCAAGGAATTGACAATGCAGCTTGGTAAAATACATGTTAAATACAAGTCATCTGACACTTGCAGAATGTAACACTATAATACTGATAACCCCCCAAAACAACTTTCATTGACTCACCTTTAAACAATGCAGTGTCTCTGACTTTGGGAACAGTTTATATTTTACCAACTCTCCTGAAAAAAAAGACTACAACTTTAGAAATCAGCCGAATTGACAATAATGATAAAGACCTCATCATCATTATCAACTCAATACATACATGTCATCTTTAATTGTTCATCCTCAGCAGTCACTTCTGCAGCAACAACAAGATGAAAGATGATGACCATAAACCTGCAGTGCATTTAGTCGGGCCAGCATTTGCAAATGTTAGCAAACTGTTTTGTTTCGTATCCCTGTTGCAATGCAGCACTTACACTACAAACAGGAAACCAAACAGAAAACGCCTTTACTGAACACGTTACTGTTTGAACCCTCTCTCCCCAAGCTTACCAATGAAGCGAACAGTCTTCAGCTTGGATTCAATGTTGATCTGATCCTTCTTGCGAACATGCCAGCGGAAGTCTCCCTTGATGAGCTGGGTGAGATCATTAGCCACGTCAGGCATGCACGGGTACAGAGTGGCCACGAGCCGGGAGTAGAATGGAAGAAGGTCATACCTGCAAGTGATACATGAAATAATGCGCAAGACATATAACATCTTTCCTTTTTAAACCATGAATTCAGGAATTCAGGATGTATTCCTAAAATATGTTGAAAATGTGTTGAAGGAGCAGGCCAATTATGTTATGTCATGTTATAAATTTCTTAAAAAAAAATGAAAGTTAACAAAGATCACATTAATAAAAAAATTTAACATACAGCTGAACCCTGTTGCCTTGAACTCATTTGGTTTGAATTCCTCGTTGGCTCAAACTGGATGTTAAGGTATATCACTCTTGTACATGTTTTGACAGGGAGACCTACCTGGTTCTATGAACGGTAAACAAGGCTCTGACTAGTTTCTTCCTGTTATTCTTTGTGTTGAAGTTCATACAGAACTCTATTGCAGCCTGAAGATACAGAGACTAAGATATTATCTTGTAAAACAGGAGTTTCTAATAATATACTCATAATAAAATCAAGTTTTAACTCATAATACTAAATGTTTACATTCTTACAGCAAGGGGCTATTACATTATTGTTTATTTCAGTACGGAGCTCTGACTGGATTAAAGTAACTTCCTTTAGTTTAAACATTATATGTAGGATTTTGAAGAAATATATGATATACTCTCACTCTCGTTGGCACAATTTTGCACAAGAGTGTGGTCTTCAAATGTAGGGAAAACCGGAGTATCCGGAGAAAACCCACTTGTCCAACTTGGTGATCACTTTTAACCAAACTCACATTTTTTACTCAGGATTTCCTTAAAACAATGCTAGACAAAATTGGAATGAATTGCTTATCTATTGTACAACAGTTTATTGTCGATAAAGTTATCAATAACTGCTCAGTCACAGATTTTACTCATTTTTAACTGTGGGGATGTAAGTATGAGAATTGTTTGCATTTTTTATTATGTTCATGCTAAATGAACCAGAAAGGTGAACATGCAAATATTCTGAGATCTAGTATTTCACGGAATTTGCTCACATGCCCTCCTGCATTCATACAACAAAAACACACATAAAATGTGATCAATCCTTAGTTGTCCGGTTAGCGTGGTGGTTAGCCCACTTGCCAAGGCGACCCGGGTTTGATTCCCAGCCTGGATGCATGTGGTTGGTGGTTGCCAAGCCAGACAAGTGGATTTTCACAGGGTTCTCCAGTTTCCCACACAACACAAGACCATACTCTTTTCATGCCAACGAGAGTGACTTAGTATAAGTTAATTTAACTACCTTCACTATCGTTGTTTAACAAATAAAGTTTAATCCCAAAATTATATGCTTTATGTAAAAAAATGTACACTTTGGCTATCTTCATAATCATCTCTCAAACAACCTGGAGATCTCTATTATTGCCTCAATGGGTCTTTTCATTAAAAGCAGCAGTGGATATTTACATAAATAACACATCAGTTGTTCGTCAGTACCTTATCAATGAGATCTCTGTTGACACACGTGGGCAGTGACTGGGCGTAAGCCTCAAACTGGACCTTCATCAGGCTGCCAGTCTCCTCGTCATCTGTAAACATACATAGCACTGGGAGTCTATTCATTGATACTCCTCGTCATCTGTAAACATACATAGCACTGGGAGTCTGTTCATTGATAGAGGTTTGTGAGAAATATATTATTATTTAAGTGATGCGGTATGCCAGCCATATCATTTATTCAGCCAATCTTTGGTAAGTTGGGAAGATACAAAATAAGACAATCATTGACCAAGTCGCATTGCACCAGCTTGTTATCAGCCATTCGATATTGGCATACATATTTTATTTTACCATTCGATATTGGCATACATATTTTATTTTAACATCTTCTGTTCTATTTGTCACAGCTTATTTCTTAATCAATGACATGTTATTAGAATGAAGCACCTGTGAGGTTCGCCTCATTTTTTTCTAGTTTAGGTCACCATGACCTTGACCTTTGACTTCAAGTTCAATAGTGATCATTTTAAAACTGACCATAACCATAGAGCATATCAAGACTCTAATTCAAGTCAGAAGATATTGATATTAAAAGGGAAATTAATGTAGCAACACAGACACTGATACCACACAAAGTAATCAGTATGTGTCTGCCTTGCTTTTCAGGAAATATATCAGTTAAATAGATGTATTTACTCTTAGAAATAAGACTTATATGTAGTGTAATACATGTATTTGATAAACTTTGTATTAGTAACATCAACCACTTGACAGACACTGTACAACCTTCTTCTAGCTATATTCAATGTAAAGATAAATAACAAAAACATTTTGAAACACTTCAGAAAACAGTAACTAAAGAGAACAGAAACTAAACATTGTGTAAAATCAACAAATACTCACATTTCTGTTGGACATACGCTATATATTAAACAGTAAGTCTACAGATAGTATGTGAATTAACTATATCTCATAACTGAAGCAAACAATAAGCCATAAGATAATCCAAAATAAATGCAAAACTAAATCCTAAATACAAAAGTACAAAAATGACACCCCACGTACATGCAATATACAAAATCGAGTTTATTTTCATTCCAATTGGAAACCTGACAATGTAAAAAAACAACCTCTCATCAACCTTTCCCATTCAACTTTTCCTGACTTCCCTTTGTACATGTACAGTGTCAGCTTTATACTACAAAGGGCAGTAGCTGTTTACTGACCTCCTCGTACCCTCCTTGCCCTCCTATTACCCTCCCAAAGAGTGGTCACACACCCTGACTAGTCCCTCACAACCACCCCCACCCCCATACCTTCTACTTCAGGGGCCAGAAGCTGTTCACTGTCCTCCTTGCCCTCCTATTTCCATCCCCAAGAGTGATCCCCATCCCCTGACTAGTCCCTCATACCCTCCAAACCCATGTACCTTCCACTACAGGGGGCAGTAGCTGTTCACTATCTTCCTCCTCTTTGCCATCCCCCCTTGACTAGTCCCTCACACCCTCCCCCACCCCACATACCTTCCACTACAGGGGGCAGTAGCTGTTCACTGTCCTCTTCCTCCTTGCCCTCCTCTTTCCCTCCACCGGACGGGTCACTCTGTGCCTGCTCCTCCAGCTGTTTCTGGGTCTCCATCTCCCTTTCAACATCTTCAATCTCAAGGTTTTCCATTTCTTAAACACAGAAGATGTAACTATACAGTTGATTCAGTTCACTTATCAGAAATGCAAGCACAGCCAAAAACTTGACAAGATCGCTTGTTCCAAGTATAAGGTCAATTTACTAGTTGAAGGAAGATTTCTCTGTCCTATTGTCTACAAACAATAACATCTTTCTATGTTTGGTCAAATGATTGCTTATTTACAACTGTCGACTGGTCAAATAATTATTCCCATTATCTATCATCAACAAAGTGCAAGAAATAGGAGCAGTTACAAATTTCCATTTACAGTGTGTGTATACCATGTGATAAAATTAAGTCATAAATGCTGTCGGAGGGCAAAATTTTGTTTCGAATAAAGACTTAAAACAAAGATAACTCTACTATTTTTTCACTATTTTAAATGAAACATAATGAAATGTCCACCTTAGCATTTATGACAAAATTTATCACATGGTATACACGCACTGATTTAGGTGATAATATGAATTTTGAGTTGCGATTTACAAGCATTAGGGTTAGAAGCAATACCAACCATCCTCAAGTCCGGAGTCTGCTTCTTTCTGGTCCCTGGCAGCAGATTCACTTTCCTTGTACAGGATCTGAAGAGGGAAAACATAAGTAAATGTGAGCTAGCAAAGTCATACATACAAATCAAATCTTATATCAACATAGTTTACACTCCACTTACAGTAGGTCATTGTCAAGCTGCACTCTCACAGATTGACTGAATTGACAACTTTTTATGGATCAGAATCAGCTTATTTTGGCATCTGTGTTCTCAAATCAGTCATATAGAATAACATACAAAAGAACCATTTTTTGTCTTGGAATGAGCCAATTTTTGTGAAAATCCATGGAAACCAGTTATATAAGACTGTTGACAAAAATTAGTTAACATATTTTTTCATTCAAGTTCAAAAATTGATGTTTTATGCATTTTTCTTAAACCGTTGGTAACGGTTTAAGCCATAAGAAATTAATTTTCAACCGGAAATATGAAAATCTTCGATCTGATTTTTTGTCAGCAATCTTATATCATTGGTTTGCAGATCTTTACGCTGAAAAATGCTCTTTCCAAGACAAAAAATAAGAAAGTTGTAAGAATGGTAAATCTGTAAGAGTGCAGCTTTAACATGCAGACATAATAGAATGTGAATCCTAAAATTAAAACTTTAGGGTTACCTCCAACTTTAATGCTAATATAATCCGGTGTACTCATGTTTTATGTGATTGTTGCCATATATGAACTGAATGACATGACTCCTACCCCATAATTCTTTATGTATTGCATTATCATTTCTAATCCTGTGTAAAACCTACCCCAGGTATAGAGGCCTTCAGGTCGGGCAGGCTCTCATATAGAGTCCTGGTTTCTTCATCTTCCCACAGGGATGTGTCACCATCATACTGAAACTGATAGTCATATACATACAGATATTGTCACCTCACTCATGACTAAAAAAACTCAGACATTTATAAACATTCCTCATTTTTTTGCGAAGACATTATGATTTCTTTGTAACTAAATATCATAGACTAACGACTAATGATTGGTTCGCTACACCTAAGCTAAGACTTACAGCTTTTACCAAAAAAACAAGAGCTGTCAAAGTATGTGACGAATGCCCCCGAATGTGACATTGACCTACGAACAAGGTCAGTACATGAAAAGTTGATCTTGCCTTTACATGTCAAATACATATGGCAAGTTATTTTAAATTGCCTCTGAACATAATAAAAATACCACCCATACTTGACAACCTACACTGTTATGTCCTTATATTCAGAATTCCCTTGTGAATAAACACTTAGTGTATCTTTCACCTTAGAGGTAGGGACATGGGTCTTGCACGCGACACGTCGTCTTCGTATGTGGTACACATGTGGCAAGTTATTTTAAAATCTGTCCATACAAGAGAAAGTTCCAGCCCGGACACGACAACCTATACTCTATGTCCTTATATGCAGCAGTCCATTGTGAATAAACACTAAGTGTGACCTTGACCTTTGAGGTAGGGACATGGGTCTTGCACGCGACACGTCGTCTTCGTATGTGGTGCACATGTGGCAAGTTATTTTAAAATATGTCCATACAAGAGAAAGTTCCAGCCCGGACACGACAACCTATACTCTATGTCCTTATATGCAGCAGTCCATTGTGAATAAACACTAAGTGTGACCTTGACCTTTGAGGTAGGGACACGAGTCTTGCTTGCCACACATCGTCTTGGTATGTGGAACACATGTGGCAAGTTATTTTAAAATTTGTCCATACAAGGGAAAGTTACAGAGCCGGACGGATGGACGGATGGACGGTGCGATTTTAATATGCCCACCTTCGTGGGCATAAAAAGTTTCAATACTTTTTGTTCTTTGTCTATAGAGAGCGTTTTACCAGACCCACTCAAACTTTACCAGTCTTGGGTGGTGGGTTGTAGACAGATTTCATGAACACATGAGTAATCATTCATGTATAACCTTTCCATCATTATACACAATCCAGGGCATTTCATCTTCCAGAAAATTCAATACACCCATAGTCATCCTCATCACTATTCTAGAAATACACTACCAGCAACCTACCTCCATGTTGAGTGGGTTGAAGATGTCCAGTCCACCATCGTCATCTTTCATGTCATCTTCGGGTAGATCAGGCATATCTTCATCCAACAGATCCTGAATTATGAAATAAACAAGACAAGTCATTCTGTGATAACTGACAATTTTTTTAGCCTCAAAGTTCAGTTAAATGAGCCTGAATTACAGAACATAAAGCAGAATCTCAAATATCTCCACTTTTAGCACATGATCACATTACTGTACTGTCAGGGCTTTTTCTATAGTACCCACGGGTCCGACTATCGGACCCATTCCCAAAGCAAAATATAAGATATTTTTCCCAATTTTCAAAAAAAAATCCCAATCAAAATTAAAAAAAATCCCAATCAAAATTAAAAAAAAATATATATATTTTTATTTTTTTATTTTTTTTTTTGAAAGTCTTTTTACATGTACTGGATCATTTTCAACATCATATCAATTATGTGATGCTAAGTTTTTTTGATAATTGAATTCGGAAATCATTGATTTTCATCACATTCAGATATCTGTATGAAATTTTATCTGTCATAATCGATTTGTTGCAATATATATTTACACCCAAGGATTGATATTTCAGCCATTTTGGGTCTTTTAAAGGGAAATAAACTAATATAAAACCATTTCCTAATTCGCTGGAGACTAGACAGCTTTTTCTTTTAACTGTAAAATTTCCCAATTTCGGCATTTACACGACGCAAAATTTCCCAAAATGTCTAGGGTCTCTTTCCCAAATTGGACAGAAAAAGCCCTGATTGTACATCAAAAGTAGTCTTCTGGCTAAACAAGCTGGGATACATAATTATACTACTGCTTGGCATTACGTTACTGAACAAGCCCTGCTGTAATTTGAGCAGGCCCAGATAAGCATTTACCAGTGCAGGGCTTGCAGGCTAGTGCTATGTTTGACCACTGGACTAACATACAAAGTCCAGCAAATCTTGTATCTGGCAACACACTTGCAACCTCCTCTAACCATCCCTTCCAATATACCAACCCACTGACAGAAACTTGCATGTACTCACTGTAAAAACCAGGGAGTTGGAGAACAGTTTCTGGTAGTTATTATACATCTCTTCAAATCTCTCTTTCCTGTCCTGGCTGAGTTCTCCCTTTGTCTGAAATTAATTTTAAGAGGTTAACAGTTAACAGACCAAAGCGCATCACATCAAGATCGATGGACTAGCTGAATCCATGGGACTCACAACAGATTTGGACATTGCTTTTATGTACATGTGTATAAAGTTTCATGCAAACATCTTCAACCATTTTAAGTTATGCTTTACACAACACCAACATACGTTTAAACAATTCTCATAAAGCCAGGCTTTGACCATATCAATTTTATTCTTTTCAAACAACAACAACAGACAACCTTAAAAATGACTTGCATGTTCATAGTCTACTGTTGATGGCCTTTATGTAAACTTCCTTTAAATATTAGCAGTAGAGATTTTTAACAATGTTTTGTTTTTCCATGTTCTGGTGATTTATTTAACAGTAATTGGATTATAGTGTTAACACAGGGATGGTAAAAAGCAACCAGTTAATTTTATCCATGGAATCACAAACCCACAGACAAATCACATCCCTGAGAGCTGTAAAGCAGACCTACAACACCTTCACCCCACTCTATACCACACCCACGCCCCTTTATCCCATACCCCATCCCCTACCCAACTCCTTGACTCACCAGGAGAGTTTTCCTGTTCTGTTTTTCCATGTTCTTGAGGTTTTTATGGTCAGCCAGCAGATGCTTGCACAGGGAGGTGTAGTAATCCTTCAGCAGGTTCCGGCAACCCTTCTTTCTCTCCTTAGCCAGCACCTTCAATTCCAAAAACACCGTTTTGTTCAGATGTTATGGTATATGAATTGACAATCCTATACAAGTCATTAACTTGCACTTATGAAAACTTAATATGTTGTGATTTATAACACTTAAGAAATAAACTATAATTTACTTTAACAAGATGCCTAAATTTGTATTTAAGAGTATTTCTCTACATTTCCATTTTACACTGTGCACTTTGGCTCAAATTTTACAGCTGAGACACACAACAAATACCATATATTTGATCTTGTTTTTCATTGTTTTTTTTTACTTTCATTTTTAAAAAAAACAACGTTATAAATATCCACATTGAAAATTATGAGAAAACATCAATGTTTGTTATTTTTTTTATAAAAAGTCATATAAAACAAAACCTACTGTACTCTTAGGAACTTCAAGGTTAAACCTCTCAGCCAACAGCCTAAATTTGCGTGGCAGGAGACCGGCATAGTCGTCCCCACAGTGTTTACAGAAGCTAGACAGGATGGACAAATTATTGTGCGCCTCTTTATCGTTGTTGATGAGTATCGCTAGTTGATTGGACAATATGGGAAGTCCCTCCTTGTCACGGAACACGCCCACTGATACCAGTTCAGCGAAGAATCGAAGGTCCACTCGATACTTGCTGGGATTGCTAATCTATTGATTAAATCAGTTGGTTTAGAATAGTATAACAAGTAAAAGAACACATGATCAATGTTGTTGTTTTTCATTTTGTTGTCCATGTCATTATTACTCAAATTTGCCATATTAATTATCTTAAATCAGTAATTGAAATATGCACAAGTCCAAAAGTACCAAGTGCACCACAGGATGAATTCCAACACTGGTCTGTTCTTGACTTTTTCATTCATTGAAATTAGACATTCAAATGAACAAGCCTGAATTCTTATACTATTGCTTGGCATCAAATATTTGAACAAGCCCTGCTATATAAAATTCAGAATTTGAGCAAGTGTGAAAAATATTTTACCAGCGCTTGTGTTAATTTTGACCACTGATTTTTATCATTTACGGCCATGGTTCAAGTTTTTGAAAAATGACACCTACAACACTTAAGCTTTTAGAAACCTCAACAATTTGTTAATGGTTAATAAAAAAATTAATATGAATTTCTATGACTATAAAACTACTATAAAATTAAATTTAAATAATACAAACTTTTTCATCCTTCTTCGTGGGAAAGCATTTTTGCCAATTTTCCAACAGAGCTGGCACAAACTCAGCGTATCTCTGGTGTAAAATACTGCACAGGTGAATGGCACAGCCAATGTCTGACATCTTTAACTTAGCCTCAACAATTGACACTGCCTACAATGGAAAATTGTTGAATTTGATTAAGATATATAGCTGTGCTATGAATATATACCTTTCAATTTGTACAGGGCCTAAAAAAAAAAATTGATTGGTTAGGGTTACATCCTTTTCAAAAATAGGTAGGGTAGGTAGGCTTTTTTTTTTTTTTTTTTTTTTTTTATTAGGCTTTATATAAGAATGTCATTTTCATCATTGGAGAATGGTGTTAAAGTTATCTTCTATATCAGCATTTAAGGTTTTAAACTTCATATTGAAAGACAAAAAAATAAAAAGCAAAAAAAATATTTTTTTTTTTAATTTTTTTTTTTTCAAACTGACTTTCAAAACGGTAGGGTCGGCGCCTATTCCGTAGGTAGGGTCGGGTAACCCGAACCAAATGTATTTTTTTTTTTAGGCCCAGGACTGCTTAGACATTAAAACCAGCAGAGTATGAAAACAGCTTTTTCTGATGAATAATTGGGACTACTATGTCCATGGTTTTAAAAATGTGACACAAATAAAACTATCATAGGCAATGTTGTGCTGATTTTGGTCACTTAACTACATTATAAATATGGAACTACAACTTCCTGAATATTCTATCTGGTTTGAATATTGATCTATCACTTATAAGTTGAGTCTTTTTACAGGTAAAGCTAATTTGCTAGCCAAAACCATTCCTGTCGAGCAACAGTCAGACTTTGAGCCCATGTTATTGAAAAAATATTTTTATTTATCGACAAAAACAATATCAATACAGAAATATAGTATCGATAAATGTGATTAAAAACTTAGTTTAAGGTTAAGACTGACTTTTTTCTTAATGTAATTGTGAAATGTAATCTTTTTTGGACAGAATATAATCAAAACCCTGTTTTTCCATGGCATGAAAAAAAATAAAATTCTTTCGTTGAACAAGGGCAATAACTCAATAACTATGAAACCCAGAGTTAACAGCTTTGTTGTACATTTGTTCACTGTCTCTGATAACATGTGCTCCAATCTCATTTAAATATCTTGAATGAATTTTGAGTTAAAAGTTTTTGTTCTTCTATATACATTTATGACTATTTATCTACTCACCACCTCTCCTATATACTTGGAGAGATTGAGACTGTTGAACTCTTTGGTAAGGCTCTCTTTCTGGGATTCACTTAGCAATTTCTGAAATGTGAAGCATGAAATAAATGAAAGTCATACAAAGAAAGACAAATATCTCAAAGATGGTGATAGTTTCTATAGAAAGTCAAGACATTTTTATAAACATAAAGTGACTGATAACAAGAGATAAATCTTAAATACTGATTAGCATAACAATTTCTACATAGGTGTAAAGTTCCCAGTGCATAGTCATGATTTCTTCCATTAAAGTTGCACTCTCACAGATTGAAAGTTTTCAAATTTTTTAAATATTTGTCTTGGAATGAGCCATTTTTTGCATAAATGTCTGGAAACTAGTGAAATAAGACTGCTGACAAAAAGATGAGATCGCAGTTTTTCATATTTACGCTTGAAATTCAACATTTTATCGCTAGTTTTACTGACGCTCTAAAAAAAAAATGACATTATCGCCAGTATTCTAAACAATTGAGATCTGATCTATTTTGATTTATATTACTTTCAATCTGCTTAATGCAAGAGTGCAGCTTAAAAATAACTGTTTTTTAATAATACTCTGTTTCATTTCATAATTCAGTTTCAAGCTTTCCTGTTGATTATTAATAAACTATATTTATTTTATACCAAAACAATTCAAAGTGGAATTTTAGATTTTTTACATGTACTTGGATAAAACCATACCAGTTTCTTCACAAACGCTGTGTTTTTCTTTAAACTGGAATCCAGTTTACCAAAGAACCGTTCTTCAGGTCTGTTTTCTGCAGGGAATAGAATCAATATATCAACATTTCAGTATTAATTTCACAGTTACCTTTGAATAACTACACTATTTGTTTTATGGGATTTTGCCAATGAATCTATTATCTACAATCACTACAAAACAATGTAAATTGCAATTGAATCAAGTAAAACCCTCACTTATCCTCTGTAATTCTCAACAAGACAAAAGATAAGAACATTTGTATTACATCATTTTGTCACAAATGCCAGCAAGTGCAAGGGTAGGTAAAGAGCAGTTGTTCATTTTTGAAGAATGAATTAGAGCAATTTCCTATATATTGTTACTAAAATAAAACTGTTTTTCTACAAGCCACCTACCATCTGCATTAAGGTTGGCTTTCCTTTGCTCTAATTTCTCAGCATTCCTGGCTTTACAATCTGCTATGAAATCCTCTATACATTTCTGAAAAACATCATGATAGAAGAAAATCAGTTCAAATTCTGACGCAAATTATTTATAAGAAAATACAGGATTTAATATCTGTTTCCTTTAAACAGGCTTTATTCATCCCATAACCACATAAAAATCAAATAAACATAAATTTAATTACCAGAACACTTTTTAGTATGTATTTTCAGTCTTTTTCTTCCTTAAAAGAATATGGTTTAACACATAACACATGGCCCCAATTTTCTCTAATCATCTTAAGCTTAACAGGCTTAAGTAGCTTACTTAACTCAGCCAAAATACATACTTAAACTTTGATTTTTGATACATGAAAATTTGTTAATTGTAATTATCATAAACATAATTCCTATTTAAAGTTCAAAATCTTAAAAAAAACCCAGACTATTACACACATTAAAGGGGTTTCTACCCAGGAAACAGATTCGAGAGTGATTCTATAAGCTATCACCTTTCGTCACAATCGAGCTTAAATAAATTAGTATAAACTAAAGGGAAACAAAAATAGTAGTTATAGCTTATTCCTGTTATAAGGGACTTATGAAGTTTGGAGAAATTGGGGCCAGGTGCTATAAAATCATCAACACAATTATTACTCATGAAAATACATGTCCCTCCCACTCACCCTATCCTCTGCCTCCTTTCTCTGTCGCTCCTCCTCCTGTCGTCTTTCTTCGTCTTCTTTCCTCTGTAAAAACAAAACAAAAATAAACTCAACTGTTCCTCAATGCTCTTCAACTACATTTTTCTAAGTAAAACAAGGCCATGCTAATTGGATCTATGTTAAGCCAGCGTTCAATGCTAACAGTGTCCTTGGATCCTGAGGACACCAAATATCATGGATGCAAACCAAAACCTCCAAGACTGTAGTCCTGGTGGGACACAGTTGTTTTCGGTAAAAAATTAGAAATAAACCAAAATTACATGTTAATTTTAAGCAGACATTTACTTAAATTGTAAACACTTAAGAGAACTTAACTAAAAAAGCAGTCACAGAGAGCCATATCCCCCACCAAATCATCCAATTAACTTCTCTCTACCCAAAACCCCACTCCCTTTTTTCATTTTTTCTCCTCTCACATCATCCAACAGTATCTCAGCATTCTTTGTCTCATACCACACCCATCCAACTATCCTCTCATGCCCATTCAACTTCTCTCTCTCTCCCAAACTTTTTCCTCTCTCACATCATCCACCCGTCTCAGTCTCCCCTTTCCTACTCTTTTACATTATTCAACTGACGTCTCTCTGTATCCATCTCTATTCCTCCACAGGGATAATTCTACGTCTGATTTTAAATCAGAAAATTGCTCCCATTTGTCCAAAATTGGTGAGAGAATTTTAATTTCAGTGAGATTTTTATAATACATGGATAAGGCAGTGATTAAACGATGCATAACAGTAACTATATTTATGTACACTTGTTAACGAGAAGGAAACACTTGTTAACAGTTCAGACATCATGAACATTAATTCTCAACATACTTGAGCAAAAATTGGATTTAGCCATTTTTTGTTGAAAGGTGCATTGACTTTTTTAGGGTGATGAAGGCTCTCCATTGTCGTTTTCATCTGAAGCTGGTATTTAAATTTGGCCAAGAGGCTTTTTTTCAAGATTTGGATGCGATTTGGGCAATTTTTATTCTAGAACTAGCAGAAATCACTTCCTAGAATTATCCCTGCCTCCACCTTTTTCACTCACACACCATCGGACAGTCTTTCAGTCTCATTTACCTCTCCTTATATCACCTCCCAAGCCCATTCAACTTACCTCTCCTTATATCACCTCCCAAGCCCATTCAACTTACCTCTCCTTATAACACCTCCCAAGCCCATTCAACTTACCTCTCCTTATATCACCTCCCAAGCCCATTCAACTTACCTCTCCTTATATCACCTCCCAAGCCCATTCAACTTACCTCTCCTTATATCACCTCCCAAGCCCATTCAACTTACCTCTCCTTATATCACCTCCCAAGCCCATTCAACTTACCTCTCCTTATATCACCTCCCAAGCCCATTCAACTTACCTCTCCTTATATCACCTCCCAAGCCCATTCAACTTTACACCTGACAGTGATGGCCCCAACAACCTACCAATCTCTCAGCCTCTTCAGCTTGTCTTTTCCTCTCCTCCTCCTCTTGTGCTTTTCTCAGCTCTTCCTGTTTTTTCTCCTCCTCCTCCTTCTGCCACTGGGCTTCAAGTTCTGCAGCTGATAGAACCTTGCTAGGCACTGGCTTCGCAGTTTTTGTAGGGCTGGATTCTGCCCTGTTTAGTGAAGATGGAATACATGTACACAAAATAGATTTTAAATATGGTTTTTTACGTTGCATTAGGTTTGAGGATATTTGAAGTTCACAAATTATATCCGAGTTTACTGTGATTCAAGGTTGGTATTTGCCGGCTGTTTGCACTTTAAACGTGATTGATGTTTTGACTAAAAATGTGTTTCTACACAGTTCAACTTGTTACAATTTCTTAAGCCAAGTACCCCTGTACTACTTCAAGTATATATATAGGCTTATTGATTTTTAAAAATTTACAAATTAACATTGATGATAGAGAATAAACATGCTTTCATAGTGATTTCAAATACACCGTCCACTCACTGTTTGGGCTTGCTGGCATCTCCATCCCCTAGTTCATTGACAGGTTTTTCACTGCTACGATGATCCCTACTGGTAGGCCGATCCCTGTCGCTCTGCCTGTCTCTATCACTGTGCCGGTCTCTATCACTGGGCCCACCTCCTCTAGGGCCACGCCCACTGCCTCTTCCAGCCTGGTACCGTAACTCCCTGAAACAAAATTAATACAGTATAAAATTTTGCCTGACATGAAATGATATCTCAATAATTGTTGCAACAAGTAAAACCTTTCTTTATAGTAAAACACAACAATTAAGGCTGGATAAGGAAACAAACTGTACATTAGGCTTGGCCTCTCATGATTTGACATTTAAATTAAGACCTAACACTTTGATTTAAATTTTAAATATAAGGACCTGTAGCTCTTTCCTCCCCCTGAAGATGGCCTTGTCCCCCGACCCTTGCTCTCACTACCTCCTCGTGCTGGTCTGCGGTCTTCTGCTCGCCCACTCATGGCATCAACTGAAACTATACAAACCATCCGATTAATAAAAATAGGTGTCCATCCTTATGTTGTTTCTATCAAACCAGCAGGGTTCGAAGTTAACTTTTTCGATCACTAGACCAGGGACCCAGTAAGTCTTAGATCTTACTAGACCTGATCAAATGTCAATATTTGATATTTGATTAACTACAATGTATGTAAAGGTTTATTTTTTCTTATTTTCTCACGCTGTTTGGTATGTAATGTTTAACATGTTTAATAGAATGCATATCTCAGTAACTTAAGTAAGTCACTTTTTCTTAATATTTTACTATCAACCAACATTTTTTATTTTTCTAAACGGGGTGCATAACTAACATCATCATAATCAAGTCATTTAAATATTTCTCTCCATTTTTTAAAAAACTGCCTTTTTGCAATTTTGATATTTTGTTCTTTTTGTTTGATATTTCATTCTTTATTTTCTTTGACTTTACTTTCTCTCAGAGGGTTCTTTTACAGAAAACACCCATATTTATACAGTTCTTTTTAGTTTCGTCTGTTTGACAGCAACATGTAAGCAATTCGAAAACCAGTAATGAGAGTCATTATATTTTGGAAACCTGGACCGTTACTAATCATTCATATATATTACATATGTTGATTCGCTTAATTTAATTACTGACTGAGGGGTAATCAAATCACTTGATTGGATGATGGCATGTCTAATGAAAGAACTCGGTTTTCCGTCATATACAAACATAAAATAAAACAAATAGTTGTTCGGTTCAAAGACACAGTTATCCATTCATTTCATGTATCATCATATATTCAAGCTTCAATTGAAAAAACACTCAAAAATTATAAACACAACCAGTTAGGCCAGCTTAACATGGATTTCACTAGACCAGATCAGCTGTTTGATAAACTATGCTGTTCGAAGGAGGGTTAGTGTCAAACCCTGACCAGTGAGTGTTGTATTATTGCTGCTCAACCATCTCAAAAGATCTTCGAAATCTTTATGAGACAAAGTCTTGCATTGCCAGAAACAGTTCCATTTACTCTAGTTGGATCTTTTCAAAATTGTGTTCCTCGGCCTGTGTAAGATTTCACCAAACAACGTCAGTAGTATAAGAATAGGGTGAGCAAATGTTGTATACATAATTCCAAAGGAATGTCAGTCAAGAGTAAATGTTTTGTGATCAAAGTACATTTACACACTCCCGTGCCTTTACTTTCGTAACTGGGTCTACGATATGTATAAAGCAGCACTTATACTGTCTCGCTTTTGAGCTGATTTTTAAAGCGACATGGTAGATTTTTCCCCCTGCAGAGCGATAGGGCGTAGGTTCTTACTCCGGCAAATGCACACAGCAAAATGTTCAGTGTGTTACAAATTGTGCCCAAAAAAGGTTTGCATTCCACTGACCACAGGCCCTCTTTGATGGAGTGGTTCAGACTCTACCTCCCTTGTGTCTTCTAGGGAAATGTTTAGCCCTTTAGGCTAGTTGATACCTTTAGATTACTTCTATGCAAATCTCCACTCCGATCTGATTTTGTTTATCAATGAAAATATTGAATTCACTCTGGTCTGATTGTTTACTTATGAATTAATACACAGCACTTAGATCAAAACGTTTGTGTGCCCATAACTTATCCAGTTGTGATTTAAAACAGTTGACGGTGCTGTATGTAACAATATTATGTGGAAGGCCTTTCCAAGTGGATATAGTATGATGTCCAAAAGAATTTAATCGAATAGCCTTGTGAGCTTTAGGCTTTGCAAGCTTCAACCAGTGACCTCTTGTTCCACTATTGTCCGCAAAATTGAAAAATACACTTGCACTGATGTCATCAACTTCGTGAATAATTTTGAAAACTTGTATCATATCAAATCTTTTTCTATGGTAGTCCAATGTTGGGAGATTCAGTTCATTCAATCGTTCTAGTCCACCTAAATGGCCGTCAACCAGTCTTTTGACAATTTTTAGACTATGGCAGACTGGTGACGTCCACCATCCCAGCAAAAAGTAGCAAACAGGCCTTGCGCAGAGGATCCTCGAGGCCACAATTTTTAAATTATCTTTGTTATAAATTCAAATTTCTACGAAAATATCATTGCCTATTATCAAACACACATTTATTTATGTCATTATGCCAAAAAAACATGTTCAGATACCATAATGCACTTACATGCATCGATTGTATTCATTAATCTGTAAATCTAGGACAAATCTGACAGGTTGTGTACATGTATGAAACGGGGTAGAGGATTTCGAATATTTTGGTCGTTAATAGGCTCGGTTAAATAACACTATTAAAATGCAACCATTTCAATGCGCTGAACGCTAACGTGTTTGATGGGTCAAGTTGGGAGAAGTTGATGATGATGATGTTCGTGATGATGATGATGATGATTAGGTATCACCATTTTTGAACACTGTTGCGTTGCTCTGCACAATACATAGAAAAGGGAGGATAACTGTGACTGCGCACAGGGTTAACCATCATTGACGGATGGGTACAAATTTATTCGATAAAAATCAACATGTATAAAAAATGGTGGACTGCTACGCTCATTTCGTGACCCAGAGTATATTTATGTGAAAATAACGACTCTAACGACAAATCCAACCCAGTTAAGATCACTGTTAGGTACATTTGTAACAATTATATCATTATTAATCAACATCGATGCATAATATTACTATATATTCTTTCGCCCAGTGTTAAATGGTAGAGAGTTGTAGCGTTACAGGGATACACATGAAATGTCAAAATAATAAAAAAGTATCCCTGATCGCTCATTATTGTAGCTATCAATCGTTCTTGATAGGAAAGTCCACGAAATTCAGGTATTAGTCTTGTGGCTCTACGTTGCGCATTCTCCAGAACTTGCTTACATTTCTTCATGTATGGGAAGTATATTAAATTTCCATAGTCCAAATGGGAACGAACAAGAGACTTGTACAATGTTAAGAACAAGGATTTGACTCAGTGTCAGTCAGTGTCAACTAATTTGATCTGCATTTACAACCACATAATCACAGAACAGTTATTGCAAATAAGTGATAATCTAACTTTTAATGCAAATGTTTGGTTTATTTCTTACACGATTTTGTTTGATGTGTCAGTTAAGACCTTTATGTCACATGTTTTCGCGACCTGAAATTTGAAGGCACATACTAGGTTTTGGAAAAACAACTTACCATTAAAGCACGTTCATCCAACAGAAAATATCATTTATCGCTTAATTCGTTTAATCTAACACTGTTTATATTATAATCAATACATATTTGCAATGAGTTTCTGTTCTGTTTTGATTCTCTACAAATTCGGAGTACTTCGCTCAATAATTAGGTTACATTACACTATGAAAATTAATGAAGAACTTACTAGACACGATTGTGTCATGACTTTCCTTTTCATTTATCCGTCTATTTTTAAATTACAAATCCATAACCCAGTAAATAGTATAAGCAACAGATTAAATACAAAAAACAAGTGTCATAGATCTGTTTCAATTTCCGTATTTGTTAACAAATAAAAATCATTATATAGAAAAACATGCAGTATACTGTATGTACAGAGTTGGCGTCATGAATGTTCATGTTTGTTGGTAAAATGGTGACTCTATCCTATTACTGTCTGCATGCAGAGGTATGTTAAATGTTATTGTGTTCGTTTGTTTTTATTTTGTACCCAACAATGTGTTTGCAGAACTGTTCATTGCTATTCCTATTCAGCTTTGTTTGCATGCAATTCTTGGGTATTGATGAACAGCATCATTTTTTTATTCGGTTTCAACTTCTGAACACCATTGTTGACAACATTGTGAAAGAGGTCAATACTATTTAAACATCTTTCATACATGTGTTTGCCACGGCGGATCGATATAAATTCAAATAACCAACACGAGGGCACGTGCAGAAGCCGTTAACGACTTGGGGGGACGAGATACCGATCACACGGTAAAGAACTTTTAAACGTAAATAACCTTTTTCCAATATAGCTTAAACTTTAAATTATAGTAAAATATGAAGTTTTAGGTGATTTTTTTATACATTTTACCAAAACTTGGGTGCGAAGTAGTTTACTTAGTCCTACACATTTATAACAGAAGCTTGCTGAGACTTGCGGAAATTGACTCATATCAAGACAAATACAAAACGTCAAAACGGTAAATCAGTGAGATTGCAGCTTGAGACAGCTCTAGACTATAATTATGGTATAATCAAATGTTTCAACGTCTGTAAAAACCCAGTTTTGCTTTATTATGTGTTCCCATTTACATATTATTAAAGCTGTTTAATCTAGTCAACTTTTTAAAATCTTTTAATGGATTTAAAAATAAATTAACTGACTTGAAAGTTGATTTTGATAGGGAATAATGAATCCAGCATCATTTGGGAAATAGCTGTGTTCTTACAATTAAACAAAAGAAGTCACAGAAACGTGATATTTCTCCCCATTTTTGCGTATACTGATTAAAAATTAATTAAGATATCTGTTGTATTAAATATTGTATAGTATGAGAGCACAGTTAGCATACGCTGCCGCGGCCTAACATTTAACAACATTAATTATGACTGAGACGATTTATTGCATCGAAGTCCTTCTTTGTCTTTCAAGTGGTCTTGACCTTATAGTGAAGAACATATATTATTTTATAACCAATTCTAAAATCGTCCAAACTGAAATTTTCTATCGGAACTTATAATAAAAAGACAGGTCGACTATATGACCCTCATAAATCCTTTATTTCTTATCTGCCTTTATCTAGCCAATCGCCCAATACATTTATAATTGCTTAACTAGCGTATCTGCATGTATACGCTACTATTGCATGGAGAGGAGAAAGTGAGAGAGACCGCCGTTAGCCTGATAAGCCCCAAAGTTGGCAATGACGCGTAACACTCCTTTATGTTGCTCAACAATTCTGGGAGTTTGAATGGAATCTTTTTAAAGAAATACAGTTGTATCTGACGGGAGGACGGACAAAGTAAAATGAGTTGTGCTGTGTGTGTTATTCTAAGATAAGTATTTATGTAGCAAAGAATATTTCATCTGATACCGACTTCAAAATAAAAAGTTCCTCACTATGTAAATAACAATATCATCGGTTGGTAATTTCAGTAGTGACAGTATTCTGTTATTCAATATAGTGATAAGAAGGCATCCAGAAGATGTTATCTGTTATTTTTATCTTGTTCATGAGCTCCCTGTTATTTTAACAACAGACACCACACTGACCTTCAGATAAGACATTAGGGGGA
This sequence comes from Mya arenaria, assembly GCF_026914265.1. Taxonomy (NCBI): domain Eukaryota; kingdom Metazoa; phylum Mollusca; class Bivalvia; order Myida; family Myidae; genus Mya; species Mya arenaria. The sequence continues at coordinate 34,079,555 of NC_069135.1, read as the reverse complement.
ACACTGCAGATTTGTAATCAATGCGTAGGTAGGACTGTACTGGTGTAAACGTCATTACGAGCCATAATTTGAAGATAACGCCAATTAGTCCAGTAAACGTCACATTTAGAGGTTTGAAATATAATTGTTGCACCATTTGTTCATGACAACAAAAAATATTCGTTTGAACCTGCGCTTTTAAAACACAATACTTTTAATCGCGGGTACCATCGTCCATGGATATGGTTATTTTGAAACGCGCTCTGTTGCATGGGCGTTGTCTTATCAAAAAGTGGCAGACATAATTTGTTCAGGACCTTTTTTGTTTTTGGACCGTTAATTAGATTAGTGATATCTAAAATCGTCAAAGATATTTTATTCCAACGTTAGCTTAGTGCACGTGTAACGAGTGACAATTCATTATCATAATTGTGATAACGTGTAGCAACACCCATCATATTGACTTTGATAAGAGCTGTCAGTGAAAGCACGTCTTTGTGAACACCACTCTCTGTCAGGAAACATGCATTGGTTCCATCCAAATAGTCTATAGTTCAAACAAATAATAATAGTTTGGTATGTGGTCACAGCTAGCTAGGGTTCTCCGCCTCCCCCCTCACCCCACAACCCAAGCCCACATACTCGCGTAAAATGGTGCCAACGAGAGTGATTATAAAATGATAATGTTTTAATAACTTGTTTTACAATTGTTTTAAAATAAATATGTTTAAACTAATAAATAATACAGTCAAAACTGTAGAAGTGCTTCGTACCACCACGGACCTATAAACCGATAGGTCAGCTAATCCATCATGACAGACACCAAAGGAAGTTTCCAACGCATGGTTTGTATGCCCGTGAAAAAAATAAACAACCATCAAAGTTCTCTTCTCCCGGGTTGGATTCCCGGCCTTGGCGCATGCGAGTTTGGTAAGTGGTCATCAAGCCGTACAAGTGATTTTTTTCCGGGTGCTCTGTTTCCCCCACAACTCACAACCATACTCTCGCGCAACATAATGCCAACGAGAGTGACTTAGTATAAGTTAGCTGTCACTTATCATAACTTTCTGAACATTCGTTGTATTACAATAAGCATTTTTAAATAAGTGAAAGAGATAAACACTTTAAAAACAAAGCGAAAACTGAGGAGGGTATCAAGAATCTATTCGATTACAAACATGCACATTAAAGTGTGGAGTAGACAGAGGGATGCGCATAGAGTTAAGCCAAACTGTAGACAGGCAACGCTGCGCATGCGTTAACGATCGCACTTGTCATGTGGTTGATGTGGTTATGTCCCATCTCTTGGGCGCCTGTTCTGCTGTTGAAGGCTTCTGTTATCCTTTGCTGGAATTTGGACAAGACTGGTAAAAATACGAACATACCTCGAGCCTCGTAAAATTCGAACCAAGCGGGGTTTTTTACCTAGTATAAAGAAATCAGTCCATTACACCCAGTTCGAGCCGACGAGTAATTCGAGCCAAGCATGTTCGAGCAAACGGGGTTCGACTGTATCTTATTACTTTAGTACTTCTGTTTTCGAGCCCAACCAGGGTTATTTCTCTTGGACCCCAAAATGACATCAGTTAGGGTTTTACCCGTGAATAGAGTCAACATATATACCTCAAGGGCAGCTGAGTTTCCGGCATGGTCAAGCATGTCCTGGTGTGTCATGTGGTACTCATAACATCCATCTGTGGCAACGATGATGGCTTTATGCTGGAAGACATGCAATATAGACTGGCGTTTCATCAACAGTCGATGTAAAAAGTGTTCATAGGATGAATTGAAGTTCTACTACTGAAAATGTTTGCTAGGTATAAACTTGTTCAGGACTTCTGATGAAACCTGGGTCCGTGATTTAGATTAGTTTCGAGTCTGGTTCCAACCCAAGGCACAAAACCCCAGATTTCATTTCATTGTAACTCTCCCATTAACAGAGCTTTACACGAACATGAACATTACTGAAATTAAATTCTTTTTGAAAGTTTGTTTCTTCCATTCAAATATATTTTGTAAAATGGATGAATAAAAAAGCATTTTTCGTCCCTTGATAAAAATGAATTTCTGATTTTGAGTCTAAAATTGGACTTGACACTGTTCGTAATTATGGTCCTGGATATCAGAAAAAAACACTAAATTCAACTCAACTTATTTAACCACTTAACAGCAAAAGTGAGTCAATGTTTTTAACTCAAAGTACATTATCTTATTAAATAATGTTGATTCAAATAGTTCGTCAATATTCCATAGAAAATATATTCTACAACTCATTGACTCAGAGCAATTACTCAACCAGATGTTATTTTCTTACGAATATTTACATTTTGATGATTTATGAATATGTGGTATCGGAAAAAAGAACACTTTACGAAGGAGTAAAAGCACACATGATGTCAAATCATATCATGCTCTTATGCGGAAAAATAAGGCGAGATTGACCGTGTGCCGACAAAGACGTTTTTTTAAGGGATCGGCAGTATCGGAATGGGCAGTCCAAAGAATACTGTAAAAGTTAAATTAATAACACCTGTTTTATTTAACTATTGATGGCGACTTAGCAGATCATATTTTGAAAATTGCCACATGTGTTGCAGGAATACTCTTCTGTTTAAAGTTTCTCTGATATATTGAATAAGTTTGTTCAACAGAACGCTTACACATACTTGAAAACGCACAGTAAACAAACAAATAAACAAATTAATTTTTTCGACGATACCAACTTAACGTTTCGTTTTTCTTTTAGGCTAATGATTGAGCATATGCGTTACCAAAAAACAGCCCAAAGAAACAACAAAAAACAACAAATGCATGAGCTGACTCAACAAGTCAACAGTGGTGCATTCATCATGCAACAAAACATGATGAAGTGCTACAAAATTTAAAAAAAGTGTAAATAATATCAACAAAACTGAATTTGGTTAAACTGAAGATTTTTGGTTACAATGCTTTCTTACATGTTTGGTGTCGTAGAGGATACTGGTGATGGCGGAGGGGGCCGCTGTCATTGCCATGGTAGTGGTGGGCATATCCATGGTACTCGTGGGTGGCATGGTGACAGTCGTGGCACATTCTACGGCCGCAAAGGCCTAAAATGTAAGAAAGGTCAACATCTCTGAGAATGTCTTAAAGAGAAGTTGTTTTCCGGATTCGGTTTAAAAACCGGTTTAGTTTTCGGTTTCGTTAGAAGTTATCTCAAGTGTTCATTGATTGGTCAATATTTATCCAATAATATCTACTAACCAATCAAATCATTTTAATGATTCAACTAGCCAAACTATAACCAATGCACAACTTATCAAAGTTGTTTTACGATTGGCTGCTGTTTTTCAACTGAGCGTAAACTTATTGTTATTATTGTGAATGAACTTACGGCAGCAATTAGAAACAGACAGAACATGGTTGTCAGTTATCACGGGTTTGATAGCTAGGTGTGCACAAAAACTGTCGTGGCCGAGGTTTTATATGACCCACATGACCGATAACAGTGCCCTTGACTGCGGAGGTGACGTCAGTTTCCTAGGTCTTGTTCGTGACTGAGGCCCGACCAGGGTTATTATTTTATTAAATACAAGAAAATACTGGTGTAAACATCAAAGGGCGCCTTAAACAAATACATACAGCTACAGCTTTCGTATGTTTGAGCATTTTCATCATTGTTAGATTGATGGTTTAAAAGGTCGCTATGCATCATGGCTACGCCGCTATCCGCCCTCACAAGGCCTCTTCAGTCTGCCATCGCTAGGTCGCTTTCCACCCTAGCTTGGTCACAATGCCTACTGGTTAGGTCGCTATCCACGCTTGCTTGGTCGCTATGCCTACTGGTTATGTAGCCATTTGCACCGGCTATGTATCTATCCGCCATCGCTGGGTCTCTACCAACTCAGGCTAGGTCGCTTTCCACCCTAGCTTGGTCGCTATGCCTACTGGCTATGTAGCCATTTGCACCGGCTATGTATCTATCCGCCATCGCTGGGTCTCTACCAACCCAGGCTAGGTCGCCTTCCACCCTAGCTTGGTCGCTATGCCTACTGCTTAGGTCGCTATCCACCCTAGCTTGGTCGCTATGCCTACTGCTTAGGTCGCTATCCACGCTAGCTTGGTCGCTTCGCTATCCACCCTAGCTTGGTCGCTATGCCTACTGCTTAGGTCGCTTTCCACCCTAGCTTGGTCGCCATGCCTACTGCTCAGGTCGCTTTCCACCCTAGCTCGATCGCTATGCCTACTGCTTAGGTCGCTATCCACGCTAGCTTGGTCGCTATGTCTACTGCTTAGGTCGCTCTCCACCCTAGCGTGGTCGCTATGCCTACTGCTTAGGTCGCTATCCACCCTAGCTTGGTCGCTATGCCTACTGCTTAGGTCGCTATCCACGCTAGCTTGGTCGCTATGTCTACTGCTTAGGTCGCTATCCACCCTAGCTTGGTCGCTATGTCTACTGCTTACTGCTTAGGTCGCTATCCACGCTAGCTTGGTCGCTATGCCTACTGCTTAGGTCGCTATCCACCCTAGCTTGGTCGCTATGCCTACTGCTTAGGTCGCTATCCACCCTAGCTTGGTCGCTATGTCCACTGCTTAGGTCGCTATCCACCCTAGCTTGGTCGCTATATCTACTGCTTAGGTGGCTATCCACCCTAGCTTGGTCGCTATGCGTACTGCTTAGGTCGCTATCCACCCTAGCTTGGTCGCTATGCCTACTGCTTAGGTGGCTATCCACCTTAGCTTGGTCGATATGCCTACTGGTTAGGTGGCTATCCACCCTAGCTTGGTCGATATGCCTACTGCTTAGGTCGCTATCCACGCTAGCTTGGTCACTATGCCTACTGCTTAGGTCGCTATCCACCCTAGCTTGGTCGCTATGCCTACTGCTTAGGTCGCTAAGCCTATCCACCCTAGCTTGGTCTCTATCCACCCTAGCTTGGTCACTATGCCCACTGGTTAGGTCGCTATCCACCCTAGCTTGGTCACTATGCCCACTGGTTAGGTCGCTATCCACCATAGCTTGGTCACTATGCCTACTGGTTAGGTCGCTATGCATCCTGGCTAGGTCGCTATCCACACGGGCTAAGTCGCCGTATAAATGGCTATGTCAGGCCCTAGATAGGTCGCTTTTCATACTGCACAAACTATTGTCCATCCGGCGCGGGGGCTCGAGTGCTACGCATTACTTTGCGCCAAGAGGTTCTGGGTAATACACGCAGGAGAGGTAAAAGGTACTCCATAACATGTCATATAAAAACAGATGTATTAAATCAAACTGTGAAAATGTTCGTCGCATTGAGCTCCATAGAGCTTTTTTACAAGTTCAAAATTGAGACGCAAATATATACGCCAAATGGCAAGCCCGATTTAAGAGCCTTTGACACAAAAAGAATGCTCTTACCTGCTATTGTAACACAGAATAAAATGGAGTTGAACAATAAGTGGAACTTGCGAAACTGCACCTCAGCATGGTGAACATCCATGGCAAGTGTTTTTGAATATCCTATAATGCACGGTACAGATACAGCCCGGATAAGGCTCAGTCCAGACCAGTACAACCAACAGTCCTCATTTTGACATATGACCTAAAACTGTGACCTTGATGTTTGAGGTACAGACCTGGGTCTTCTGCGTGACACGCCGTCTCGTCATGGTGTACCTTCATGACAAGTTTGTTTTTATTGAAAATCCTTTAGTGCAATGGTCATGATACAGCCCGGACAAGGATATCATGTCAATATTTGACCTCTACGCGTGACCATGGTATTTGAGATGCAGACCTGGGTCATCACGGAAAACCTGCATGGCAAGTGTTTTGAAAATCTTAGTATGCATGGTGAAGACAGCCCGGATAAAGTCCATTTCGGACGAACAGACGGACGTACGAACATACACGGAGCTACCATGTTGACAACAATATCTCACTCACTGCAAGCGGGTTCTACAAAAATCAAGTGGTTATTTGACAGTTGCTCAAAGGGTAACCTTACGTCACCAGTTGTTCTAAGGGTAGCTTTTCGCCATCAGTTGTTTAAAGTGTAATGCGAAACCAGAAAATGCACGACTGTCAAAAAGGTGAAGCTATAACAGTGTGTGTATACCATGTGATAAATTACGTCATATATGCTACGTCGGAAGGCAACATTTTGCTTAAAATAAAGACATAAAACAAAGATAATTTTTCTTTTACTTAACCATTCTAAATGAGACAAAGGGCAGTCTTTGCCGCTAAAGGAGCCCCGCCTTCGTTTTATTACCGGAGTTTGATTAGGTGATTAGTTTCATCAAACACTTCGACAAACCTGTTTCCGAAATCATGTTTTGACAGTGCTCCGTCATTGTGGAAAGATTTGTCAAAGTGTTTTAAGAAACTAAACTCTCAATCAAACTGTGCTAAGAGACCGAAGGCGGGGCTCCGTAAGCGGAGTAGACTGCGCTATGGTTCATTTAAAATGATTTTAAATGAACCATAGCGCAGTCTACTCGCTTACGAGCCCCGCCTTCGGTCGTAAAGAAATAGTGAAGTTATCTTTGTTTAAAGTCTTTATTCGAAGCTAAAAATTGCCTTCCGACGTAGCATTTATGACGAAATTTGTCACGTGGTATTCACACACTGCATAACAGCCGTTTTCTTTCCAAACATCATATTAAAGACTGCTGAAGAACCTCTGATAACCTATGTTAATATATACGTGACTTTGGTAATTATTTTAATACGACCAGCCGTGACACAGTTTCTTCAGGTCATGATAATGGTTAATCGTTCATACATGCCTTATCATCAAAGGTGACTCTAAGACGATAATACTTATATAATGATACTTAACGACAGACATTCGAATGATCTACATTCAAAATTGAAATGCTGCCACAAATTGTGCCTCCTATGGAAGGACTCGTTTTCGCAAATGTATACGCAACAAAAAAATGAGCAATTACAATATATCATTTTTCGGTCAGCTCACTGTGTACACACAACCATTTAATGGGAAAGACACGGGTGGGGGAAGAGGGCACGTGTGTCACCGCCTCACCCCTCTCGGGAGATTGTGACGCATACCCATGGCATGACATGTCTCACCTCCACGCTAGTTCACCTTGATGGCCGTCAACGAGTCTTCTGGTGATTCTTTTACTATGGCATGCTCGTTACAGGGATACATAAGAAATGCCAAAATAATAATAAACAAGAAACGCCGCAATGCGACGAAACCAGGTGTTCAATGATTGACAGAAGAACTTCAGCCTGTGCATTCGGAGCTCCTCGGCCATTTTTTTTATCGAAATGTTTTCGATAAAAATGGCCGAGGAGCTCCGAATGCAGCCTGTGTTGTGATAATAAAGTTGATTTGTTGTGTGTATGTAATGCCAAATTGGTTACGGGATATAGACAGAAGACAGGAAGAGTGGAAATGAATTAAAGGGAAAGACTAATACATTAATAAAGATGATTATGTTACTTTGTCATGGCACATATAGATATTGCTATCATCGGTGGTTTTAGTAAATCATCAAACTCTGTTGCTGGAAAATGAAAATGGCTTTAAAGAAACTTCTTCACAAACTCTTCCTATAGACCAAGTTTGGTCAAATTATGTCAACCCTTACTGAAATGATTCAGTCAGATTCAGACGCCGCCCGTACCGTAGCTTGGTCAAGATATGAGAACCCTGACTAAAGTTATTCAGTTTCAACCATTCTTCTATTTTTAGTAACAGTGACCTGGACCCTATGGACCTAAAATGCAATCCCATGAAAGGTCTCCATAAACTCTTCCTTTATACCAAGTTGGGTCAAGATGTCAACCCTGACTAACAGTTATTCAGTTTCCATTTTTTCTATTTTTAGTAACAGTGACCTTGACCTTAACCCTAGGGACCCCAAACGCAATCCCATGAAAGGTATCCATAAACTCTTCCTTTATTCCAAGTTGGGTAAAGATATGTTGACCCTAATTAAAGTTATTCAATTTCAACCATTTTTTCTATTTTTAGTAACAGTGACCTTGACCTTGACCCTAGGGACCCCAAACGCAATCCCATGAAAGGTATACTTAAACTCTTCGTTTATACCTAGTTGGGTCAAGATGAAAGATATTAACACGTAACTGTGTTTATGTTTGCCATCTTTTCGTTTGATTAAAAAAAATCCCAAAACACGTGTATAGTCCAATCCTTGTAGTGCACGTTTTGTTGTTCGCAAGGTAGTTCTCACACCGAACATATTTCTAAAATTGGACAAAGAAATGGTACCATGTGAGAAATCTTTCCCTTCAAGTTGAATATGATTCTATTTCAATATTGTGTAAACTGTGGAGCCAACCCCATTGGACTAGTACATATTTTAAAATCTGCTGGCATTTCAAGTACATTTCTTTGCTAACTCACTCCGTGGGAACATTATGGCACATTTAAATATAGCTATATAATTTTTAGTGCTTACAACATAACACACCAAAACTAATAAGCACTTCTTAACTAGAGCTTTACCATTCTTAACCATTTTTCTATTTTTAGCAACAGTGACCTTGACCTTGACCATAACACTTGGGGCGCAAAACACAATCTCATCAAAGTTCTCTGTAAACTCTTTTTATATACCAAGTTTGGTCGCAATATGTGGACCCGTAATTAATTTATTCAATACCAAACATTTATCTATTAATAGTAACTTTGACCTTGATCCTAAGGGCCTCAAACACAAATGTAAGGTCTCCATAAACTCTTCCTATATACCAAGTTTGGTCACTATATGACAAACCTAGTTAAAATTATTTGAGACATAAGGTGACTTTGACGCTGCACTCCGACGACCAGCCTGCCCGAACAATGACACAAGTCATTCTTATGACTAGTTTTCTCTTTGTAAAAACCTAGTTAACAATATAAAATTGTGACTGCACCAAAAAAAATGAATCAAGGGCCGTTATTGTTATTTAGGGTTAAAATGGAGTTATGTAACCTTATTGTAAGATGGTCATCATTAATTGTGCAAAGTTTTAAGTCAAATGGATGAAGAGTATAGGTGTTTTTTTATATTAAAATCTAAACTTGCCCTAAAACTTGAACCTAAGTTCCTTAGTCAATCAGGGGCCATAACTTGTATAAAGGATAATATGGAATTATGTAACCTCATTGTGGGATGGTCCTAAACAACCATGTGAAGCATTAAGTAAATTGAATAAAGGTTATTGAAGTTATTGGTAAATATCCCAACCTGCCCTTAAACTTAAGTCAACCAGGGGCCATAATTTGCTTAAAGGATAATATGGAGTTATCTAACCTCCTTTTGTGATGGCATTTAACAACTGTGTGAAGTATTAAGTTAATTGAATGAAGAGTATTGGATTATAAGTGAAAATCACAACTTGCCCTGAAACTTATACCGGACGCAGGGGCGAGTAATATAGCCCTCCTTATTCTTCAAATAGTCGAGTAAAACAGGAAAAATGCACATATTTATGAAAGAAGTGGAGCTGTTGCTCTAGTGATGGCACTGTCTAGTAGTGATGGTGCTGTCGAGATGTGGTGGCCCAGTCAAGAATGTTTTGCGTCTTGTTATGTTGAACATGTGGCCAATTTTTATTTAAAAATCTGCCCATAAAAAAGAAATTTAAAGCATGACATGAACACCTACTGGTATACTTTATGTAGGGTATTAGAGTTATTAGTAAAAATCCCAAGTTGCCCTCAAACTAACTGGACGCCGACGCGAGTAGTATAGCCCTCCTTATTCTTCGAATAGTCAAGATTAAAAGGAAATATGCACAGATTTATGAGAGGTGGAGCTGTTGCTCTAGTGATGGCGCTGTCAAGTAGTGGTGGCCCTGTCAAGTGTTTTGCGTCTTATTATGTTAAAACGTGGCCATATTTTTTTAAAATCTGTCCATTCAATAGAAAGTTTCAGCCATTACACGCCCACCTTTACTTTATGTAAAGTATTGGAGTTATAAGTGAAAGTCCAAAGTTGCCCTCAAACTAACATGACGCCAATGCCAATGCCGGGGCGAGTAGTAAAGCTCTCCTTATTCTTCGAATAGTCAAGCCTAAAAGGAAATATGAACATATTTATGAAAGAGGTGGAGCTGTTGCTCTAGTGATGGCGCTGTCGAGTAGTGGTGGCCCTGTCAAGTACGTTTTGCGTCTTGAAATGTATGTCAAAAACGTGGCCATTTTTTTTAATCCGTCCATACAAAAGGAAGTTTCAGCCATTACACGCCCACCTATACTTAATGCCCGTATCTGCTGCATTACATGGTTAAACAAGAAATGAGCGATAGATGCTCCCCATATGCCCGTTTTCTATGAAAAGGCGGAACTTGTAAAACAATGTGTTGGTAGAAAGTAAATTGATGTAGCATTATTATACACAGTTGGGAAGATTCATAACATGGAAAGATATGGGCAGGTTTGAGAAATAAATTTAAAGGTAATTTACAAGAAATGAAATAAAAAGCAGCGATTAAAATCCACAAATATTGAAAATATGGTGCAGCAAACTCATGAAAAAATATGCAAGAATAATAAAAATAAATATGGTTCAGGATGGATTTGAACCACTTCCTTGAAACCCTCAAAAGATTTGTAGTCCTGTGCTTAAAAACATAGGCTTAAGCATTAAGATTAAAGAGTTTCAAGGTTTTCATTAGGAGTGTGTTACCTTAATATACAGGATAGGATATGGTGCTTGTGCACTGCACTTCCTCTCATTGCAATCAATCTAAATACCAAGTTTTATTTAAATCCCATCAGTAGTTTTGAAGTTATGGCCCAGACAAGAACCAATTACAAAAATAATTTAGGGGAGATAACTAAATAGAAACGCCATGATAGTATTATGGTTCTTGTGCACTGTTCTTACTTTCAATGTCACCTATCTATACACCAAGTTCCATTTCAATTCCATCAGTTATTTTTATGCCCCCCTTCGAAGAAGAGGGGTATATTGCTTTGCACAGGCATGTCGGTATGTCGGTCGGTCAGTCGGTCCGTCGGTAGACCGAAGCTTGTCCGAGTGATAACTCAACAATTCCTGGACGTATGGTCATCAAACTTGACATGAAGGTTGGGCCTGACCAGTAGATGACCCCTATTGATTTTAGGGCTCATCGGGTCAAAGGTCAAGGTCACAGTGACCTTTAATGATAAAATCATTTTAAGCTTGTCCGAGTGATAACTCGACCATGCCTAGACCTATGGTCATCAAACTTGATATGGAAGTTGGGCCTGACCATTAGATGACCCCTATTGTTTTTGGGTAATCGGGTCAAAGGTCAAGGTCACAGTGACCTTGAATGGTAAAAGGTTGTCTGAGTGATAACTCGACAATGCCTGCACCCATGGCCATCAAACTTGAATTGGAGGTTGGGCCTGACCAGTAAATGGCCCATATTGATTTTAGGGGTCATTGGGCCAAAGGTCAAGGTAACAGTGACTTTGAACGATAAAAGGTTGCCCGAGTGATAACTCAACAATGCCTGCGCCCATGGCCCTCAATCTTGACTTGGAGGTTGGGCCTGACCAGTAGATGACCCCTATTGATTTAAGGGGTCGGAGGTCAAGGTCACAGTGACCTTGAAAGCAAACTCGACAATTCCTGGACCTATGGTCATCAAACTTGACATGAAGGTTGGGCCTGACAAGTAGATGACTCCTCTTGACTTTGGGGGTCATCAGGCCAAGGTCAAGGTCACAGTAACCTTTAACGCAAATCTTTTCCCAGTGATCTCTCAACAATGCCTGAATCTATGATCATCAAACTTGACATGTAAGTTAGGCCTGACCAGGAGATGACCCTTATTGATTTTAGGAGTCATTGGGTCAAAGGTCAGGTTCACAGTGACCTTGAATGCGATAATTGGACAATGCCTGCACCCATGGCCCTCAAACTTGACTTGGAGTTGTGTCTGACCTGTAGATGACCCCTTATGATTTAAGGGGTCATTGGATCAAAGGTCAAGGTTACAGTGACCTTGAACGAAAAATGCTTGTCTGTGTGATAACTAAGTGTCAATGCCTGCACCCATGGCCCTCAAACTTAACATTTAGATTTTTGGTGACCAGCTGATGACTACTATGGATTTTAAGATCATAAAGTCAAAGGTCATGGTCATAACACACTATCCTCAAACTTTGAATGGTCATAATCTTAAAACTGCCTCAACGGCATACAATGTTAGCGACAAATCAGCTGTCATTTCGGTCCATGCATATTTCATTCAATTGTCCATATAATCCTGACAACATGGCGCTCAGGGGGGGCATAATGTTTGACAAACATCTCTTGTTAAGTTATGGCCCGACAAGCACCAATTATGAAAAAAAAATGGTAAAGGGGAGATAATTTAATTAATATTCATTATAGAATTATGGTTCTTGTGCACTGCACTTCCTCTCAATGCAATCCATCTAGATACCAATATATACATATACATACAATCAATAGTTTTGAAGTTATTCTCCGGACAAGAGTGGCAGACGTAAGGACGGACAAAGTGGCGACTATATGCTCTCCCTTCAGGGAGAATAAAGAGTTAAACGAAGAGTGACCTTGACCTTTGAAGTCAGGATACAAGGGACACTGGTTGTGCACACAACATTATCGTCTTCAAGTCTAACACATGTGGCAAGTCATTTTAAAATCTATCCATAAAGGATCAAGAAACAACCAGGACAAGACCACCTATATTCTTTGTACTTAAATAAAGCATTACATAGTAAACAAGCACTAAGTGCGACTTCGATCTAAAAGGTTGGTATATGGGACATGCACGCTACACCGTCTCAATGTCAAACACAAGTTATTTTAAATATGTCTCAACAAGCAAAAGTTACAGCCTGGACATGACCACTTATGCGCTATGTCCTTGTATGCAACATTCCATTGTGAACAAACAGCTAGTGTGACCTTGGACTTAGTAGGGAGTCGAGGGACATGAGTCATGCAGGCGACAGATCATCTTCAAATGTCTAACACACGTAGTCATTTTAAACAAGAGCACCGCCTGTGGGTGCTGAACGCTCGTCTGATTTTATCCTTTTATGTTGTTTTTTACTTTATATTGTATATTTGATAGTGAACAGGTATTCCAAAGTTTGCAAGTGATAGCTTTGTTAGCTAGCAATTGTAAGTGACAAGCACAATACTTAAAAAATCAGACTAGCTAAAAATTACAAAGTCTAAAAAATCTAAAATATCCCCACCCTCCCACTACCCTTCCAAATGTGTGACTCAAAAACCTGTTTGATATATTGAAGTGCATTATCCATTTATTGTCTGTGAAAAAAATTGAAATAAATCCAACAAAAATTGAAGAAGCTATGTCCAATTCTCAATATTAACCAAATCCATCAAAATTCATGTTTTTACCCCCAAAAACAGGTGATACTCAGCATCTTTAAGGTACAATGTGAAGAATGGTGTAAGATGAACAAGTTCCCCAAGTTTCAAAGTGATAGCTTTGATAGTTTCCAAGTTAGTGACCTAAACACAAAACTTTACCAACGCCTCCGATGACGACAATCAAGTGACAACAATAGCTCATGTTTTTCAAAAATCCGAGGAGCTAAAAATGTCCATACAAAAGAAAAGAACAGCCTGGACATGACCACCTTTACACTATGTCATTTTACGCAGTATTCCATTCTAAACAAACACAGGTGTGACCTCACCTTAAAGGTTGGGACACAGGTCTTGCATGCCACATGACATGTCGTCTTGGAATGTCGAACACAATCACGTGCCATGATTTGGAAAGTTATTTTAAAATATGTCTGTACAAAAAGTTACAGCCTGGACAGGACCAACTATACTCTATGTCCTGATATGTAACATTCCATTATGAACATGCAGCAAGTTTGACCTTGGGACTTGGGTAAGGGACACGTGCTGTGCACATTACATGTCATATTGGGATGTTGAATACATGTGGCGAGTTATTTCAAAATCTGTCCATCAAGAAAAAATTACAGTTTGTACACTTCATCATTAAATCAGTATGGATCATGGACAACCCACTCATTTCTTCAATACCTCAATTTAATACAGGTTTTTGGGGGTGGAACAATAACTAACAAAATTAAGAAATTGAACCAGTTTAATACATTCCTTTGAAAAATATGTGTTCAGCTGAACAGTTTAATAATCAGTTAAAGGGCAAATTTAAATGTTTTTAGATTGAAGACTTATTACAACAAAATAGATCCATCATCGACAAATAACAGCTGAACAATATAACAATATACAAGTATACACAGTTACTTCTACATGTTGATTTTTTTCTTCAATGACAAAACAGCTATTTACCCAACAAAAAAGAAAAAACGAATGCTTTCCTGGCTTTGAAAAAAAGCTATTTTTTAATTATTGAAACTCTACAAGAATATAATTATTTCCTTAATTTTAATGTTACATTATCCATTCACTTTTAGTTGAAAAATTTAATAATGTACATGTACCAGTATAAACAATTACTTCTACATGTACTTCGTTCATAATTATGGATACAGCTTTTTTACTGCTAAAACAAAATAGTTATTTTCTTTACCTAAATCACAAAAATATAATTTGTTTTTCTTGCTTTACAAGCTAATAAATTGAAACAGATAACAACAAAATAGAATCTTTGCTGACAAATTACTAGAAAAGATTATAGGGAGTTTTAGGAAAAAAAGTTCTGGCTTCATGAGCTAATTAATTGAATCCAATAACAACAAACAGATCACCTATAAATATCAAGAAAGCATTGTTTGAATATAAAATACATAAATATGTAAAATCTACCCTGGGCTGAACAATTCAAAAATATACATGTATATACATTTACTAAAATATAATATATTTCAATTTAACTGCAAAGATAAAATAGCTATTTTCCTAACTAAAAAGAATAAGTATTTCTGCCAGGTTTTCTGTGGCTTTTAAAATAAATTTAAACAGATATGGTTGCAAGGGCTTATTTAAATTAATTGAAAAAGATTACAATGAAAAAGATCTAAAATTGAAAAAAATATATAAAATGTTTGAGTATATAATACATAATGTACAATATGTATTCAGTTGAACAATATAATATACA
Organism: Mya arenaria; assembly: GCF_026914265.1. Taxonomy (NCBI): domain Eukaryota; kingdom Metazoa; phylum Mollusca; class Bivalvia; order Myida; family Myidae; genus Mya; species Mya arenaria. The sequence continues at coordinate 34,064,521 of NC_069135.1, read as the reverse complement.
TGTATATACAATGTCTTCTACATGTACACATTTTTTCTTCTATTACTAAAAAGCTTGAAACCTAAGTTAATATATTCTGGCTTTAAGAGCTTCTTAAAATTCATTGAAACAGATAACAGCTATATGGGCCAATTTTAATTCAGTGAACCAGATTATAACAAAATAAATCAAACATTGGCACATAACAAAAAAGAATAGTATGGGTTTTAACTTAATAAAAAAATTAAAAAATGATGTCTTTCTGGCTTTCACAGCTTTTTCATTTAAACAGTTAACAACCAAGCATATTCATTGTCGACAAATAACAAGAAAGCATTATGTACACATGTAAAACAAATCAGCTACACAACCATTTAGCTGATTAATATAGTAGTACATGTAAATACACTAACTTCTAAATGTGCTTTTAACAGAAGGTATTTTTACAATAAAAAAAACATTTCTATTACCTTAATAATACTTTTATAGATGTCTTTCTGGTAACAAGCTAATTAATCGGATCAGATGACAAAGAAAAAGATCTTTCACTGACAAACAACAAGAAGCATTAAACAAGTATCATACATAACTATATTACATCTGGACTCTGAGCTGTACAATTATACAAATATATACATGTATGTGCATTTACTTTTACATTAGGGTACAGCTGTTTTTACTTTGAAGACTTGTTTACCTTAATCAAAGAATAAAGTCGTTATGGCTTCAAGAACAACAAAATGGATTCAAAGAAGATTCGAAATGATGGATACCCAAAAATGCCGCCTGAACACGAGTGGATAGAAGCAGACAATTTGAATATCTTGCATGGCTTAGATGCCAAGAGTCTGAACCAAGTTCTGAACTAGGAGTCTGAACCAAGTTTCTGAATTTGGGAGTCTGAACCAAGTTTCTGAACTTGGGAGTCTGAACCAAGTTTCTGAACATGGGGGAGTCTGAACCAAGTTTCTGAACATGGGGGAGTCTGAACTAGGTTTCTGAACATGGGAGCGTCTGAACCAAGTTTCTGAACTTGGGGGAGTCTGAACCAAGTTTCTGAACTTGGGGGAGTCTGAACCAAGTTTCTGAACATGGTGGAGTCTGAACCAAGTTTCTGAACTTGGGAGTCTGAACCAAGTTTCTGAACTTGGGAGTCTGAACCAAGTTTCTGAACTTGGGAGTCTGAACCAAGTTTCTGAACATGGGAGTCTGAACCAAGTTTCTGAACTTGGGAGTCTGAACCAAGTTTCTGAACATGGGGGAGTCTGAACCAAGTTTCTGAACATGGGGGAGTCTGAACCAAGTTTCTGAACATGGGGGAGTCTGAACCAAGTTTCTGAACTTGGGAGTCTGAACCAAGTTTCTGAACATGGGGGAGTCTGAACCAAGTTTCTGAACATGGGAGTCTGAACCTAGTTTCTGAACTTGGTAGTCTGAACCAAGTTTCTGAACTTAGGAGTCTGAACCAAGTTTCTGAACATGGGGGAGTCTGAACCAAGTTTCTGAACTTGGGCCTGAGTCTGAACCAAGTTTCTGAACATGGGGGAGTCTGAACCAAGTTTCTGAACTAGGAGTCTGAACTAAGCTACTAAATGTAAACGATTTACTGACCCCCATCTTTCTACTAAGTAAATTTAACCTTGTAACAAGAGCTACATACATGGACATCAGGTTGTTCTATAGTAAATGTAAAAATATTATGACCCTCAAATAGATAAGTACAATGCTGCCTTGAGAAAATCCATACCAAAAAAATAAATCCAGACTGGACACAAATGCTCCTCTGTTTTTGTGATCAGTTAAACAAAGGGTGTAACTGGTCTCTTGTAATGTGTACATTTTTTTTAGTTTCATTTTTGTTTTGAACAGATCGAGTAATGGCTGCACAATATTACCGGTTGTCTGCTTAGCGCAGTGGTTAGGGCACTGGCTTCTCACCAAGTCGACCCGGGTTCGATGTCCGGCCTTGGCGCATGCGAGTTTGGTTGGTGGTCACCAAGCCGGACAAGTGAGTTTTCTCTGGGTACTCTGGTTACCCGACAACACAAGACCACAACCAGAGAGCGATTAATACAAGTTGTTATAGCTTGTTTCACAAGCATTGTAAAATTAAATAAGTTTAAACTAATTAATCTTTATATGAACATCACCTTTGATGCATATTTCACATTGATTGGCTGAACATTTTGATTAATAAAAAACCCACGTTATATTATATAGCCCTCTATGCCAATAAAAGATGCTACTATGATCAATAAAATTGCTATCTTTAATGTTTTTTCATGCTTTTTTTTATTAAGTTGAATGAAAATCTGTCATATAAGATCATAACTGATTCTTGCCACTATAAGCTAACACTAGCTTTTGGGGTTAAATAGAATAATCCAAAGTTTATAAATTCGTAATACATATCATGAATAAATGTATTAAGAAAATGTTCTTTCTCACAACTAGACTCTAGATTCTTTTTTTAAAGCAGACAACACTAGAATGGGTAGAAGGCATCCTCATGTGGTCCGTCATGTAATTGAAATTTGGTGACATAAGCATTGATATTTTTCATAATTATTATTTCATTTATTTTTTTTAATTATTTCATTTATTTTTTTTACAATAAACCAGTATTAACCTTTTGATTTCTTGCCAGCCAAATCCAATTTGATGATTCTAAATTGAATAAAAACAAGAGCTGTCACAGAGACAGCGCGCTGGACTATTCCGCCGCTTTTCAGTGTAAGGATTGAAAAGATTTGGCGAAACATGCATGGATCACTGTTAGATTAGATTTCAATGCAATATACCATTGTATAAAGTCTCAATGCAATACATCAAGTTGTTGCTGAGATATTATCCTATGTGTGCTAACATGCAAGACCTTAACCAGAATTTCTAAGTCGCATAATAAAGGGACAAAAATTATATAATATGATAGATCGAGTTATCTTATTTGGTTAAATAAGAAGGTTAAATGGTTGGGAGCCTGTGTGTAAAGTTTCAATGCAATACATGATGTATTTGCAGAAGCATTGACTTAACAGTGGTCACATGCAAAACCTTAACCAGAATTTCTATATTGAATAAAAAAGGGGCCATTATTTGAATTTAATGCAAACTAGAGTTATCTTACTTAGTTATTTAAGTAGATTGGATGGTTGAGTACCATTTTATAAAGTCTCAATGCAATTCATCCAGTAGTTGCTGAGATATTAACCTATGTGTGCTTACATGCAAAACCTTAACCAGAATTTCTGAGTCAAATAATAAAGGGCAATTATTTGCATTAAATGCAAACTAGAGTATTCTAACTTGGTTAATTGAGTAGGTTGGATGGTTGAGTACCATTGTATAAAGTCTCAATGCAATACCTCAAGTAGGTGATAAGATATTAACCTATGTGTGCTTGCACGCAAAACCTTAACCAGAATTTCTAAGTCAAATAATAAAGGCCTATTATTGACATTAAATGCAAAGTAGAGTTATCAAACTTGGTTAATTAAGTAGGTTGGATGGTTGAGTGCCATTGTATAAAGTCCCAATGCAATATCTCAAGTAGTTGCGGAGATATTAACCTATGTGTGCTTGCACGCAAAACCTTAACCAAGGGGTCACGCCGATATCTGGTAGCTTAAACTCTGTGCAAAGTGATTCATAAATTTTTATGGTTTTGCTCAATAAATTGTTTTGATACTGGTACGTGTTACTGCACGAGTACCAGCCTTAAATAAATACTTTTGGAAATATTGCCAAATGCGAAAAATTATTGTGGTAATTGTAATGTAGCTGGAAAAAGTGGGCATCACACTGGAAGAATTGGTATTGCTAGTGATTGTAACCACTGAAAAACTGTTCAATGTATTATGTACCTCAAGATACACCATTCAGGTGTTGGAAGTGAACATTGAAGAAATACAAGCTGCATGAAGGTCTACATATCAGGTGTTGTTAAATATTTGAGGGACTGTAGGTTCTTCCAATCAACCAGGGAAGAACAGGTTTCTGTACCACTCTAAGCAGAAAAGTGGAGAAATGTTACTCTGTTGTTTTATTCCCTGAATCCATACAGCCCCTGGTTATATTGCAATGGTTGATAAAAATAAAATGAAGTAATTTTATAGAGGTGTTTTACATTATGTTATTTATTATTGATATCTGAAGGGGCATAAGGGCATGAGTTCCACTTTAAGGTCACTCAGGTTTTCAGAAAAGAAGGTTTGAAGCTTCCAGGTAAAGGAGTATACCTTATGTTTTTTGCCTTCTATGAATAACCACAAAAGAGATGGAGAAACCTAATGCATTCCGTCCTTCAGGGAAGACCACAAGAAGTGGAGATGCCAAGCATTTTGCCTTCCAGAAAAGACCACAAAAAGATGGGGAGATACTTGGATATTTCTGCCTTCCAAGAAAGATCACCAAAAAGAGGGGGAGACACCTATCTCACGAACAAGCCATGAAGCAGAGGAGAAAGCAATGTAATAACCTAGACAGCTATGACATGCTTCTAATAGGCACCAGTGATTAATCCTCGACAACAACCAAATACAAGACAGACAGGTTTTCACTCTAAGGCAGCGATGGATATGCTCCATGGCTACCTCCTAAATTCCATCAATCAAGACCCTGGCAAGGGTCAATGAGTACTTTGTTTTGTAGCCCCAGGAATCGGGCATGGATTACGAATCTCCCCCCACTGGTGGAAGAAGAGAGGACCGGCCAATAACCCCTCTGCGGCAATCCCAGACAAGATGAACCTGTCTTCACCCTGGAGAAGTGTTTAAATATGCTCCAGGCCTACCACCAGTCTGGCATATGGGGGACAATTTTTACCATCAGACTTTCAGGATAGACCACAAGAAGGGGAGATGCCAATCAAGACCATGGCAAAGGTCAATGAGTATTTTGTTTTGTAGCCCCCAGAATCCGGCATGGATTACGAATTCCCTCCACTGGTCGAAGAAGAGAGGACCGGCCAATAACCCCTCTACGGCAATCCAAGACAAGACGAACGGTTCTTCACCCTGGAGTAGTGTCTGAATATGCTCCAGGCCTACCACCAGTCTGACACATGGGGGACAATCTCTACTATCGGATTCTGCGCAGTGGATGAGGGTGATCAAAGACCCCTGTGAAGCTCCACCAAGCTCCTCCCCCTCAGACAGTAGCAAAGAGTAGGAAAAAACAGGGGAGAGAGAGCAGGCTTATAGTTTAGTGGTATTTTGCAGGAAAAAAACTTAATTATACCATTAATTTCTCAAAACCACTGTTCTTTATTGTGTTTCTGTGAAAAAAAGGTAAAAGAAATATTAGTCGCTTGTTACTCGGACTGCTCTGTCAATTTTGAGATAGTTGACAGGTTTCTTTCATGTAACTAATATTTTCAGGTTTTGACATACTTGTCAACCTTGATTTGTGTAAAAACAAATGACAGAATATGCTTACCAACTATATGCTATAATGCATGATAATTGTTACAGTATTAGTTGTTGGTTTATTTTTGTGTTACCAACTTTAATTGAGACATGGAAATAATGAAACAAATGTGTTTTTTTGTTATTTCAGACAGATAATAATTGGTCTGCTCTAGCTGTTAAGGTGGTACCATTCAAATTTGATTTAAAAATAGTTCCTTGCATATTCTTCATGTTTTCTGATTTATAAATTTTCACAGAAGAGGGCTTAAGCCACTTGCGTTCTACTGACCAGGGAGGGGGCCACCTTCATGAAGAAAACTGGGATACCTGTTGTCCGAGGAAGGCTACTCATGTGTACAATGTGATGGTATTTGAACAGATTTTAAATTATGAATAATAATGGAGTATGCTTATAAACAAAATGTCATGAATGTGATATGGCAAATAACTTCAGTTTTCATTGTTAATGTCCTTCAAAAGAACATTCATGTATAACAAATGATTAGTTTATAGAATTAGAATTCCCTAAGTGACCATCGACCAATTGAATTCTTGCAACAGCTAAGGCTCGTCATATTTTGCCTGTATAAAGTGTACTTGATGATAGACTGGAACCACCTTCCAACAGAACATTAGCTACGAACTGAGCTATCTTGTCAACTCACATATCTACATCTATGTTAATTTGCCATTTAATGCATGGTTTCGAAATTTGGTGAATTTTTCAACAAAGAGTGATTTACGTTGAAGTAGTCATCATACAATGACGAAAGCTTAAAACTGTTACTGCAAGGGGACCACATAGAAAAGTTTTAGTGGTTGATCATCTTTCATTTGTGTCTTATTTTAGACCTTGAACCAATCACAGTAAAGCATTGACTGCCCCGATATGAGAAATAATGAAATGACAATAAGTGAAGAGAATATCGTTTTTCATTTGGACTTTTTTTTTGTTACAGAACCTGAACAAACAATCCCACCACTAAGGTGATCAGAGAGAATTCAGGAGAGTACGTTGACTTTGCTTTACATGTTCTTTATTTTTGTGTCTAACATCATATAAACATTTCAACCTTGTTCATAAAAAATATTCTACAAAGAAAAGAACAAAAAAGATGGGGAGATAGGTAATGCAGATGCCCTTGGTAAAGACCACAACAAGATGGGGAGATTCTTGCATGTATCTGCCTTCCAAGAAAGATCATCAAAAAGAAGGGGAGACACATATCTCACAAACAAGCCATGAAGCAGAGGAGAAAGCAATGTAATAACCTAGACAACTCTGACTTGCTTCTAATAGGCACCAGTGATTAAACCTGGACGACAAGCAAATACAAGACAGACAGGTTTAAGCAGTGTATGGATATGCTCCATGGCTACCTCCTAAATTCCATCAATCAAGACCCTTGCGAAAGTCAGTGAGTATTTTGTTTTGTAGCCCCAGGAATTCGGCATGGATTACGAATTCCCCCCACTGGTCAAAGAAGAGAGGACCGGCCAATAACCCCCTCTTCTGCAATCCCAGACAAGATGAACCGGTCTTCACCCTGGAGAAGTGTTTAAACATGCTCCAGGCCTACCACCAGTTTGGCATATGGGGGACAATCTTTACCATCAGACTTTCAGGATAGACCACAAGAAGGGGAGATGCCAATCAAGACCATGGCAAAGGTCAATGAGTATTTTGTTTTGTAGCCCCCAGAATCCGGCATGGATTACGAATTCCCCCCACTGGTTGAAGAAGAGAGGACCGGCCAATAACCCATCTACGGCAATCCAAGACAAGACGAACCGGTTTTCACCCTGGAGAAGTGTTTAAACATGCTCCAGGCCTACCACCAGTCTGACACATGGGGGACAATCTCTACTATCGGATTCTGCGCAGTGGATGAGGGTGACCCCTGTGAAGCTCCACCAAGCTCCTCCCACTCAGGCAGTAGTAAAGAGTAAGAAAAAACAAGGGAGTGAGAGCAGGCTTATAGTTTAGTGGTATTTTGCCGAAAGAATCTTAATTATACCATTAATTTCTCATACTGTTCTTTATTGTGTTTCAGTGGAAAAAGGTAAAGGCAGTATTTATCACTTGTTATCCAGATTGGTGCTATAATGTTTGAGATATTGACAGGTTTCTATAATGTAGAAAAATATATTCAGGATTTGACATATTTGTCTCCCTTGATTTGTGCAAAAAAACACATGACAGAATAATTTTATCAACAAATTGACCAAACTGTCAAATTGCTATAATGCATGATGTGTTACAGTATTAGTTGTTGGATTATTTTTGTGTATATAACTTAAATTAAGACATGAACATAATGAAACAAATGTAATTCTTTTTAGTATTTCAGATTGCTCAATGCTGTTATAATTGGTATGCTAAAGTTGTTAAGTTGGTACAAATCAAATTTCATTTTAAATATACAAAAATGTTGTTTACTGTTCCAAGATACCTTATTGATTATTGACAGCTGAAGGCGAGGTGGCCAATGAGTCCCGCCTCCCTGGTAAGAGGGGCAGGAGCCCATCACCAGTTACCCCTGCAAAGCGGAGGAGGGCCAGTTAGTACATTTATCTTCCTTTCTGTCATCTCTTCATACAAGCCATTAATATGTGCATTTGTTGTCAATGATATTGTGTATAAGTTGAATAGTTATAGCAAGTTTACATAATTATGAACAACAAGTACAATAAAAGAATGAAGAATAAGAAATCAAGATTAGCTCACTTCTGTTAATTTCTCTCTCTGAATAGTGGGAGTCGAGTATTTATGGAAGTTTTATTATTATGTAAGTGCTTTTTTGTGAACATTTTAAGAGACTGATGAATGAAAATTGTAGGCAAAGACTTCAAAAACTTCAAACACACATTTAGGAAATAAAATAAGCTGAAGACACCCAAAGAAGGTCATGATTCAAGTAAAAGTGACAATTAGTAAAGAGAATACTGTCTTTCATTTGGACTTTCTTACAGACCTAGAAATGACTGACCACAATATGGTAATCTGCCCTGACGACAATTAGTACAAAGAACACTGAGTGAGAGAATATTGTTTTTCATTTCGACCCTTTCTTTCAACCCTGAACCATTGCCTATGAAGTTTGAACATCCGCGAGGAGGATACAAGAGAGTGAAGTGACTCTACCTTCAATGTTGTTTTTTGTGATAAATTATTTGTATTGTCATGAATTATTTTTAAGCTCGTTTATATTAATTCAAAATCATGGGGAAATTAATCAAGGAAGAGAGTATAGTGCAGAAAGAGAGTGGTCAGTACCGCTTCTATGGCAACACCATACAAGATGGGACAGACTTCACCCTGGAGCAGTGTCTAGATATGGCTTGCCACCAGTTTCAAAAAAAAGATATTTATTTTAAATGCGACCCTTAAATTACTGGACATCTTTATATAGAGATTTATGACTTTTTAATATAAAGAAATGTTGTTAGTTGTTAATGATCTTATTTGTAAGAAACTAAGTTTTTTATTTATTGACATTTTAATTGTATATTATAATACAGTATATCGTTTTTAATTTGTGTTGTCTTGTAGACCTTGAACCAATCACAGTAAGACATTGACAGGCCCGGTCAGAGAAAGAAAGTGACAATAAGTGAAGAGAATATTGTTTTTCATACGAACTGTTTTCTTACAGACCCTGAACTTATAACAATAAAGCCTCAACTGGCCCAATCCAGCAAGAAAGTGACAAATAGTGAAGAAAATATTGTTCCTCATTTGAACTCTTCCCACAGATCATGAACCACTTCCTCCAGTCAGGAGGTCATAGAAAATTATGGAGAAAAAGACAACAAAAAGATGGCCCCTCCTGCCAACTCAAAAGAAGAGAAGGCCAGCAAATGACGGGGTCCTCAAGAAAGTATAAAGTGACAATAAGTGAAGAGAATATTGTTTTTCATTTGGACTTTTTTTCTTGCAGACCCTGAACCAACAACCCTCCGCAGATCCCAGAGGATCTTGGAGAGTAAATTGACTTTGCCTTACATGTACTTTATTTGTGTATCTTACATCAAATAAACATTTCAACCTTGTTTATAAAAATTATCCTGCGAAGATTAATAAAAAAGTACCGTATTACCATGGTATTAATGTTTGTTACATTTAAAACTTCATGCCAATTTCGTTTTTTTCTCATTTCATATTATACTCTGTTTAGAGAAAGAAAAAATGGCCCAACCAGCCCCTCGAGCACCACCTGCCAAAAAGGAGAATAGGCAGAGAAATCGCTGGGGTCGTCAAGTCCTCCCATCCATTGAGGTATGTTCTGTTTTAATGTTTGGTGTTTATGGAATAACAATACAACTTAATTTTGTATTCCATTTCATTTGGGTTTTCTTGTAGACCTTGAACCAATCACAGTAAGGCATTGACTGGTCCGATCGGTGAAAGAAAGTGACAATAAATGAGAATATTGTTTTTCATTTGGACTCTTTCTTACAGACCCTGAACCAACCCTCCAAGTGAAGAACCTCCGCAGATCCCTGATGATCATGTATAGTAAAGCAAAAATTAATGAAAGAAGTACCATGTTACCATGGTATGGAAAGAAAAGACGAAGAAGCCTCAAGCCCATCATCCAGCCTTTCTGGCACCTAAAAAAGAAAGGAGGCCGAGAAATCACGGGGGTCCTCAAGTCCTCATATCCATGGAGGTATGTTAAAAACAGTATCAGATTTCATTAAATTTAGAAATGCACTGTACAAACTTACCCCAGAAAATAAAGAATGACGAGGGATCTAAGAAAAAACATTGCGACAGAGAAGGGAATATTATTGTTTTTCATTTATAATCATTCTTACAGTGCTGAACTGGCCACACTCAGGCATTCTGTCGGGATCCAAGAAAGTATCAAGTGATAATTAGAGAAGTGAATTTTGTTTTTCTTAAGACTTTTCTTCAACCCAAAACCATCCCACCCACTGCAGAGATCCAGTCTTATTCTTAAGAGTAAGTTGATTTCCCTTCCATGTATTTTATTGTGATATAGCCCTTGAAACATTATTATAGATGTTACTATTTCAGCCTTGTTTATATTTATCTCTAATGACAAAACATAATTAAGGAAGTACCATGTTACCATGGTATTACTTCATTGGTGTCATATTTAAAACTTTGTGCCAAGTTTTGTGAACATTTTATATTGAAGTACTTTTTTAATATACACTGTTTGGAGATTGACCGTTCAAAGAAGGCCCCTAAGGCAGCTGGACAGGCCCCTCAAAAAAGGAGAGGAGAGCCCCAAGGAATCCCCGGGGTCCTCAACATATGATCAAATGTAGTAGTATTTAGTCCAGACAGATCATATTGGATCCGATCTGTTCACATTAAGCCAGGTTGAGTCATGTCATGTTGGTTGAGATCAGGTCAGACCTCATGTAGAGCAAAATCATCTGTTCATGCAGGAAGAGGTTTGGCTATAAATTGGTCTCAAGTCTGATCAAGAAGGGATAGCGGGTATGGTAGAAAATGGGGATTGAGGTGAGGGGGAAAAAAGGGATAGAAATAAGGGATGGGGGTAGACCAGGAGGTGGGGGAGAGAAATAGCAATGGATGGGGAGGGGGTGGGAGAGTTGGGATGGAAGGGGGTGGGGTGGAATTGGGATGGAGGGAGGGGGGAGGAAGGGGTATTTTAGAGGAGGGAAGGAAAGGGGCAAATTGGTAGAGGGAGAGGGAATGGTGAATTGGAAGGAAGGAGGAAATGGCGTAGGGTATGGGGTAAGTAGATGGAAAGGAAGGAAGGGAAATGGGATCGAGGGGTAGAAGCAGTAGGGGGAGGGTGTGTGGATAGACATCCTCCTCTACCCATTTCCCTCTCTTTTTTGTATATGAATATTCTTAATTTGACAAGGATAAGCTGTCTTCACAGGACAGCCAGTTAAAGACATAGGGTTAGAATATTATGACAATGCTAACATTTTGGAAGGTGGAGCCGAAGAATGGCGACCGCATTGGTGGCAAAGAAGCTGAAATCAAGGACAGGAATAAGTTAGGACTTACTCAAATATTTTTCAACACAAATTTTAGCATGAATTAATAGAAAACCTACACATTGACTCAGATGATGAGCTGCTTGACATTTTGGTGAAGAGAACTCTTTCCTCTCAGTTATACCAACGAAAACAATGAAGATGCTGGAAGAGGCAGCCGCATGTGTGGTACGGTACCTGCAGTAGGACAGGTAACCGAGAGTCATCCAGGGATCCTCGAGGTTCTGGTTGTTCAACATGAGTTTCAGCTTTAAAGTTTCCTGAGCTAAAAGGCAAACTTCATATCCAATTCATGACCAAGAACATCAACTCAAATTTCTGAGTACAAACCCAGGATCAAATGTGATTAATTTCAGACATGGAAATGCAAGAACATGACTCCTTCCCTCCAGGTCGAGTCATCCTTCCCTCTCGGGAGTTGTGGGAGACAATGCAATCAATGTAACAGAGTGGGGCTAGCAAGGACAATGGGAGGTTACCTTGAAATGTATGATGAACAGTCATCCTTCCCTCTTCGGAATCCTGAAAGACTCGACATTGTTTCCTGGAGGAAATCCTACAAGTTCCATGTTAGAGAGTGTGTAGAGATAGGAAGAACGGAGGTTACCCTGACATATATGAGAAACAGATCTCAAGCTTGCAATTTAAAAGATTTGTTCATATATTATAATTAATAAATGATAAGCTCATAAAATATGAAGTGACCTACTGACTAAAACATTCATTTAAGCTAGTTTGTTTTAAACACTAAAAGATGGAACAGCATAATCAGACTAAGGTGTTTGTTTAAACATAAAGGAACTCCTTTTGATCTTTAACATGTTTTCATCTAAACAATTTGTGAATATTTTAGTGCAATTCCAGCGCTAAAGTTAACCATTTTTAGGATTTTGTCTACCAATACATTTGAAGGGGAAGCATCAGCCTAATCTCGGGCAGCATTTACTCCACTTGTATACTGGTAGACTTCCTGGTTGCCTTTAGCAGCTGGAGTATGCACACAAAATCCATATTTCTTGGAATATGCTTTTAGAAGAAACCCTAGCTTTCTTTAGCAGACACTATTTACATTTTCGTTTTTGCCTTTTGTCCACACCATTCCCCTATATATTTCACTCCATGCTTAAAATCTGCTTATTGCTTCTACCTAGCTCATAATTGCATAAAAAGTTGTGGACTGTAATAACAAAAAATACAAGCTTTAAGATTTTGAAGTATAAATGTCTGGAGGTGAAAAAAGTATGTGTTTTTTTAAAATGTAGTTAAAAAAAGCCCACCTATCATTAATGTTTTTGAAAAGGATGTTATTCTAACCAAACCTTTTTTTTCTTTTTTAAAAAATGGTCATATTGGTTTACTTTGCTTGGATTAACCCCCGTTTAATTGGAGAAACCCACCTTGTCATATATATTTTTGTCATTGTCATAGTAAATATATATTTGATACAATAAAGTTTAACAAGGACATCCACAAAACCTATTCCTTTTTCTATTCAGAGCAGAAACACAAAGTTATGGACACTCCAAAATACAAAACATTGAGACTGCTTCCATTTCCATTGTATGCAAGCCCACAAAATAAATTTAACATTATGGAACAAGTCATTACAAAATCATATTGATAATTCTTGTTGGCATCATGTTATGCCAGATGTGATCTTGTGTTGTGAGGGAAACGGGAGTACCTGGAGGAAACATATTAGTCTGGCTTGGTGACCACAAACCAAACTCAAATGTGCCCAGGCAAGAAATCAAACCCAGGTAGCCTAGGTGAGAATTGGCCAACAATACTGCACTGACCAGACAAGCTTAATTAACTAATACAGCGAAATGTGTAAAAAAAACACATATTCAAGGATATAATGTTTGACAGAATCAAAATGCCTAAGTCATAAATTGCCATGACCTTAACACAAGTCAAGGTAGTACTTACGTGTACCAGTAACTATGAAGATGATATTATTGTCTAAACAAAAGGAAGAATTCACTCCACAAACCTTTGCCAGGAGGCTGACCATTCACTATCATAGAAATTATTAGACTTAATTTAAAGATCATTTAATAAAAATGTTGCATGCATTAGATACTTAACACTATTCTAACACTGACTAAATAAATACCAAACCATTGACAAGGTCAAACAGGTTTACAAACGGCGCCTTTTTTGTAAACAAATTTGACCATATATCAAAAAGCAAATAACAAAATGCGGCAAATGAGAGTCTAAAAACCAGTTTGAGACACTTGCAAGACCAAACGTAGGAATAATGATTTTGAGCCAAGAATTTTATTTACAAATCTGAAAGCAGACAAATTTCTTTTGCTGGATGGTTTCCATAGTGAATTAACCTTGAAACCTTCAATGAGAAATAGTTTTTAATCCTACTAAGGAAGTGAAATTCAGGACTTTAGTTCGTAAGGAAATCTCATCATACCCTAAACTTTATCTGGGCCTCGACATTTACATATAGTTTATCAAACAATTTGGTATAACATTTTAAAGTATGAAAAATAATCATTAATATAATATAGATCATCTTCAATGGCAGTCAGTAATCTCAACATACATTGAAAATAAAGTTATGACAACTACTGCTGATTGTACCATTAGCCTAAAACAGAATGTCCGACATGTATTACTGTGTTAAATGTGTACAGTTGAACAAAATTTGTTGCTGATATGATTAACTTCCATATGCAAGGATGGTTAGGATAGGACAATATGTAACGTGACAAACGAAAATTCCTATATTATCGCCAGATCATCATTTCTGGGGACAACATATGAATACACTATCTTTCAAAAAAAATAGAACGGTAAACTGACACAGTTTACTGATGTCCCTAAAACTTATCAAGATATATCCGAATGAACATGCCACTCTCTAAAACCTGTTATTGGTGACAGCACTGGATACTGACACTAGTCTGTGTTGACAGGGCTGCAGCAGACTTACAAAGGTCGAGGGAACCATCCGTCTCCGCTGCTCTTAATTTGTACCGAACTTAATTTGAACTTTCACTGTCCATCATTGCATGGTTCAGGTCACCGTTGAGATCATGTGCATTCCGAGAGCCTGATCCAGCTAACTATGAAGTCGCCATGGAAACGGGAGCCTCATAGGTCAGTGCCTGTCTATGTCTATTATGTTTGACCCGAAGAGGGAGGGGTCAGTGTATACCTGTAGTGGTCGGGAACACAAAGTTATGCAGACTAAACAAAATAGATGAAAGCTATATATATACATACATTATACATGTTACTATACAACTTAGATCCAGCATCTGCTTACACTTTAAAAGTGGCTGGCACAACAAGATCCCCTGGCTTCAGAGAAAGTATTAAAATAGTGAAAAATTATGTAAACAAGTGATGTTTGTCAAACATTATCCCCCCCCCCCCAGCGCCATGTCAGGATTATTTTGACAATTGAATGAAATATGCATGGACCTCCAAGTCAATTTTTAGGGAGATGGGTGCAGGTTATGTCAAGTTATCACACAGACAAGATTTTTGGGGTAAAGATCACTGTGACATTGACCCTATGACCCCTTTAATGAAAAGTTGTCATCTACAGGTCAGGTCCAACCCCCAAGTCATATTGATGATCATAGGCCCAGGCTTTGTTGAGATATCACTGGGAGAAGCTTTGTTACCTTTTTCAGTTAATGGTCACCGTGACCTTGACCTTTGATCCCAAAATCAATAGGGTCATCTATTGATCAGACCCAACCAACCATGAAATTGTTGAGTTATCACTCAGACAACCTATCATTCAAGGTCAATGTGACCTTCTTTGAAGGAGGGCTTAAAAATTATTTTCATTGTCTCTTTCAAATGTGACCTTCTTTGAAGGAGGGCTTAAAAATTATTTTCATTGTCTCTTTCAAACATTAATGGGCTGGATGGTATAAAGTTCTAAGTGAAATTGAATATAAAAGTAGGTAAATTGTTTTGGTTTCAACCCTCAATTCATAGCCTTAGACAGATTTCATGAAATTGTGTATTATTTGTTTTATAAGTTTGTTCCCCTCCCCCTCACCTGTCCCCACTCCCTTTGAAAATTACCATGAATGTTGAATTTATGAATTGCACAATAACATAGCAAAAGCCTGTTTTATGATGATAATAACTTGTTTCAGGATAAAATAAATCAATTTAAAAGAAAGAAACTCACACTACTATTCCTGTTTCATGAATGACCTTGACCTCACGACCTTTGCCAAAGTACACAGGGTCAGTCAATCTGCAGCTTCATTGTCGCACTTTTGCCATCCTTCTCTTCATACAAACTATAGCCCTGAAAAAAACCCCATAAAAACATAACATTCCAAAGTTCACAGCAAATTAGTGAGAAAATATAAATTCTGTTAATAATAGTACTTAGTACATCTTCGCTATAACCTTGCTTTAACAAGGGTTAAAGGGTTAAAATAATCCAAATATAGAAAAGCTAAAACTACCAAGATCAGGATTTGAATTATTAAACTTACTCTTTAAGACAGAGGAATTTATTGTAGGGGTTCAGGTACTCAAATTCCGACTCGTTGTATACATCACACATGACCCGTACTGCATCTTTGCTGTCATTTTCTTCAAGTTTCTTCATTTTCTCATCGTCAAGCGGTCAACATGGTACCATGTGGTCTGGTTTTCAAGGACTAAAACAGAAATATAGACAATGTTTGTAGAGCCTAGGGCAACACAGACCCTACTCCTATTTATATACTGCAACAAATAAAGGCCATCTTGCTCACAGCCCTCATAAACATGAATATATATTTTAAAGATTAAAAGAAAAAGCAAATATTTGTATAAGTGGCATAGTATAACCTTTGAAATAGCTCTAAATCTTATAACAAATTCATTAAATTTTCTTCTGTTTATTGTATCATGGTTAATCAAGAAATCTAAAAAAAAGTAGGATTTTTTATATTAGAAACATATATTTTTTTAATTACCCAAAGTTCATCAGCGCAGCTCCTGCAGATTCAATAATCATGGCAACCAATAACCTTCGTGTCACATGGGCAATGGCGCAGGTGCTCTCCCATGATGCCATTGAAGACAGTTTTCTTCCTCGTCACAAGATATTGTACACAGATTGGGAGATTTCCGTTTCTGATCTCTGGGTTCAAATGTGCTTACAGCCAACAGAGGTTTTCACTGTTTGGAAAAAATAATAATATTTGGTTGAAACATTTTCTTTTTGAGCTTGTAAACAAATTATTACTGAGAACTTACTCGATGGAGTGTGTTTGCATTGATCGAGCAAATTTAACTTTAATGAAAATCATTCTAACAACAGTAAGCACCTCATTCAAAGAGTTATCTCCATATAAATTGGTTTTATAATATCAATATATTTAAGCTCAGTTATGATGAAGGCTCAAAGCTGATATGAATGACCTCGAAACCATTTAAATTCTAAAGATTTATCTTTATTCAGTTTGTTTCACAGAAATAAATTTGAGTAAATGTACAATTTCAGTTAGTAAAAAAATATGCTGCCAATAAAAACCGGAGTCTTGTGCACGAAAAGCTGCTTCATCATGGTGAAGCTTTTTGGCAAGGTTGTAAAAATATCCTACAAATCATGGTCCAAGTACAGCTTGGACAAGGTTCAGTCTGGACAAAAACACATACGAATGCACCCAAATACAAGGGACTGGAAAGCGAGTTCAACGAAATTTAATTTATTTCTGTTGGTAAATTGGTGATAGGTACAATACATACCCATTGTATCAGGATAAAACTTCTGTATTGCCATGGCGATTTTCAGTTGGAACAGAATATTTTCTGTTATGACATCCACATATATGGAGAACAAGTGGAAAATGTAATCGCGCACATACACAAGTCTTTTTTGACATAAGAGATGTTTCGATGTTTTCGAGAGAAGGCATAAAGCAGCTGGATACAGCGGTTATCTCAAGTTGATCTGAAATACACCACAGTTAAAGGCATTGCTTTTTATGTGTGTATTGTCTCTGACAATATATTAACATTAGTAAAACTTGATTTGTTTTGAATTTAAGTTGCCACAGATTTACCCTTTTAACAACTTTTTTTTGTAACAATGAGCCATTTGTTGCATACATGCCTGGATACCATTGATATATGACTGTTTACAAAATAGTAAATTAAATATGAATGGACCAAAGGTCCGAAATGCTAGCTTTTCACATTTTAAGTATGTGTGACCTTGAACTTGTGACCAATGACATCTATAGGTCACACCCAAGCTTTTCACATTTAAGGTCTCTGTGACCTTGAACTTTCGATTAAATGACCTCAAAATCAATAGGGTCATCTTAAGGTCACACCAAATCTCCAAGTCATGTTATAGGACCATACACAAGGCAGTGCTGAGTTATCACTTGCAAAAGCTTTGGCCTACCAATTGACAGACTGACTGACTGAACTACAGACCAACCAATATGTGCAAAGCATCATCTGCACTTGCTCCTGTTATTAGGGATTCAAGAAGTTTTGTGAAGAAATTGGGACCTAGCCTATTGATTGTCTTACCTGAACTCTGATGTTTAATGATCACAATTTGGACAGCCCTGTTCTGGTAAACTGCGCCCTCTGGGATCAAAATGATCACGCGGCCATACTTGGTGGTTCTGGCAATTAAAATAGGCAGGACTCTGCTGGGACTCGACAGCAGAAACATATTTGTTTGTTTCATAACCACAAACTCTGCAATGTCCGTGTCAGGGCTCCAAAACTTGTCCTGAAATAATTATAGGTAGAATTGCTAGAAACATTATAATGATTGTGTCAAGGTGTTATTAATATTGCGTATATTGTTTGCACATAAATTCTACTCACATGCTTCTGTAAAATATTTCCTTGATCATGCTTCAAAGGTTTTCAACTAACATGTGAATGAGCATTTTTAAAATAAAATTGGTCTTTGTTTACATATTTTACTGGGCAAACATTCTTCACTTGTTTCATATTACAATATACATGTAGGACACTTGAATTTTGTCAAATTTCATTTTATGTTCAAGGCAATGTATTATATTGATGAAATACATGTTAATATAATTTTGGCTAGTTGAACTGATTTATTATGATCGATTTGCCACATTAACAATGCACCTTAGTAAGGCTTTAGGGAACTTTTATAACATTTGGCTATTCATTTTGTTCCCTAATGCACCAGTCAATTGTAACCACGCCCGCCCTCCAGGTCCAGGTAATAGCGGGAACTTTTGACTGTCGGTCCAGCCAACCCCGGGTAAAATCCCCGCCCTGCGGGAACGAACTGATGGTAAAATCCTGGCCAAATGCCCCGCACCCCAAAGACTCTATATTAGGCCAAATCTCCGCTAAATTTGGCGCTAAAACAAAACCACCGCGGTCACCCGGCCCTGAGGGGCCACCTGGAAAGTAAAAACACGGCCCTTTTCCCCGGCTATCCCCCCCCAGACCTGGGGGAGGGGGCATGGTTACAATTGACTGGTGCATAAACGATAAACATGGGGTTACCAAATAAAAAACCGTCAAATACTGAAAAGTCTGTTTATATGGACTAGACTTTGATGGGTCTTTATCATCAAGCCACTGAGGTTTGGAAATCGTACACATTATTCAAATTTATTTAGTATGAGGGTTCCAGAGTGCTCCACTGTGAATTGGATCTGTCATTTCACTAAACCTGCTAAACACACAAATTTGCATATACATCACAACTTACATATACATGAAAGTTGCGGATTCAAGTAACCATTATAGGAACACAATGTTTAAGTTTTGTACATAAAGGTAAGCCTTGTCAGTTTAATTCTCTGAAAATCTAAGACCACGTGGTAAGCTACATGTATACGGAGCGTTTAGGCCATGATACTTTTACTTTTAATATTAAAAGGCATTTCTTAAGTATCACGTACTGTAACCCAAGGCTTAGCCGAACCCACCCTGTCTCAAGCTTGCCATAATAAAAAATCGGCACAAAACTCGTTGGCAGCCATTTACAGAAACCACGTGGCCTCCAGGACAGACGACAAAATGCTCATTTCAGCAATAAACAACTTGAAACGCAACGATAAAATTATGTGAATAACCCAAAAAGTCCTACCAGTCTTCGTATGACTAACAATCAAATCGTTATACTACACTTTTGTGCAAATATATCTTTTTTTACCAACAGTAAAAAAGAATCACCCTTCCACTCACCGGAAAAACTCAGTGCGCAATGAATCCGAAAAAAGCGGGAAGCACGAGGACCTATAATTAGGATACATCGACTCACTGACTATTCGTCACATACCAAATTAACTTGGACAATTCGCTAGCTTACCAAGCTAAAGTAAATATACAATGTATACCAGTTCTAATGAAAAATAATATTGAATAATTATTAAACATGTGTGTAAAAGTAAACAAGCTCATTTCCTTTCACCTGAACTACTCATTATTCTAAAGAGGTCTATAATTATGTGTTTACATTAGTTTATTGTTATTCTCCCCTGAAATAAAATTAACAATTGGCTCCAGCTTTCACTTATTGAATTATAGAGCTGTCACATCAATTGAAGAGTGCTTTTAAATACAAGTTACGAGGGCAACAAGTAATTAGTATACACCTCAAATTTTACAAATAGCTATGAATATTAGGTCAAATCGTCCCACTAACAATTCAGACCACGCAAACTCTCTAAGGAAAAATAGCTTATCAAGCTGATGTTAAGTACCGAATACTCACTCATTTATTTACAATTGTTTACACATTTTCTGTTAAAAATAACTTTATATGAAAGCATTCATGACATATAAACTCGCTTTTCTGAATCTGGGTCTCAAACTCAGACTAAAGCCGTTTTTGAATATAGGAATAATTTCAATTAAACTTTTATGCCATCTCGGATGGGTGATGTAAATTAGTTAAAATTCATACGTAAAATTGAATTCAAGTCCCAGATTTAAAACAAGGTATCTGAATACAACTGCTTTATTGTTTGAATAGCAGTGTCTGCAAAATTTATGCAAAAAAGTACAGAAACAAGCTCAGTAGCATAAAGTTTCAACATAAACCCGGTTTAATGGCACTGGACAAACGCCAAAGACATCGAACATAAAAACAAGAAACAAAACTTCACAAACAGCACAGTGCATACATACTAATAGATAAAAAAAAACTAGGTATGTTTATCAAGGATTGTTAAAACACAAGTCTTTAGCTCAGCTCAAACACAATACGCCAAGTTTTGTATACAATAACAACTATAAAGACGAATAAAAGACATACAATATAAGCCGATACCATGTCGACTGGCCGTTCAGGCATTTAAAGGGCAAAATGCAACATGAGGAATTGGTGGCATGGAAGGGCATGTCTGTACAGCCTCAGCCCAAACCACTAGCCCATTGACCATACTTCTATTGGACCTCCCTAACGCCACTTACCAATATACAGCCACTTAACGCCAGCTTCACCACTTGTCATATGTTTCTTTGCTACTTCGGGAGCAAAACATACTCGACAACGCCATCACTATAAAAAAACAGCGCTATCGCTAAAATAAATATGTCCATTTTAACATAATGATAAAATTTGTTCCAGAATGTTAATGCCGTGCGTGTAAGTAACGGGATGTACTGAAAATGTAACCATATCTTATAATGTGCACCTAGTGAGTCCGATTAGGGCGAAAAGCACCATAGTTCGCACAATTTTGAAATTAAATCGTAGCAAACCTGCAGTAAAAATGTTCTTACACGGTACCACATTCTCACATTTTCGAAATATGCCCGTTTGATAAAAGGGTCAAATAAAATATAAACCATACTCACGTGTGTAGAAGTAAACACAAGGCATAGCTGCACCACGGAAGTGTCGACAGCTCGTTTTCTTTGCAACACCGGTAAGTGGTGGAATTTGCGTTTAGTCGCCTTGCAATACTTTCATGCTGGTCCATTACAACTTCATTTACTACCAAAGTTCAAGTTCGTTTTGAACTTAATAGTGTATTGACAAAAGATGCACCCAAATGCCTTTGTACAAAACATCGCGACATACATATTGTAGAAAAAGACAAATGAGATACAAAAGTAAAATTGTAATATTATTTGAGTGACACGCATATACTAGTAGTTAAAGAACATTTGTCTTTCTTTATTCCATTGCAGCTGTGTTCTTTGGTTTCAATCCTAAATTAGAACTCTAATTAGGCCAATGGCTGTCTATATATGTGATAAACACCTCTGCACCGATGAATCAAACCCAAATATATGTAAGTTAATCGCAAACAGAGCAAGGCTACTAGTTTATACCCTCAGTAGATTTAAATTCTGCTGACCAACTATAGGCAGTATACCATCAATCCTTGAACCACAGCTCTAGTGTTATTATGTCTGTATGTTGTGTCTTGTTTGTGGTTATTGTGTTGTTGTTCTGTATTTCTGGATGTCACCCTTTCCAAATTAACACGGTTTAAGTTTAAGCTTTCGACTACTGGACTTGTTACTGTAGTGTTTCATCGACCTTACTGGTCGTACCAATCATAAACATCATTTAGCATTTAAAACTGACAGCATTTTGGACGCAGAGAAGGGTGACAGTTAAAGGGGATACAGATAAAGACATTTGGTAACTCGAAAACAAGACAATTGCCGAAAACGTTTTGAATCATGATTTCGGTTCGCACAATTTTAAATATCTTCCATATACATGTAGTTAAAATTATTTTCTTTACAATGACTGTGAAACAAGTTATTGCATCATTATATTAATCTCTCCCGTTTGCACGAATCCAGGCGATAGATTGATCTTGTGTTATGGGCAGGGTGTGTATACCACGTGATAAATTACGTAGACTGTGTTTCATTTAAAATGTTGAAAAAAAGTAAAATTATCTTTGTTTAAAGGTTTCATTCCAAGCAAAATATTGCCTTCCGACGTAGCATTTATGACGCAATTTGTCACGTAATTTACACACACTGATTGGTGAAAACGGAGGAAACTAACATGTCTACCTTGCTGATTAAAAAGCAAACTCAACTGCGACCAGGCCGGAAATCGATCAACGGACGCCTTGATGGGAAGCGAGTGCGCTGAAACGAGTGCCATTAATTACCACTGCACTTACCAGACAAATACTTATGAATAACGTTTGGCAGGCACAATTTTAAATACATCACAATTAGTATCATACTCATGATTCGAGTCACCGTTGAAACAATTCAAACCTGAACAAAAGCAATCACGAACAAGTCACGTATGGTGTTCGAATGTCAGCATTCAGTAAGCAATGCAAGAAATAATGGGAGTTGCTTTCAACTTATCAGCACATACAGGAAAGCGAGTTCACTTTAATTTCTTTTGCGAAATGAGTGTAATTACGGCCACTCCTTTACAATGACACTTTGAAATAAATACATATACAGAGGTTGTTTTCGATAAAAATGGCCGAGGAGTTCCGATTGAGGTGTATGGGCATCATTCATAATGCGGTTGCTTCGGAACCAGATGCGTTTCAAACAGACAGTCATATAAAGCTGATATAAGAGGCAATGCGAGGGGGGTCACAAGTGCCAGGAACTATCAATTCATGATTTTGTTTCATTTTGAAAGGAGGACACAGCTTGTGACTCAGGTGTTTTTTTTTAGAAAGTCAAGCCCAGCATAGCTTCTTATGGGGATTAGTAATTGAAACACAGATGCTCCAATAAGATATTGTAACTTACGTAGATGCTCAAAATGGCAATTAGATATTATATATGAACTTAAGCCCTTATGTCAGATATTTTAAAAAGCTTTACCATTATAAAATATGTCCAAACCTCTCACCGATCATCTAAACATTGCCTCAACGTGTTAAAGATAAGTGTGGAATGGATACATTTGTATGGTTAGGGTGATTGAACATGCGCTTGTGAACAGTCCGATCGAACATGATTATCCATAGTATTTACAACAAAATATAGTGATTTCTCTTTTTTCAGCTTCTCAAACGTTTACATTAAGTCGGAAATTTACCTGTGAACGAGACATTCCAATGGATGACGGATAACATTATCTCAGGATGCGGTAGATGAACCTAGCCTAGGTGAAAGGGCTTCATTCAGGATGCGGTTGCTTCGGGGCTAGATGCGTTTCAAACAGGCAGTCATCTAAAGGGCGTCTCGAACGTCAACATGTTTCGAAAACTATGGTTTAATATGGCACGGAACGTATATTTACAGACCCTTGGACCAAAGTCAAGGTGGTTCTTAATATATATTTTGTTAGAAAATCTGTTGCAAAACTATTTAAAAAGCTGTTTAGATTATGAAGTTGCACTTTATTTTCGTTCTAAGATTACGTCGGTAGCAGAGGACTATAGAGTGCGCTTGCACAGGGAAGGTTTTTGATGAAACTATTGTTTGAAATATTTCTATGCAGATCTTTTCGGCTAATAATTAATATTTTTTACAATGTACCGTGTCTCATATTTATCAATTCTCGTAGACAACATAGTTTACCTAACTAGAGTAAAAGTAACATACAGAGTATTTAAAATAAACAATACAGGTTTCGCATTGTTTTCTGTAATTGCTGGTTTTTGCTTAAGTTTGGTATGCTTGGCATCCCTATATTTTAGAAAAGTTTTCTTAAATTGCACAGTAATCTGAGGCGATGTTCAAGATACAAAATATTATGTAATAATTCAATAGATTTCAAATATGTTATATTTGTCATTATTTGTTCTTGTGTTCTGTACAATGGAGAGCTGATGCGAGAGAGTTCCATTTACCCAATATCTCACCAATCTTTTGTAATAATCGAACGTTCGATAAGATAAAGACTTTCATAAAAAAGTAAACTGTAGACATTATTTGTAGAAACGGTATATATGTAATATTTACGTACACGTAAGCATGTATATAATGCAATGGAAAATGGGATACAATTACATGCACAAGGTATTCAGCATTGAAAAGACTCATAGTCGCCCTTATAACACAAGTGAAGTAAAAAATGTTAACCCGAATATTAGAGAGTATAACAAAACAATGAAGCGATTTATTTGAACCCCATGACGTGCGTTTATAAATAGCTGATGGAAAATCCAATTTTCTTCTTGATACTGTGCAGCCTTTAACTTCTTGGTAAGTGCATAGCTAATATTTACGCTCCATGTACTTTATGGACTTAGTGTACGTTCGTCATTGTAATATTGTTTATAGTACCGTATGATAGTTTAGGCATTATAAAGATTTGTGTTCCTGCTTCTTTCCCACAATTTTTCCACAATTTCAATTCTATTCATTTTTTTTTTCTACTTTTAAAATGTTTTAGGGAACCTTCGTAATTATGCATATGCAGCGAAATTAAATAGTGTTGCATAAGTTAATTGTCATGAGCATTATATGTGGTACTATTACACGTTCAATTGAAATCCTCCTATAATTAAAACATACAAATGCAGAGAAACAAACGAGCTGAGGAAGTTATTTTGAACTGCTCGCTATTGTGGCTGTTAATGAGAGTGAAAGTGACTTTAAACTGATCATTATTAATCGGATGCAAAGTTTGTCTAGTTTGTGAGTTATTATAAATTATAACGTTTATTTAATATCCTCTTCAAAACCAAATATGTTTGGCTCTAAATTTGAAATTGGTATGTCAAATGATTGTGAAAAACTACAGAAACAAGCTCAGTAGCCAAAAGTTTAAACATAACCCCCGTTTTATGACACAGGGTAATCGCCAAAGACATAGAACACAATAATAAAAAAATCTTAAACAAGAAACACGAAACAGAATACAACTCCTCAAATAGCAACACAGTGCATACACACTATATAAAAAAACTAGGTATGTTTATCAAGGATTGTTAGGTACCGCCTTGGAACGGTCACGTTTTACGATACGCTTAAGTGACATTGAAGTAAAATTGTAGTGAGAAGAAACGAATGTTTTTCAACCAATAGTGAGTATTATCTAACATAATTACACCAACACATTACATATTGTCGAAACTTTTTCGGTTGGCATTCAACTTTTATAGAAAAGCGTTTGGATGTGCAAATATTTGAACACTTGTATTAACCCTAAACTCACAAACGACACCTGTAATTGTGATTATAGAAGTCATCGATGTCGCTTATATATTATGTTAGTAATATTTCTCACAAAGAATATTCATTTATATACTGTTTTGATTTTACCATATTTATATATTTCCATTCAAAACGAATGGCGGTTTTTGGAAAAGTTCAGTTTTTAAATCTAAATTCTATCTGCGGAATATTAAATTTTGAAGTGTTCTGCATTTGGATTTCTTTAAAATCAACTTTTTACGTTCTTCCATGTGCCGGGTCATTTTGCTAGGCGGCATAGCCTATGACAGAGGTAGAAGAGAATTTAGGTTTGTTTAAATCTGCAATAAAATACACACATCTATGACACTTAAATGCTTAGAAAATAAGGTCAAATCCAGACTCCAATCCAGACATAATTCGATGGTTCTTTGCGTTATATCCATGCTATAAGAGATAATGACCTATGTAGAATGTTTTTTTATTTATATTTTGTTTAAACATGTCCATATTGTCATTTAATTGTAATAACATAATAATAATAATAATAATAATAATTTTAATAATAATAATAATAATAATAATAATAATAATAGTAATAATAATAATAATAATAATAATAAAATAATAATAATAATAATAATAATAACAATAATAATAATAATAATAATAATAACATCTTTATTTTAAGAAGGCGACACATTATGACATAATTTCGGTGTCAACTATAAAACATCATATTTTCAATATGGCCTTCTAAAACAAAACATAATGACATCTTTACACAATTCACACATGTATACATACTATTATTCAAATAACATCAAATACGATAAACAACAAGTCATATAAAGCATTAATGAATAATTAAACATGTTAATCATGTTAAACATAAGTATACAATTCACACATAGCAAAAAGGATAAAACAATAAATCATCACATGAAGTAGTAATGAATGATACACTATGGTAAACATTTATATCATTTCAGCGAATTTCAAGCACTTACCGACAAACACTCAATTTATTTTACAATAAGTGAGAAATATGATAACGAATATAACGTTTAAACAAATTGTTTAAATACATTCAGTCGGATTTTAAGTCTTTACTAGAATGTTAAATTGTTTATTCAAAAGGAAAGTTTTATACTTAAATTTAAACGTTTCAAATTTATGGACATTTCTTACTTCTATAGTTGTTTTATTCTATAAGTGCTTACTGTTATATGTAAAGGAATCCTTGAGATAATTTGTTCTAGGCAACAAATTTGCAAATAAGGAACTTTTTTTTGAAACTGATCAAAGAGTATAGTATTTATCATTTGAAAATGTTAAAAGATCTGACATGTATGTTGGTACCATATCATGTAGGATTTTATATACAAGTACGGCAGTATGACAGTTACTATGTTATAGTTAACCATTTTAACTCGTGCAACAGTCCACAAGATAAAGATCGCTTTGGTCTTTTTAATATTATTCTTGCCACTCTCCTTTGTTTATTTTATTTATATTCGAACTATTGCTTTTGCCCCAAATATGACAACAGTAATCGAATAACGCAAGTATATATGAGTTAAAGAACATATATTTAATCTCATCAGTCAGATAATCTATAACTTTTTTTTACTAGTGAACTTTTTAAGTTTACTTTTTTTACAACAAATTCTGTCTGTGAATGCCATTTGAGATTATTATCAACGTAAATACCAGTTTTTTGGCATTTACCTTTTCTAATGAAGTTCCGATTATTATAAAATGCAAGTCGGGTGCTCGTTTCGTTTTAAATGATGTTCCAATGACCATGCATTTTGATTTGATTGGATGGAATAATATACTATTTACCTTGCACCATTTTTCTATGCAATTTAGATTATTTTGAAGCTTATGTTCAATTTCAGAGACTAGTATCCGCCTCATGCAATATAGAATCATCTGCAAAGAGATCTATATTCATCTTATCATTGCATGTAGCAATATCATTGATATATAATATAAATAATAATGGACCGAATATGGACCCTTGAGGTACACCAGAAATACAGTGAGTAATTCAGATTGTGTATCGCTAACTGTTTCTGTTACTTAAGTATGACGAAAAGAACGCGCTATTCTAAAATTGGTACAGTTTCAATTTGGGCAAAACGATTTCATGATCTGCTAAATCAAATGCTTTTCTGAGATCAA
Source organism: Mya arenaria (assembly GCF_026914265.1). NCBI lineage: Eukaryota > Metazoa > Mollusca > Bivalvia > Myida > Myidae > Mya > Mya arenaria. Next base: position 34,036,898 of record NC_069135.1, on the reverse strand, counting down.
GAAAAACAGTTCCAATGAGTTTGCCACTGTCTACATCTCTAAACTAGTCAATGCGGTTATACATGAATAGTTTTTCCTCAACCTTGATTGTTTATTTAATATACTATTAGTTTCTTGGAAGTAAGACTGAAGTTGCTTAGCTATGTGTCTTTCAAAAATCTTAACTAGTGTAAGTAGTATTGAAATAGGTCGATAATTGTTTGGGTCATCTTTTAAACCTGTCTTAAATAATGGTAACACTCGTGCTGTTTTTGATTGATCATGAAATATTCATTTCCTAACACTATTATTTATGATGGAGGCAAAAGTCGGTGTTATTATATCCCCACATTGTTTTATAAACTTTGGACCGATTCCGTCGAAACCTGTAGATTTATGTAAATCAAGTTTATAGATAATATGTTTTACTTGTAAGGGAGTTATGTATTCTAAACAAAACTTTTTATATCCGAGTTTTGCATCAAGTTTTTTTAGAGCATCAAAGTTTGAAGTCTAAACGGTATTTTTTCAAGTGTACTTGAAATGTTTATGAAATGATTATATAATTCATTAATTATGTTTAGTTTTCCATTGAAAACTTTATCATCCAACCAATTGTGTTGGTAAATTTATTTTTATCACAGTTATTTAAATGTGTTAAATCTTTCAAATTATTCCAGATATATTTTGGGTCCAATTTTTTTTTCATTTTTCTATTTTTTGAAAGATGCTTTCTTATTTTGTTTAATTAATGCAGTAGACTTATTTCTTTGTATTGTTCATGTTCACCATGTTTATGCCATGTGTCTCTTTCGTTAAGAACTTTCGGTTGGTAATCGCGTTTTACTCTTTTTTCCTTTAGAAGGGCGTGTCTAGAACATCATTTAAGAATGAGTAAAACACATCCAGTGTATGATTTGGATTTGGTATAGATTCCACAGTTTCAATGCCCGATAACATTAATTCATTTTGAAAATCATTTTCGTTAAAATATTTGTAACATCTATACATTGACTTGTGATCAATATTTTCATAACATGTACTTTTCGTAAGACGAGTAACACATATTGGAAAGTGATCGCTTAGTGATAAGTATGATACAAATATGTTCTCTATATGACCAATACAATTTGCATAAATATGATCAATGATTGATGATGTTTTCTTTGTCACCATAGATGGCGTTTTGATTAGTTGTTCAATGTCAAATTTTAAGGTTAATTCCGACCATTTATGATTATCAAATGTATTCAAATCATGGTAATATTTTATATTAAAATCACCAAGAATATAATACTCCGTATTGTTAGAGTCTACAGTATCTATGTATATATATATCCAGTGTATGATTTATATATAAAATTATATATATATATAATTGTGAGTCATACAAATCAATTCATGAGTGGTTAGGATTATGGGGTCGATATACAAAATTTACTAGAACATATTTGAAATGTGAACCCATTATTCTAATATATATATAAGCAATCCACCACCACATTTATTAGAGGAATCCCTTCTTTCGGGTCAAGAATTATTCATTTGCAATATGTCATTGCTGACTTTGTCTGTTTCACAAAATCCTAATATGGGTGAAATTGCTTTGTTGTAAATTATAATTTACTTCATCTAATTTTGGAAGCAAATGCTGTATATTTAAGTTAGTAGTGAAGTTTGCTTATATTGATATCTTGTTGTTTCCGGATTTCTTTTTGTTTTTTTCCATTTATGTAAGTTTAAACACTTTTGTTTAGCCATATGCCTAGAGACTGATACATAAAACTAATTTAGCTACAAGTAATGTGTCAATTTAGCGTCATCTTAAACAGGATTGTCATTTTGCGTGCAATGTTCGATTTATTTTAATGTGCAATGCAATGCTTTGCTAATGCTTTGTTAATAAATGCACATGCATTATGCATTTGAATATACAATTGTTTACCTTCCTTTGCCTTATTTTTAGATATTACGAAATTCCCATGATGTCATTTGACATACCGGGATTTTGTGCTGAATGAGTTTCTGTTTTAAGTGCTTGAAGGGGATATAAACTAGCCTTGGTAACCATTTTCGATTTTTCTTAGTCATCATCAATGTGCCCTAACGTTTTCAACTGCCAGAAGCAATACAGGTGTGTACAAAAAACCCATTTTTTTTCTAAATTGTCGCAAGTTTAATTTATTCATAATCTTGTCTTGATGTATTGGGTGTCACTTCTGGTTTTGGTGTCCAATTTGTCGTAATTCACTTGTTGCGGTGTCCCATATGTTTGGTTTTAATTGGTGTTGTGTCCTATTTGTTGGATCCAACTTGTTGTGATGTCCTATTTGTTGTGTCCAACTTGTTGTGGTATCCCATATGTTTGGTTTTACTTGGTGTTGTGTCCTATTTGTTGTGTCCAACATGTTGTGGTATCCCACTCATATTATGGTTCACTTGTTGGTTGTAATTCTACAAAAAAGAGATAATAAGGAGATAAAAACATCATTTATTAATATTTTGAAGAAAAACTACAGAAACAAGCTCAGTAGCGAAAATTTAAACACTAACCCCATTTAAAGGCACAGGGTAAATGTAAAAAACATAGAACACAAAAACAAAAAATCACAAACAAGAAACACCAAAGGATTGTTAGATACCGCCTTGGAACGGTCACGTTTTACGATACGCTTAAGTGACATTAAAGTAAAATTGTAGTGAGAAGAAAGAATGTTGTTGTTTTTTAACTACTAGTGACTATTATCTTGAACATAACACCAAAGCATTGCATATTGTCGGCACATTTTCGGTTGGCATTCGACTTTTATAGAAAAACGTTTGGATATGCAAACGTTTGAACATTTGTATAAAACCTAAACACACAAACTACACCTTTAATTGTTATTGTATAATTCATCGATGTAGCTGTGTCTGTGTATAACACGTGTTAAATTGCGTCAAAAATGCGACGTCGGAAGGCAATATTTCGCTTGGAATGACTTTAAACAAGGATAACGTCACTATTTCTTTACCACATTAAATGAAACATAGCACTGTCTACGCCGCTTACGGAGCCTCGCCTTCGTTTGATTGAGAGTTTAGTTTCTTAAAACACTTTGACAAACCTTTTCACAATACGGCCGTCTGACGGAGCACTGTCAAAACATTTTGGTTTAAACAATATTTATTTCGATATAATATTTACAATTAGTTTAGTTCTACAAATTTGACCATAGTGAAAATTAACAGAGATCAAAAACGTAATGTATTGAAACCAAAAAAGAACCATGTAAATTATGCACAAAACAATAGTGTGCACAGAATTGAGAAGAAAGCCTCGAGGCTTATACTATGTCTCTCTTATGTAAGTTATTCACGCTGCTAGGCTGGTGCGCAATTTGCAGTGACTCGAATAAATATAATCTTATAGTCGTATGGTACAAACTATGCTAAAAACTAGTTGTTTTAGTTCGTAGTCAATTAGATAGAAAGAAGAAAGGATAAAGGTTGAAGAAAAAGAAGGTGTAATAAGGAAGGTGGTACAGGGACTGGTCAGATCGGGATCGGGATAAGGTTTGTTGGAATTTGTACTCAAAAACGTTTAGATTGGCGCATATAGTTCTGGACGTGGTCAAAGATAAGTTTGTTCGTTTGATATGAAGCTTCCTTCGATCCAAAGAGTGAGAGTGGAAGAGACAAATGACCAACGGTGGATAACTGACCAATGAGATGATTTCGTTGGACGTTATATAATGGACAGGTTAAGGAAAAGTGGAAAGTGTCCTCAATTTCACCGCATTGACAATTAGGACTGTTGACAATATTTTTTTGAGAACAGATGCTCATTAAGGTTGCTACAGTGCATACGCAACCTCGCGTGATTGACACGAGATTTGCGGTCACCTTCGTAGTAGAAGACATGAGCTTGTTTTATATTCTTACTAAGTTTGTATTTGAAAGAGGGCACGGATGGCGATGAACGAATTTCTTCCGGCAGTGCGTTCCATGCGGATATAGTTGATGGCAGAAATTAACTCGTCAACAACCGTGATTTGCATGAAATGTTTCGAAGGTTAGCTGCATTTCGAAGGTTATACGAAGTAGTATCGCCAACTCTTGTTGGAATCAGAGTAGTTAGATATGCTGGAGCAAGAGAGTGAAAATCTTGTAAAATAGGATCAGTTTATGTTTACGTCGCCTTTCTTTGAGTTGTTCAATTCTAGTTTCAACATACAGATTTGTCAAAGATACAAAACGAGTTGCACCGGATATAATTCTGGCCGCTTCATGTTGAACTTTTACTAAGTCATCCTCGTCAGCTTGCGTCAGATTATTCCAGACAACATCGGCATATTCCAACAAAGGCCTAATGAATGTGAAATAAAGAACCTCAAGCGATTTACGATTAATAACGTATTTGAATGATCGCATGAAGTGAATTCGCTGCCAAGCCTTTTGTTTGACTGATTGAATATGATCGTGTCAGGAACAGGTGCTAGAAAGTGTGACGTCCAAGTGTTTATGAGTTGTAACTTCAGATATTTCAGTATTATTCATGAATATTGAGGGGTGCACATGCCTATTAGACTTTCTAGTGAATAGTAGGAATTTGGTTTTTGCAGGATTGAATGTAACAAGCCATCACTCAGCCCACATATGATTTTTGTCTAGGTCATTAGTAAGTTGATGTGCAGCAAATACAGGTTCTTCGACATTTATATGTAAGGTTGCATCATCTGCGAAGAGTCGAATATGTGATTGTATATTACCAACAATGTCGTTAATCGTAATGTAGATAAAAAAAAACATTATTTTGGAAACAGGTTTGTCAAAGTGTTTGATGAAACTAATCACCTGGTTAAACTTCGGTAATAAAATAAAGGCGGGGCTTTTGAAGCTGCATAGACTGCCCTTTGTTTTATTTTAAATGGTGTAGTAAAAGAAGATAGTAGTCACGCGACATACAATTACGTCATAATACAGTCATTTATGACGTAACAATGTTCTCATCTTGTTCACTCTCGAGAGAGGACGTGTATTTGTTCAGTCAGGAAAATAAATTTATTTTATAGACAATTATTCAGATGGAGGAACAGTTTCAGGAGTTTAAAGACTCTGTGAACGAAAGGATTATCGGCGTAGAACGAAATCTACAGACAGAGATTCAGAAACTTGATATTTCCTCCGGATTTGTAAATTCACCACGTGAAGGGTGCTTCTCGGTAAACGACCACCCAGAAAGAAGCCACGTGTTGGCTCCCGGAACCGAAGCTCTAACTGCCACCGGGTCTAATTCTGATATCCAGGGGGATTTTTCCGCACTGAAGGACAGTTTGGCACGGATTAAGCTGCCGACAGAGCTACGACTCAACGAATCCCGTCAAGGAATCAAGCGTTCGGATGTTCCTGTATTGAACATTCTTTCAAAGTATAGCCGTTACAGTGAAACCACGGCAAAACTCCTATCGACAATTGAACCAGGCTCTAGTGTAACCCAAGAAACATTGGACCAGTTGTTTCTTATTTGTCATGCCCAGTGTAAATATGTTCAGGACGAGTATGCGGCTATTCTTGTAAATGGACAGTTTGACCAATCAACATCAAGGATATTTCGTGCGTTACAAAAGAACACATCCGGGTTAAAAGCAGACTCGCTCGATACTTTAAGGTCTGCAGCCGCCTTATCGGCGGCCAGCCGTACGACAGCCCCAGCACGTGGTGCGTCAACATCATCGTACGAGTCGGGACGTGGCGGTTATCGTGGAGGTCAACGCGGAGGTCGTCGGGGAGACGTTTTCAATAGCTTCGCGTCGCGCCAGTTCCCGTCGTCGAGATACCGCAACAATCACCAGAAGGACGAGGGTGCACCAAACGCATACGATAAGGACGATTAGTTACGCATTGTGTGCTTACATTAAGCGTTGTTTTCATTCAGATTTCACTTAATCAAAATTTTGTTTCAATGTGTATTTCTAATCTCCAACGAAATATATCTGCATGGAAACAGATTGATGCGCCCGATCACATAATTGATTGGATTACTAATGGTATTACTATTCCCTTTGCGACACAAGTACAGCCTTTCGAGTTAAAGAATCACGATCTTAGTGCAAAACAGTGTCAGTTTGTTAATCAGGAATTACATAGGTTGTTATTACTCGGATACATAGAACCTAGGGAAGAAAAACCAGTTTGTGTGAGCCCTTTAGGGGTTGTGCCTAAAAAGAACAATAAGTTACGTCTTATCACGGATTTAAGGAAGCTTAATGATAATTGTACATAATATTCCAAAGTACAGAAATGAAGACATTCGAGATGCGGTGAAGTTAATAGAACCCGAAGACAGGTTTATTACGACTGATATCAAAGACGGATTTTTACATATACCTGTTCATGTATCACACAGAAAATTCTTAGGATTTAAATGGGATGGAGTTTGAGGCCTGTTATAACGTATTTACGGCCTGTAGGGTTGAGAATTACAGTTTTTGTTGACGATTTTCTACTTTGTGCATCTGTGTCAAATATAACAGATCACAAAGATCAGTTACTGCATACATTAGACGAGTTAGGGTTTGAAGTGAATTTTGAGAAATCAAACATAGTGCCAACACAGCGTATTGCATATAATGGATATACAATATGTACTGCCGACAGCAGAATAATCGTAAAAGTGCAGTTGATTCGCGTGGCCAGGCTAAAGAGGTCTATTCGGAGAGTTCTTGGTCAAGGGCTGGCAGCTGCCCGTCAGTTAGCGAAAGTATTGGGGCAGTGTGTGTCAGTTGCCTGGGCCGTCACACCTGGCAAACTTTTTCTGAGAAATTCGTATAAATTACTTAGTGCGCGTAAATCGTGGTCGGATAGCTTAATTATAACACCGGAAGTTGCAGAAGAACTACAGTGGTGGTTAAATTCAGTAGATTACTGGAACTCACGCGAGATATGTTCCGAGACAATACAGGCTCAGGTGGTCACCGATGCCAGTGGTCTAGGCTGGGGAGCAACGTACGGCAGCCATGTTGCATCGGGCGACTGGAACCGCCGCGTCTCGTATCTCACCTCGAACGAAAGAGAAATGTTGGCCATATTGATGGCCATCAAGGCCTTCGCGAAGCTGTTACGCGGGTTAGTAGTGCAAGTACTAACCGACAATATTTCTGCAATGACTTATATAAACCATATGGGGGGCCCGAGCCAAAAACTGTCAAGGCTGGCATTAGCAATTTGGGCGGAAGCGTTCGATCATGGAATCCCGTTACGTTGTGCTCATATCGCAGGAGTACAGAATGGTCAAGCCGATTATTGGTCGAGAACGCCAGACAAGCACAATTGGATGTTGCATCCAGCCATGTTCGGTTACATAGACAAATTGTACGGTCGTCACACAATAGATCGGTGTGCAAATTGTCAGAACGCTCAGTTACCGAGGTTCAACAGTCGGTACTGGGATCCGTTGTCAGAAGCAATAGACGCCCTATCGCAGGGCAACTGGGGGTGCGAAAACAACTTTGTAAACGCCCCGTTTTGTCTTATACCACGAATTTTAGACATAGTACAAACGCAAAAAGCGTATGCGACCATAATAGCTCCGCAGTGGAAGACACAAACATGGTATCAACGGTTGGCTCGTATGTCAATTTCCCCACCTCTAAAGTTACCGAACAACCCAAGAGTTTTTCGATCAATGAGGGCACTTCCGGAGCCGTGCCGGAACCGGAAGTGGCAAATAGTCGCCTGGAGAGTGTATGGCGGGAAGAACTTGTAGCAAAAAACTGGTCACAGTATAGTATTAGCAAGTTGAGATATAGTCTTGCTAAGGGCACTTTACGATCATATGATAACGCGCTCGAGAAATTGTTTAAGTTTTGTTCTGAAACAAAGTGTGATTTCCCGCCAAATGACACATGTTATCTGGCCGATTTTTTCTGCAACATGGCTAACGCGTCGTCTCGACCTAATTCGGTCATTAGAACAAACATTGCCGCTATAGGTCACTTATATCGAGCCAAGGGGCGTGTCAATCTTGTCGAAGATTCAGACGTAAGACTTCTCGTTAGCGGACTAGTCAAATCGGGGACCAATGTACCAATGCCTATAGAGCGTTTTCACAACTTATTTTTAAGTTGGTCGGACAACAAACATTTGGATTTTAAGTATCTGATGACGTTAATGCTAAGACCATCAGACGTTGCACCTAATGGCATATTGTATTCACAACCCGACGACGAGATAAAGTTATGTTTCAATATTAGTCAGGTTGAATTCCGTGAAAAGTCTGCCAAAATATTAATAACATTTTTCGGTTTCAAAAATGATACATCGCGGTCAGGGTTTGAGGTCGAGTTGCCACGGGCGAGCAACGTTAAGCTTGATCCTGTTTAGACATTACAGGACTACATTGAACGGACAGACAGGTTCCGGCCGCCAGGTGGTCCGGTATTCTTATCGCTTCGCGCGCCGTATAATGCAATTAGCATCGTCTGTTGCCAAGATTTTGGATGAAGCTATAAAACTGGCAGGTCTAGAGGGACAGGGTTACACGGCAAAGTCGTTTCGTCCAACGGGTGCTACTACCGCGATAGCTCAGAATATAAATCCCGAGATCGTGCGTAAAGTCGGGCGATGGAAGAGTTCAGAGGTTTTCTTCGCGCATTACGTGCATTCTCAGACTCCTTCTGGCTTCACAGATGACATACTTAATCATGAGTAAATAAGTATTGGAGATTTTAGTTCATACAAGTTGGCACTCTGGTTTAGTACGCTTTAATTTGAGTACGTCATTCTATTTTGTGCATTTATCTCATCAGTATGGCATGTGTTTAATTTTAATGTTTAAAGTTTATTAAAATTAAGTAACAACAATTTATGTATTGTTTGTCGTAGTGACGTATATTTACCAAAATAGTAGTCACGCGACATACAATTACGTCATAAATTAATACAGTCATTTATGACGTAATAATGTTCTCATCTTGTTCAGTGGCATTTATTATGATTGCATTATGTATATTATATGAGCTAATATAGAAGAGTGAACCTGTATGGGAGTATGGCATATGTGTTTAATTTTAATGTTTAAAGTTTATTAAAATTAAGAAACAACAATGTATGTATTGTTTGTCGTAGTGACGTATATTTACCAAAAGTTATCTTTGAGTTAAGTCTTTATTTTAAGCTAAATGTTGCCTTCCGACGTAGCATTTTTGACGAAATTTATCACGCGGTATACACACACTGCTTATGTTAGTAATTTTTATCGAAAAGAAGATGCATAAACTGTTTTGGTCTTACCACCCCATTAAATATTTCCATTCAAAACGAAGGCAGGTTTTTGGAAAAGTTCAGTTTTTAAATCTAAGTTCTATCTGCGGAATATTAAATTTTGAAGTGTTCTGCATTTGGATTTCTTTAAAATCAACTTTTTAAAGTTCTTTCATGTGCCGAGTCATTTTGCTAGGCGGCATAGCCTATGACAGAGGTAGAAAAAAAATTAGGTTTGTTTAAATCTGCAATAAAATACATACATTTAAGGCGATATTTTGTGAACGTCCTGGTTTTTCTGTAAATGCTTAGAAAAGAAGGTTAAGTACAAACTCCAATCCAGACACAGTTGGTTTAACCAGCATTTATTGCAGAAAATATTGAACTAAGTAAATAAGCATTTGAGCTACAGAAATGCATATTTTAATATACATACACAATAACGAGTGATGAAACGAGACACAGTTCGATGGTGCTATGCTTCATTAACGATGAAATAAGAGATAATGACCTATGTAGAATGTTTTTTTTATATTTATATTTTGCTTAAGCATGGCCATATTGTCATTAAATTGTAATGAAGTTTGTTCATATTCATATCTTGTTATTGCTGGTTTTCTCTTTTTTTCCTTTTATATAAGTTTAAACACTTTTGTTTGTCCTTTTGCATAGAGACTGATAAACAAAGCTTTTAAATTTCGCCATTTAAAATCTTGGGTCTGCCTTAAACTTTGAACAGAGGTAATTTTACTACAAGTTGTTTGCCATTTTAGCGTCACCTTAAATATAATTGTCATTTTGCGTGCAATAGACGATTTATTTTAATGTGCATTGCAATGCTTTGTTAATAAATGCATATTCGTTATGTATTTGAAAATACAATGGTTTACCTCCTTTGCCTTATTTTTAGATATTCCGAAATTCCAATTGTGTCATAATGGAATTTTGTGCCGTACGAGTTTCTTTTTAAAGTGCTTGACGGGGGATATAAACTAGCCTTGGTAATCATTTTCAATTTTTCTTAGTCATCATCAATGTTTCCTAACGTTTCCAATTGCTAGAAGCAACACAGATGTGTAAAATTTATTTTCATTTTTTCCCCTGCATTTTCGCATGCATAATTTCTTCATTGTCTTCGTTTATTGTCTTGGGTATCACTCCAAGTTGTGGTATCCAATATGTTGTGTGTCCCAATCGTTGTGTGTCCCAATCTGTTGTGTGTCCCAATCGTTGTGTGTCCCAATCGTTGTGTGTCCCAATCTGTTGTGTGTCCCAATCGTTGTTTGTCCCCAATCTGTTGTGTGTCCCAATTTGTTGTGTGTCCCAATATGTTGTGTGTCCCAATATGTTGTGTGTCCCAATCGTTGTGTGTCCCAATCTGTTGTTTGTCCCAATCGTTGTGTGTCCCAATCGTTGTGTGTCCTAATCGTTCTGGGTCCCAATCGTTGTGTGTCCCAATCTGTTGTGTGTCCCAATCGTTGTGTGTCCCAATCGGTGTGTGTCCCAATCGGTGTGTGTCCCAATCTGTTGTGTGTCCCAATCGTTGTGTGTCCCAATCTGTTGGGTGTCCCAATATGTTGTGTGTCCCAATATGTTGTGTGTCCCAATCGTTGTGTTTCCCAATCGGTGTGTGTCCCAATCGTTGTGTGTCCCAATCGTTGTGTGTCCCAATCGTTGTGTGTCCTAATCGTTATGTGTCCCAATCGTTGTGTGTCCCAATATGTTGTGTGTCCCAATCTGTTGTGTGTTCCAATCTGTTGTGTGTCCCAATCTGTTGTGTGTCCCAATCGTTGTGTGTCCCAATCTGTTGTGGGTCCCAATCTGTTATGTGTACCAATCTGTTGTATGTCCCAATCTGTTGTGTGTCCCAATCTGTTGTGTGTCCCGATCTGTCGTGTGTCCCAATCGTTGTGTGTCCCATTCGGTTGGTTTCATTTGTTGGTTGGCTGGTTCTGCATTTTGCAATCAAACAGAATCACATTTTATATTTCCAACTGGGCTTGTCTAACAAGCTGCAATTGCATACTAGTAATAGTTACTTCAGTAACCCAAATAAATTTGTATACTGATTTATTTTACTGACTATCGACAACCATGGAATCAAGGTAGATACAAATTGTTAAATACGGATAAGATAAGTAAATTCTCCCACCTCAGATAAGTAGATCCAAACATCTAACCATGCTAGAAATTCTTTTCTCCCACCTCAGATAAGTAGATCCAATAATTTAGCTATGCTAGAAATTCTTGTCTTGCCCACGGGCGAAGATAAAATGCCCGTATGGAACTTTTTTTAATGGTCTCCACATTGTAATTACCTCCCTTGTTAAAGACTGTCGTCTGTAGCATTATGGAAACATTTTATTGTGGTAATATTTAGAACGCTAATCAATTATTTCTCGCTTCAAATGTCACCATAAAACAGTAATCACGCACCTTTCAAGAAATAATGCTTTACTCTCCTTAGAACTATTTAAAGACCGATTTGACTAATAACATCATCTGAATCGCTGCGCGCATATCCATGACAACCACGAATTATCGCATATCCATGCGCAATTATTTTTACTAAGCACAAAAGAGTTCCAGCAAAAAATACATTTTTACTTAATTTTGTTAAACTGATGTGGGAGAAAAAGCATCTACCATAGCCGCTCGTGTAAGATAGGTTCATCCCGACCCTCGCGTAGGGTGTATTGTGGAAACTCGGTAAACCTCGTTTCCGCAAAACACCCTACGCTCTGGTCGGGATAAACCTATCTTACACGAGCGGCCATGGAAGATACTTATAATCTTGCCCACTTGTCAATGGCCTATTTGTTGTGTCCCACTTGTTGTTATAGCCTATTTGTTGTGCCCCACGTGTTGTGATGACATATTTGTTGTGCCCCACTTAGTGTTATGGCCTATTTGTTGTGTCCCACCTGTTGTTATGGCCTATTTGTTGTGCCCCACTTGTTGTGATGACCTATTTGTTGTGCCCCACTTGTTGTGATGTCCTATTTGTTGTGCCCCACTTGTTGTGATGACCTATTTGTTGTGCCCCACTTGTTGTGATGACCTATTTGTTGTGCCCCACTTGTTGTGATGACCTATTTGTTGTGCCCCACTTGTTGTGATGACCTATTTGTTGTGTCCCACTTGCTGTGATGTCCTATTGGTTGTGACCTACTTGCTGTGTCATATTTGTTTGTCCTATTTCTTGTGACCAATTTGTTGTGTCCTATTTGTTGTGTCCTATTTGTTGTGACCTATTTGTTATGTCCTTTTTGTTGTGTCCTAATTGTTGTGAACTATTTGTTGTATCCAACTTGTTGTGATGACCTACTTGTTGTGCCCCACTTGTTGTGATGACCTATTTGTTGTGTCCCACTTGTTGTTATGACCTATTTGTTGTGTCCATTTGTTGTTATGTCCTGTTTGTTGTGCGCCACTTGTTGTTATAGCCTATTTGTTGTGCCCATTTGTAATGTCATATTTGTTGTGCCTCACTTGTTGCTATGGCCTATTTGTCGTGTCCCACTTGTTGTTATGGCCTTTTTGTTGTGTCCCACTTGTTGTTATGTCCCATTTGTTGTGCCCCACTTGTTGTTATGGCCTATTTGTTGTGTCCCACTTGTTGCTATGGCCTATTTGTTTTGTCCCACTTGTTGTTATGACCTTTTTGTTGAGTCCCACTTGTTGCTATGACCTTTTGTTATGACCTTTTTGCTGTGTCCTTCTTGTTGTTATGACCTATTTGTTGTGCCCCACTTGTTGCTATGAACTATTTGTTGTGTCCTATTTATTGTGACCTTTTTGTGTCCCTCTTGTTGTGATGACCTATTTGTTGTGTCCTATTTGTTGTGACATATTTATTGTGTCCCACTTGTTGCTATGACCTATTTGTTGTGTCCCATTTGTTGTGTCCTATTTGTTGTGACCTATTTATTGTGTCCCACTTGTTTTGATGACCTATTTGTTGTGCCCCACTTGTTCTGCGGACCATTAGTTTTTCATTTATTTACATTGTTCGGCTTTAGGAATTCTTTAATATCTAGTTATTAGCGTTCTTCCATGTGCCAGCGTCTTAGACTATGACACAGATGTAGCAGCGAATTTCAGTTGGATTCAATCTACAATTAAATGCACACATCTAAGACGTCATTTTGAGTACGTCCTTAAATTCTTAGAAAATAGGATAAGGTAAAACACCAATCCAGACACTTCAATGGTTGATGTCCAAAAGACCAGAAATAATAACCTATGGAGAATGTTTTTATTTATATTTTGTTTAAACATGGCCAAATTTTCAACAAATTGTTATACAGTTTTGTTTTACATTCTGATCTTGTTGTTTCTGGTTTTCTCACTGTTTTTCCTTATCTGTTTTCCTTACCTGTAAATTTTAAAGCTTTGTTTAACCTCATGCTTAGAGACTGATAAACTAAACTTTTAAAATATCGCCATCTAATAAATGTTTTGCTGCCTTTACTTTTTAACAGAGGTATTTTTTACTACAAATAATTTGTCAATTTAGCGTCAGCTTAAACAGGATTGTATTTTTAAAAAAAACCTTGTTCACAATCCTTTGTCTTATTTTTAGGTAAACTGAAATTCCAATGATGTCATTCGACAAATCGGGATTTTGTACTGAACGAGTTTCTGTTTAAAGTTCATCATTTTCGATTTGTCTTATTCATCATCAATGTTCCCTAACGTTGCCAACCGCTAGACGCAGTACAGGTGTGTGCAATTTTATTTTCATTTTTTTCCTACATTTTCGAATGCATGGTTTCTTCATTATCTTCTCTTATTGTCTTGGGTATCACTCCAGTTTGTGGTGTCTAATCTGTTGTGTGTCCCAATTCTTGTGTGTCCCAATTAGTATGTTTCACTTGTTGGTTGGCTGGTTCTGCATTTTGCAATCAAACAGAATCACATTTTATTTTTTCAACTGGGCTTGTCAAATAAGCTGCATATATTATTGTTACTCCAGAAACCCAAACCCAAATACATTTGTAGAGTGACTATTTTATGACTATCGAAAACCATGGACTAAAGGTAGATACAAATTGTGACAAACAGATAAAATTAGTAATAGCTTTAAAGATGCACTATTACTCCGTGATAAGATTTAACACATTTAATACAATTGTTTTAATATAGCAAAAATGATGAACAAATGTCAAAACAATGGTGCTTATGAAGGATACCGAGTTTAATATAAAAAATGTGCAGAAAACACGGTATTGCTACCTTATGAGACCATAGTAGATAAATATTTTAGCATTCACCAATCATTTGATATGTTCAGCTATTAAATACATGGTTATCAGTAACTAATATTTTCCATAAATGCATTTTTTCGTAAGTAGTTTAGGGTGCATCACTCAAAATTTATGCTTCTTTTACATGTGTATGTATCGATTTTGAATGAGACTGTCACTGTAATGAATTGTTCTATAAATGTTCGTATAATAAGCAACGTCACTGTGGTCTTCAATGCATTGGAAACATGATTGCATCATTTTTTTCTTTTGTGTTATTGATTTAGCATTGCCTATGTCTGTGACGTTCACTTCTATATAGGCAAATAAGAATATAATACATTCGTACGGTATTTATTATTTTGACTTACACATGTTATACGTCGTAATTTCGTGCCCGTTAAAACAATTTAAGTACGAGCTATTTTTATATAGTTTACGTCACAAGTATATTATGAAATGAAAATAAAAACCCCCACTGCTTCACAGACAAATCGAATACTACTACTACTACTACTAATTATAATAATAATAAAAATAATAATAATCATAATTAATAATAATAAAAATAAAATCGAATGCTTTAAAAATAAATTCATATTATTGTTTTCTAATCCAGCTTAATGTTTTATTGGCAAATCGGTATCTTGCATTGGGTTATTTACAGTTTAAGTGGCCAATACTGAAATAAACTATGAAATATCAATATATTACATAATACCATTAAGTTTCAATAAAGATAAACACACGATAATGAGCAGTGTAGTTTGTTGTTTAATAATATATAGTATATTGCCAGTAGGCCATAGTTCCGTGATACGTGGTCCGTGCCCGTTTCTGCGTCTGAGTCCTTGTCCGGGAAATTATAATACCGCTTAATTACATTCCATTCGCGTTTGGCTTGTCCGCGCACATGTCCGGGTTCGTGTCCGGGAAATACCGCTTAAAATACATTCCATACGCGCTTGGCGTGACCGCGTCCGGGTTCGTGTTGTTTTTGCTCGATGAATAATTTTTCACGGAAACGAACAGTTAACAGGATGAATGATGTAGGAAAAAAATGCCAATAAGACTTCCATAACGATTCAGTCTCAAGAAATCACCGAAACTGGAAGAAATGGTCTGAGAAAACCCGGTTGCCGGTTGTAGAAGCCTCTGTGATAAAAAAAGAAAAAAAAGAGAAAAAAATATGGCATTCTATCACAAATGCCAGTTGTGGTAATACTATTTCACTATTTCCAATTTTTTTCTGTCAATATTTATAAAGTTCATTGACCGTCATTTTTTATGGTATACCAGGCAACAATTTTCAATTCTCTGTTGTAGATAGGTTCTTAAACGTGCATAAATTAGTACACCAAAATACCTTAAAGGCCTAGTTTAAGCCTTCTATAATTGACCCTTCCCCTAAAAAAACTCACACAAAAAAACACAACAACAACGAGTATTTGTACACAACCTATGTTAACTGATCTTAATTTTATCGCCTTATTGTCTTATCAGATCTCCAATCTGAGGTTACTGCTCTGCAATTTTGGTTGTTTTATTATACAAATGGACCCTAAATTGCCCTGAGACAATAAAAGAATTCACAGGAAATTGACCCTCTACTGCGACATCAGTGCAATTAGCAGGAGATGCACAGCAGGGGATTATCATGCCAAACATTCCTTAAACTAGGCCTTTAAAGGCATTTGATATTGGTATTTTTTCAAGACGAAAATTAAACCTTGATTTAAGCTCGTCTGCTTTGCGAAAAAAATAGTTTAGGCATCAACTTTTGTCATAATCTTGGTGCCGTTGTTGTTGTTGTAGTAATTGTTATTGTTCTTGTTGTTGTTGTTGTTGTTGTTGTTGTGCATAATCTTGAACCTTAAGCATAACATTCGCATGTTCAGACCTAATAAAATTTCAGGCAGTAAGACATTGACTGTAATTCTTGCCTTTTACATTGATAGAAATAATACCTTGCCTTTTACTTTGATAGAAATAATACCTTTCGTAACTAGCTTGGGCATCCGCATGCAATGCTCTTGTTTCCAAGGCGATGCCATAAGATGACCAATATAATTCGACACCTTCGTCAAGTGGAAAAGAGTGATGACCAGCCTCGGCAACAATACGGCGGTAGTTCATGGAAATATAGGGATTTTTGTATCCTTACGTAAAAGGACACATGGTTACAATCAAAATATAGCTTACATGAATGAGGTAAATGTAACAATATATTTAATTTTTATTTTGCTTTTTTTTGGAATATGTCACAATTTAAATAAATCATAATTATGTCGAGAGGCATATAAACGCAGATTGGAGCATGGTGTTATATATCATACTTTCATTTGTAAGAATCATATAGATTACATGTACATAAAATATTTAGTATATACAAGAACTCATCTCACAGTATAATTATGTGTCTTATATATGTTCAGTTTAGAGAGCAACATGGCCCAAGTAGACGATGACTTCTCTGACGATCTCTATCGAGTTGAAAAGAGCCTACACTCGTATTCACGGTAATTGTAATATTACGAACACCTACTGCAATAGAGAAAGAGAACCAGCAATACTCTTTAAACAACAACAACATTTTTTACTAACACGTAATTACAACTACATGGACGTTTGAACACAGTCTATTACTCTATTTAAAGCAGTCCACACGTTTCAAAAATATAAAAGAAGGCTGAAATGTAATCTCCATTGAATTCAATTAAATCCAAGAATTTTCAAATCTGTTTTACTTGTGAAATAGTTTTATAGAAACTCGATTTGACCAAAACACAAGATTTGACCTTATATAACAATTATGAAAGTCTCAGCCCTTAAAAAGTGTCTCTCAAATTCTATAAGAATCTCTTTTTTAAATTTTCTTTACATGAAATAAATAGAAAAATCAAAACCTTTATAAACGAAACGCGATAACTCCATTTCAATAACACGATTTGGAAAGCATTGTTTACCATAGTGAAATAGGTCAACCAACAAAGGAATACAATTAAAACAAGATTTCTGTTTCCTATTGACCTAGTTTTTGACCCATATGACACACATTTAACACGCAGTCAAAATTTAACCAAAAAAACATTCTGACCATGTTTGAACTTAATCAGACCAATCACCACCGTAAAATAGTTTCGGACAAGAATTTTGAAAGATTTGACCTTGTGACCTAATTTTCGATCATATGTGAGCCAATTTCAAATATCTCCGATTTCATCAAGGAAAACAATCTGATTAAATTTTATGAATATTTGACCATGTATAACGCCTCTAGTATGTTTAAAAGAATTGCTAGAACTGATAGCATGTACACGTGAATCATATTCTCATTTTGTAGCGTTTAAGGAGCACTGCAAGTAACGAGGATGACTTAGCAAATCCACCTCAATGTTCTTATGCAAGCGATAAAAAGAATGTTGCACATCGCAAGGCTCAGCCTTACGGATATTAGTGACAGATAAAGGCCCCTTTTCTGAACCACGCAGGGCAAAGAAAAAAGTTGCAAGAACCAATACCAGCATTCGAATGATTCTCCCTTGAGCTTGCAAAGGTTCAGTCAACAGAGCAGATAACAGCCTTGCAGAAATGCGATGGACGCGATCCTTGAAAGATGTTTTTGAGTGCTAAATAACTTCATCAGCGGTAAGAGTAAGCAGGGGTGGTTGCAGGTACTTGTATAGATGCGTTTATACACGGCGGACACTATGGATAACTTGCAGTCATTTATGGCATAACCACCTCCCTCTGAATAGAATTACTCAAGACTCAAGCATTTCGTTAACAGCAAATGCTAGTATCTAGCGACATTTGTATACCTGTCAAATACGGACTCGGTGTATGTTAGCTCTGTCCGTGATACAACTTAAAGACATCCTTCAATACGTGATATCGTAAGCAAGGTCATGCAATCATGTGACTAGTTGTATTGACAATATGTTTGATAGAAATGCGGTTGTACAATGTTTATACTACAGTACCAACACAAATATTTGCTTACAGTATATTCCTTCAACAAGATGTATGTTAAAAACATAATACACTAGTTGCTATTTTGTTTTGTTTTTGTTTGTACCATTGGCAGTTCAATAACTCTATTTTATGATTGAGTATATCTTCATTTTCTTTCAACATGTTTCTCAACACAATCCAGTAATCAAAATATTCTATAATAACCCAACGCAATTAAAAACAACACTGTTGGACGGATCAATGTACGTACTCGTTGACAAGGACTCGGTCACGCACGAACAGAGGATCGCGGAACAATTCCATGTGCATGCTGTCCGCGTTCAAATTGAACCAAATAAGTACTGACGGTCTTACGTTCAAACGCATACGCTTGAGTTTACGTTGTGTTCCATTCATTGTTTTATGTCAACGTGAATCGGAAGTCATATGTTGTAATTGCTTGTCCATGATAATTCCTTGTATGTGTGTTTGTTAAATGGTAAGAATTATACAATAAACATTATGTGATAATGTCACATTTTTAAGGTTGAAATGAATCTGTTTACAAACATATTCCTATTGATAGAACAAAACATAATAAAGATAATGATATAAGTCAAAACGACTCTTGACCATTGATAAATTGTATCTTATTTATATATGAGAAAATGCCTTAAACATAGAAACATTTTATAGCATGTCTGAAATAATGATTTAACATTTGAGAGGTTTATGGTAAAAACATTGGTTAACTATATTCCTATTTAATATATTAAGTATTCATAATCATATATTTACACCTCAACTTCCATTCCTTAAATGAACTGCCTTTCGGCAATTGCGTTCATCAATCGATGAACGCAACATCCTCGGATATGTTCGGATCGTATTTTTTTAACAATTCTTAAATGAAATAATGAACTAATGGTGTAAATATAAGGAATGAATTGCGGGGTTGATGTCATTATCGGGGATATGAACGCAATTGGGTTGGTCAAAGTACGCGTGGAGTCCTTCGGACTCCACACACATTGACCAACCCAATTGCGTTCATACCCTGATAATGACATCAACCCCGCAATTACACATTTTGAAGCAATATCTTTCTTATTCGATAGTTCACTCACAAACAATAAAGTACAAATAACGTACATACTAATAGAATGATTAGGCAAGGTTACGATACATTTTGTTATCATGTATATATTTTTCTTTATAACCAACACGTAATGTATGTGTTTCTTGTAATAATATAATCTTAATTTGAATTTCCCATCCTCGTTCACCAGAGTGATCATGCTATGCGTACCACAGTTTTGTCACGATAAAACCTGACGAATGAGAATGGTATTTCCTTGATAGATTGTATATCATGTTTCATTGAACATTCCAAGACAGTTAGTTACCTCAACATTGTTAGTAAACATATGTTCAGGCATTTGTGGTATGTCGTTGTTTTTGTACGTTACCCGTGTCTCTTGTTTAGTGATATTGTGCTTTAAAACAAGGCATACGTCAGCTAGATGCTTGGCTACTTGGCTGACCTCTGTACAAACACATGTTTAAAGATTGGAGGAAATGCTTTTTTACGAATTTCGTGTCGTAGAATTTCTAATCTTCAGACCTGAGTGCTTCTTCTTGTGTGGTCACCAAGCCAAACAAGTGTGTTTCCTCCGGGTACCCCGTTCTCTCCGACAACACAAGACCATACTCTCGCGTAAAATGGTGCCAACGAGAGTGATTAATATAATGTTGCAATAACTTGGTTCACAATCGATGTAAAGTAAAAAAAATAAAACTAATGCTTCTTCACCGCTTAACGGTAAATTCCGTTTGGTACAATTTTGAGCAGACATTATTTCCATGGCTTCATAGGCGTGTCCACGTATACAACGTTAGGAACAGGTCACTGCAACATAATTATTGTCATAGAAGTATTTCAAGACCGTTTGCCTTTAATTGTGCAGGTGATTTTGGAATAGTCAACACTCTATGTTTGAGTATGCCATTTGGATAAGTGATAAATTGATTAATCCGCGATTTTCTGATTAACTGCAATAGCGATAGCGTAGCCAGCCATCTATTCATGTGGATTCATATTTGTGCGAGGATGGGGGGGGGGGGGGGCATGCCCCCCTCGGAAAAGTTTGAAAACCATGATGCAATCTGATGCATTCTGGGCGGTCTAAGGTGCTTGATTTAGTACTGAAAAAATGGACAGTTTTAGAATCATTTAGTCAAGTTCTTTGGCTGATTCTTCTGTCAGAATCATGTGGATTCAGCCGCTACGCGGCTGTTGTTATTTGACCCAAATTACCTTGGGCTTCCGTGAACAATTGATACGGGCATAACACTCAACTACTTATAATACATTCGTATATTCCTTAGACTTCGTGATAGGAACACGTACCGTCATACCTATTCTGGCAATATTGGAAGTTAACATATTTAAAAATGGACAGTTTTAGAATCATTTAGTCAAGTTCTTTGGCTGATTCTTCTGTCAGAATCATGTGGATTCAGCCGCTACGCGTCTATAGTAATATGACCCAAATTACCTTGGGCTACCGTGAACAATTGATTCGGGCATAACACTCAACTACTTATAATACAATCGTATATTCCTTAGACTTAGTGATAGGAACACGTACCGTCATACCTATTCTGGCAATATTGGAAGTTAACATATTTATAATGTTGACAGCTCTAATCAACGGACCGCTTGTTCAGAGATTTCATAAAGTTAACAACATTGGCAACGTTATTATTCCTGCTCTGAAACTTTAATGTATACACTTGTGAATTGCTGTTTTTCAAACAAGATTTGAGACAACTGTTTAAGCTGTATTTGTTTGTTCTTAGATATGGTGATATATCATAAATTCTTATGTTTTAAAGCTAACAACGGTGTCTTGAATCACGCTGTTAAAGTTGAACTCTCACAGATAGACCGATTTGACAACTATTTTATTTCAGTGTTAACTTGGAATAAGCCAAAGTTTGCGTAAATGTCGTCAAACGAGTGATATAAGACCGCTGTCAAAATATCAGACAGCATGTTTCATATTTATGTTCGAACCTTGATGTTTAACGGCTAAAAGCGTTTCTTATGCTTTAAAGCTGCACTCTCACAGATTGAACGTTTTGACAACTTTTTATTTTTTTTTGTCTTGGAACGAGGCAATTTTTGCGAAAATCCATGGAAACCAGTTATATAAGACTGCTGACAAAAAATCAGATCGCAGATTTTTATATTTAAGTTCAAAAAATTATGTTTTATGCATTTTTCTTAAACCGTTAGTAACGGTTTTAAACCATAAAACATTAATTTTCGAACGGAAATATGAAAATCTGCGATCTGATCTTTTGTCAGCAGTCTTTTATCATTGTTTTGCAGATATTTACGCAAAAATTTGCTCTTTCTAAGACAAAAAATAAAAAGTTGTAAAAATGGTATATCTGTGAGAGTGCAGCTTTAAGAACAACGAGTTTTCGGCAGTTTTCCAAACAAATGAGATCTGTTCTATTGTGAGTTATCTTATATGAGGTAAACGGGGATATTGATGACAAAATAAGCTGATTCCGAGACAAAGTAATACAATACAAGTAAAAAATGTCAGTCTGTAAGGTCGCAGCTTAAACTGTAAAATGATTGTAAACAATCGGCCCAATGTCAGGTACATACAAAAACACATCATGAAGCGTATGATTCATTTGTGTATAACAACTAAATTCATGCATTGTATGTAGGTTCTCTTCCATTTTGTGTGTGGGGGTTTTAGGCTTTTACGATACGATACGATACGTGTTTATTTGCAATTAAAGGCCACCGGCCCAAAATACACAGGTTCCATATATACATATATATAAATATATATTTATATGCATTTTAGATATACATCAGAAGAGATTGATCAACAACATATTGTCAATGACTTGTATACTCATATTTACAAACTTCAATATACAACATGCATATATAGAAATGTTATTGCTTTTAAATACATATTGTCTTAACATATTCAGTTTCCATTTCGTTGTAGCATATATTAATTATTGTTCAAAATACAACAGGTACAGACAAGACTAGCCACGTCTATCACCCTCAATAAAAGTTTGCCTCAACATGTTTGCTTTATGTAGAAACTTTGTTAGTGAAAATATTTGTCTCTCTCTAACATCAGACATCATACAGTAAAATAATGCAAGAGTTCGAATCCTATCAAACCATACAGTTTCAAAGCATTCTAGCCTTATCGATTCATACAGTGGACATATGACAAGAAAGTGAAACTCATCTTCAATGATATACACGTTACGTGTTAAACAAAATGCACAAAATCGAAATTCTCTGTCAACATTTAAATGTCTGCCTCTTTCAATCATCAAGTTATGCCCTGAACATCTAAAATTTGACAGTGATCTTTTCAGTAAGAAAGGTAACTCCAATGTTAAATATCTTTCAGTGTCAAATATAGTCTTAAATTCCTTGTAATGCAATGCTTTGGGTGAACTGTTTATTTTCGAATGTATGTCTTGAAATGCACAGTCCTATAGCCTGTTCTTAAACTGTGCTAGAAATATCACTGAGTCTCCAACACCATCTGCTAGCCAAGCAAATCCAGATCCATACTTATATAACATGCGTTTTACATTTGAAGCCCAGTTGGATCTACCAGAATTGTCATGGTTTCTGAGCAAGTTATAAAACTGTTTGGGATACCGATGTTCTGGCATATCCGTAAGTCGAAGCCAATACTTAACACAACGTGTCTGATAGGTCACTGAAATTGGCAATCGCCCACATTCACTTAAAGCAAAGAAGTTTGCTACATTTTTGTTTAATCCACACACATATTTGCAAAAGTTTATATGTATTCTTTCCGTACCGCCTGACAGTTCATAACCACATACTTCTGACGAATAGCATAAAATAGGTACAACCATCGCGTCGAATAGTTTAAATGCTTCATCTGGTCCAAAGAAAACGAAATATTACGGTAGTTAAATATGCTATAAACTGCCTTTTGAGCCTGCTTAGCCAATGTTTCTCTCGTCATTGTCCAAGACAGTTTGGGTGTGAAAAAAACGCCAAGATATTTGTAATATGGTACCACTTCTAGTTGCGCCCCTTTATATTTCCACCGCTCGTAATATCACAGTGGTCCGCCATTTCGAAAGACCATAACTTGTGATTTTTCTGTATTAACCTTCATGCCAACCTTATCGCTGAAGTCCGCTATATTATTAATAATGCGTTGCAAATTCACAGCCGTTTCTGCGAAGCTTGAGACGTCGTCAGCGTACATAAAAGCATACAGTTTATCAACTTCCTCACAGATAATGATGCTATTGTTAGTATTTGTTCGTAAATAATGAACTAAATCGTTCATAAACAATGCAAAAATTATCGGCGAGCTCAAACACCCCTGTTTTGTGCCTATATTACACGCGAAGAAGTCTGTCAGACCATTTGCGACTTTAACACACGCTTTCATTCTGCTATACATGGATTGAAAATTTTTAAGAAATTTCCCATTTATGGTGTAACGTGAGATACACTCCCAGAGTCTATGGTGATCACAACTGTCGAAGGCCTTATAGTAATCGACGTAAAATACGTAAAATCTCCCCCTCTTTCGAGTGGTATATTTCTGTATAATTGACTGTAGGTTGAATATATTATCGCTGGTTGAATACCCACGCCTAAATCCAGCTTGTGACTCGTCTATAATATCATTTTCACTACACCAGTTCATTAGTCTTTTGTAATTTTGTAATAGACAAAAATAATAATTCAGAGTCCATATGGAGTTTAAATTCATACTAGAATGTATCAGATTTCAATGAAAATCAATTCATGAAACATACCTGGAACAATGTTTGATTTACAAAATAAGTTCATGTTTAATAAATAGTAAGTGTGTGTAATATTTTGCGTATGTTAACAGTTAACACACTTATCAAACACGGACATGAAAGGGAAAACTTCCATAAACTGCAAAACTCCTGGCAGCTGTAGGTTTGATCTCATTGGAATAAGATTGCATAATAATTCTAAAAATAAGGTACTACAGGGGAGGGAACTCAGATATACAGTACATAATTATTTCAGTGCGATGTTCTCCCTTCTGTACTGCTCTAGCAGTAAAATTAGCTGAAAGATAAGTGAGCGAGTATCTTTTACTCAAGCCGTTTAGCACTATCAGTGCTTTCATACCAACTAGTTACCACCAGATACATTTAGAGAGGCATTCTGTTAGTGGCAGATGCCACAATAACATTAGTGTGGAGTCGTTCTGACATAAAAAAAACTCGCATGCAAGCCACTCTTTAAGTGGGTAATTGTTCTCACTGTTTGATTGTAATACGTAAAGGAAAATACAATTAAATACCGATCAAACTATTTCAAATTCACCTTTTTGCCTTGAAATATTGCAGTATGTGTCATTTGACGACCAATTTCAGGGAATATATAGAACAACAATACAAATTGCAATAACTGTATCTGTAAATTATTTAATGCCATTAATGTTACACATTAATATTCAGTAAATAAATAATATTATTGCTAATGCACCAGTCAATTGTAACCACGGCCCCCAGGCCTAGGGGTATACCGGGGAAAGCGCGGGTAATGGGCCGGGTTTTTACCCTCCAGATGGCTCCGCAGTGTCGAGTGAATGCGGTGGTTTTGTTTTTGCTCCGAAAATAGCGGGGAATGGGCCTAACCTAGGATGTCCCCCAGGGGTGCGGGGGAATTTGGCGGGGATTTTGCCAGCAATGTGTCCCCGTAGCGCGGGATTTTACCCGGGATTGACTGGACCGAAAGTCAAAGTCCCCGCTATTCTCAGGCGTGGTTACAATAGACTGGTATATAATGACAGAATAAAATGGCCAGTACAAATATCCATCGGGTGCTTTAATTGTACATACACTTTAATTAAAGCTGTTCACGTAATAGTAGATACAGCACATTCTGAGTAATAGTTTTTATTAAAGCCAGACTCTCATTGATTGACCGTTTGGACAACTTTTTTTTGTCTCGAAATAAGCCAATCGCACTTTTTACGTTAGAAAAAAAAGTTTTATTCCTAAAAGAGTTACTAACACTTTAAGAATAACAATTTTTTCGGAATAAAAAATCATTTTTTTAACGTATATAAGAAAAATTATGATCTGATTATTTTTCAGTTGTATTTTATAACCGGTGTTTAGATATTAACGCAAGACTTGGTTTATTCCAAGACAAAAATAAAAAAAAGTTGTCAAAACGGTCAATCTATGAGAGTACAGCTTGAAGATGAAAACAACTTCGAACGTTTAACCTCATCGCAAGAAGATTTATAAACATCGAATCCATGCATTATCATGAAAGGTTGAGCAATAATGACCGTAGCAGATCATTCGAAAAATCTAACCTTCAGGTTTTTACTACCAAAATAACACAACACAAAACAAAAAGTTTAAAAGTTTAAACCACTATTAATACATTAAATGGAAAGTCCCCCTGAATTCAGGTCAATGACATATAAAAACTGTTATACATATATGAATTTAAATATACGTATATGGCTAATTGAAAAACAGGTAAATAAATTAGTATTTTCCTAAACTGTCAAACATAAAATAATAGGTAACGTTTTTTAAACATGCGCACACAGATCTGGCTTAAATAGCTTAAAGGTGACGCTTACTAGAGATCTATTGTCGATATATTTGGCAACATCTGTTTTTAATATATAACATTACATTTATGATTGTATGCGTTTTGGTATGGGACTGTTGCATATATGTGTATTTGAATCGATCGAAACGCCTGAAAACCACCAGTTTGATAACGCTATGTCCGTGGTGCCCACTGCACTGCACAGTTCATCATGCCGAATTGCTTGTCATTTATTTGGGACAGTGCAGGTTCTTGAAAATGTATTTAGCAAAATTAAATACAATGCAGTTAGACATGTACAATGTCTATCGTCTACAATAAATGTACATAGTTATGTAATATACCAGTTCTTTTTTTAAAAAAACCTCGAATTACAATTTTTAAAGATTAATTAATTCTAAAAACGTGCACATGCATTGAGGAAGTACATTCATACCATGTATCAAAGTTACATTAATAACTGAGATACACAGGATCTAATTATCTAATATACATGATTTTAGGAAGATGATCGAAATATGAACCATGTTACGTATTCTACATGCACATTCATTAGAGTATGTGATTGGTTTTTCTTTATAATGTTTGCAGTTTTGCATTATGCCCTGAACAAGGATCGCTGTATAGGTAGGATTGCAAAATGAAGACAATTGCTAACTGTAAGCATTATTTGTTTAATATGTATAAACAAGCAACATACTTTTCTTATGATGTGACGTAATATACATGTGAAAGTTAAAAGTGACACTCTTGTTCATAAATCAATATATACACATGTATAACAAACATAAATTTGTGATAAACCTTTAACTACTTACTAAAAATACATTTATGAAACATATTAATAACTGATAACAATATTGTGTGTAACCGTGTATTTATAGCTGATAACGCAAAAATATTAAATGATTGGTGAGTGTTTAAAGATTTACTGCGATCTACTATCATTTGATAAGGTTGAAATGCCGTGTAACTGCTCCTTTCCTTCAAATTTAACTCGGTATCCTCCAACATTGATTTCTACATTTATTTATCCTATTTGGTATATTAAAACCATTGTATTAATTGTGGTAAATCTTATTTGGTAGTACTAAGAGTGCATCTTGAACAGTGAAACCATTCTTGGCATTATGTCTTATCCATATGTACCGTCTGAAGTTTAATCTATAATTTAAGTGTCCTCCACAAATCGATGTAAATTATTTTGATGTTAGTTTTTTTCCATAAAATATTGTAAGTTGCAAGTAACGTAAATTACAGTATTGTGAGCCATGAAACATCTTTTTAGCTGAAAAAAAAGTGTTTTAATGACGTAATATATAATTGAATTAAAACAGTTTTCTATACCTTTTCTTTTATTAAACGTTAGTATTTTACAAGTGAAAATTATGCTCGAAAGTTGAAACTAATTTGGTGATGAATTTGGTAATGAATTTGGTAATGAATAATATAGTTTCCAAACGCCCCAACGGCCGTGGCGTAAACATGCCTCAAAATGTTTGTAAGATGATACACTTTCATAAAATCATGGTCCACGTAATTCCCCCTGGGGAAAATCCATTTTCCCTCATAGTCTAAGTTTATTTATTACGTTAATCTGATAAAGAGAGTCTGTTAAGAAACCATAGTTTATGTATTTACAGTGCATTTTTAGTTAGATCAGTTGAAATGTATGCGTCTTAATTATTGTTTGTTTCTTGTGTGTCCATTTGTTTGTAATGGTTTTGATATTGTAACTTACGTATGACGAAGTATTGTATAATAAATTTACATAGATGTATGAGAGATAACGTGATGAAGTATATTGTTTTACAGAATAAGTTCTTGTAAATGCTTATTTGATATTTAGGCTTATTTTTTTACAATTGCTTAATTTTGTTTTTATTTATATAGGTATTCATTTATTGATTTATCCAAAATTGGCTATGACCATTTTAATTGTGTGAAAATGAATCTAATCATGAATGGAATTCATCTTTTGTATCAACTTAATAAATATTCAAGAGGCGTTCGATCATGTCTCGATTAATAGTCTGTAGTGGCGAATATTATTCAAGTTTCAAGTTTCAGATTTTATATGCATGAGATGATGACATCGAAACAAGTCTGAAACGGTTTAAAACAGTGAAACAAATATCAGTAACTACATAATATAAAACACAGTGACCAGATTGATGCAGCACTAAAGTTGAGATCAAATTGAAAAATAATGTTTACAACAGAATACAATACTATCAGATTATGACTGTGAATGTGAAAATTAGCGAAAATAATGTTTTAAATAAAACTTTTAAGGTCAGCTCTCATACATCTATTTTCAATTCTGTATATGTAAATGTGTACTTTTATTGCTAGGAGGAAATATTCTTGCTATATATGTGTTTTGAGCTTGTTATCTTATCAAAATAAATACTGGTTAAACCAAGACTTTAAGGTTATAGAAGGTTAATTTCCTTCCATTCCCCGGAATGCCTTTGTTTCTCCATCAGTCTTAAATCGATAATTTAATATCATCTGATTATTTTTATCTGAAAATCCATTCGTATCATCTCGTCCATCGCCGGCAAGCTTCGGGATAGGATTCTTCAATCGTAACAAGTCGGCCATCTCCGGCAAGCTCCGAGAAACAATTCTTCAACCGTAACAACTCGGCCATCTCTGGCAAGCTTCGTCAATTCTGTTGGATACTGGCCGAGGTGTTCCGATTGAAAATTCTGTTGGATAATGACCGAGGTGTTCCAATTGTTTATCATGTCATCTTGATTTTATTTTTACCCGCGCTGACAACCGGTTCTCTGCAGATGTGGCCTCGTAAAAGAGTGAGAAACAAACTAAGTCTTTTACTTGAACGGGGTCAAACAAATAATGCTTGTTTCGAAACCCGTGCGGATGCGATGATAGTCTGGGTTTGCCTGATTGAATATGAAACTTATATTTGAAAGGAAATTAAAAGGTTAATTGACCTATAAATATGTATAATGAACACAAATGAAAAACTTTACGAAGTAAATAAGCTGGATTTTTGATTGAATAGCAAGTTGTCCCGGATTTTACCAAAATAATCAATGATGTACTATTAGTTTAATCGTATCTAAATACTATTGAAGTACAGTGCGCTTAACACTAAACACATCGAAATTTGAAAAGTAACGTGAGTTTAACAATTTTACAATCAACAAATTTACGTTTATTTTGCAATACTATGTTCAAACTTGAATTACTTATGAACTATAAAGACAGAAACCAATTAGTTAAACTTGCTTTATTTTGAAAGATAATTATGTCTAACTTCCATTAATCTCAATAACTTTGAGCCTGAAAATTTTAATACATAACGGAAAAAAGGATTCCTATAATGATGACGATAGACGTTTGTCCAGGGTGACTCAACATGGGAGAGTATTCATTAGTTCGGAAAACGGCTACGGGGTATTACATCATAACAATTATTTTTTTTACAAAGTTCTTATTCAAATAACTTCCTAGGTTAAAACGTTTTGTTGTCGTATTAAAAATTCGGCCGATTTTTTTTTGTTAACATGATATTATTAAAGCGTTGTTTGACGTTATTTCTTATTCCTTTTCGAAATAGAATAGAGCTTTCGCTTAAAAAAATAAAATATCTTACATAAAGCATTTTCTGAAAAGTGGGTCAGGTAATTTCGTTGAACGGAACATTAATTGTGTATGACCACCTGTTGACCCCATGACCTCATTTATCGCCATCAGTTCTAAAAATAGCGGAAATGGAAATCCACTATATATATATGAACCTGTGTAACTAATTTGGAAAGGGTGTATATTGAATGAATACTCGCTTTGCATGACTTCAGGTAAGCTTAATTAATTAGATGCAATGTTATATTTCGAGTTCGACGCCTTCTTCAATGTTTGTACCTGCATTGTATCATGCCTTTTCATGCATGCATTTGTGTGATTGTTGTTATTGTCAAAACGTTAAAATAATACGATTGACGATTTGGCAAACCTAGTTTCGCTTCTTATTGTAAAGTTTGGAGCTAAATGCAAAAGTTTAAAATACTGACACTATAGTATACTTCTAACTGCATGGACACGAATTGGCAAATGGCTTTAAACCTTCAGCTGGGATGTCTTAATTAAGTTATTGCACTTATTTACCCATTTTTCTCAACACACTGAATGTTCATGGAAAGTGTGAATTTCATTTGTTTAAATTTAAAGATGCACTCTTACTCCAACATCAGATTTATCAAAATTAATATAATTGTTTATCATATACCAAAAAGGATGAATAAATGTCGAAAACAATGGTTCTTTTGACAGATAACGTTTTACATTTGAAAGATAGGTGCAGAAAACAAGGTATGTCTACGTTCTGAGACGAAACTGAATCACAGTGAATATTTTAGCACTCACCAATCATTTAATATTTTTGCGTTTTCAGTTATAAATAAACGGTCACAATCATGTCATGAGTAATTAGTATTCTCCATAAATGCATTATTTAGCTAGTACAAATGTAGTTATAACATAAAGGTTAGTCACTCAAAAGTTTTGTTTGTTGTACATGTGTAAGTATTGATTTTGGATAAGCAACTGTTGTAATGTCAGAATATATATGTATTGCTTACAAATTTCACTGGAAGATGTAGGAGTAATTCAGAAATAGACGGTTTGTTATTCAATATTTCGGAAACCCAAAGTATTCCAATAGATTCTCAAAATGTACACTAGAATTACATATTACAGTACTATGTAATAAAATTGATTGTTTGGGAAACATAGGTTTTTTTGTGGAGTTTTTGGTTGAAACATAGGTTTTTGTGATGAAATGATCATGTTCCTATCAAAATTGGTATTGGAAATATTTGTTATGGGGGGGGGGGGGGCAGGGCTGTAAGTACATAAGTCTATGTATGCTTGGTCCTGTCAGCGTAACTGTCGCCTCTGACATTTATGGTACAGCAATGTTTTCAATACATGCCTATTGCACAATAAGCACCCACATATGAAAGCAATAATTACAACACCGTCTGTCGGATCTTGAATAGTACATATTAGGTTTTGCGCTCGTTGGGAATTGCAATATCTTATATTTCGTGATGAGACTAATCTGATGATAATGGTCATCCACAATCATGATGTCGGCGTACAAAGGGAAGGTTATGATGGTTACAAGTATAATGAATGTCCTAGGCGACCCGGGTTCGATTCCCGGCTTGGGCGCATGTGAGTTTGGTTTGTGGTCACCAAGCCAAACAAGCGGGTTTCCTCCGGGTACTCCGGTTTTCCCCACAACACAAGACCACACTCTCGCGTAAAATCGTGCCAACGAGAGTGATTAATATAAGGTTGTAATAACTTGTTTCACAATCGTTGTAAAAAAAGTTTAAACTAATGAATGTCCACCCAATTTGATGAGATGCCAGATTTACACACCGGATTTGAAGTAATTGATTGTACTCTTGGCCTTTCTTGGAAGTAAACGAAACATCGCCCAAGACGCCATAGCTACTATTGATTTCAAAAGATTGTCATGTTTTAGAAATAAATGTTGGTGTTCGAAATACACGCACAAACACGCACACGCACACACGCGCGCGCACGCACGCACGCACGCACGCGTTTAGCATATTTTGGATATCTTCCTATAATTATATACAAGTTTAGGCTAGCCAGTTCGAAACAGAAACTACTTCATGTGACCGATCCTGACCAGTTCACGGAAGTCGCTTTATTGTTTCCTTTTCAACTTATGCCAAGATGACGTTACGTGGTTTTCCAACGAAATTTGTCGGTTAATAAGTTTGTCCACTAGTAATCTTTGTTCTTTCGTCGGATCCCCACGCTTACCTTTGATTCATCTGGACAGTCAGTTACAGAATTGGCCGCATGCGGGAATTTGTCATACAACTTTGTATTATTTCGGTATATTACATATAAAAGAACAATACCATAACGAAAGATTCATGTTGTTTGATTTTCAAACGACGTATAACAGTTTTCATAAATTTCTCTTCATTGACTTTGGAATAAAACAACATTTAAGAAACTTTGGAAGACAGCAGTATTATTTAACTATTTTGTTTAAAGTGACACACAAATTTAAAAACAATACACATGTACAACAAACATTAAATTTGAGTGATAAACCTTAAACTACTTACTAAATAAAGCATTTATGGAAACTATTAATTACTGAACACAATATTGTAATTGTGTATTTAATAACTGAAAACGCATAAATATTTAATGACTGGTGGGTCTTAAAAGATTTACAGTGATCTACTATCGTCTCATAGGAAAAGGTAGGAATACCATGCTTTCTGCTCATTTCTTTCAATCTAGACACGGTATCCTTCATAAAAACCAATGTTTTTGATATTCATTGATCATTTTCGCTAAATTAAACGATTATATTAATTGTGGTGTATCTTCGTAAGAGTGCATTGACATGTGGTATATCTTATTTAGGAGTAAGAGTGCATTTTATAAGTGAGCTTTGTAATTTATAACACATTTAGCGAATTATTTAGATATACAGAGGGGTAATTACCTTTCCTTAATTTGTGCACATTTACAATCATAAGTCTTGGACTAATTACTAAAAACGAAAGCTAATGGAATACAAAAAATCTACTTTCAGTTTAAGCGTGCGTTTCCAGGAAGAGAAAGTGGAACTGCGGGACATCTCGTTGACAAGAGTGCTGTGGTAAGTGTCTCATTTCAAATGTCTAGAACGATAATATCACTTTAAATTACAGTTCTAAGACGTCACTTGAGGCTTTATCCAATTTCAACTCATGCAGTTCAGTACACGAAAAATGAAAAACATCATTTTTGAAAAAGCGTATTATTTTTTTTTCTTAAAAGCTTACACATTCAATTCAGCAATAAACATTGCTCGCCTTCTCTCTTGCGTTTATACAGCATTGAAGATGCATATTTTGTTAAAAATTATTGGTTATCAATAACATACGTTGGTAAATAAGATAATGACGCCGATTATATTAACGTCGTTAATGCTAATCCAATTAAAGCTGCACTCTCACAGATTTTTATTTTTTTTTATTTTTTTGTCTTGGAATGAGAAAATTTTTGCGTAAATATCTGCAAACCAGTGATATCACTGTGTGGGAACGGACACCGGATATAGCTAAAAAAGTGATCAATCGATAAGCGTTTGATTTTGACACATGGACAGTTTTCTATCATTTTTTTTTTTGTATTTCATGGTGATATATTTAACAAAATCGAAGAGTTTTGAATTACTTGATATTGTGCAATATACGACTATGATGGAAATATGTCTCTTCTTTTGTATTATAGCCCAATTCTCGCCTTAAGTTGCATGATCGCTCACAAATGTTCATTCTATGTGGTACGATTTCAAACATAAATCAACAAATTGAAAATAAGAATAAAAACTGAATCGAACGATTTCATTGTAATTACATAATCTAGTAATGTGTAAAATATCAATATGATATATTTTGTTGTCACGGAGATATTCATACCTTTTGATGCCCTGGCAGTGTACTGGGGATAGATGAAGCAAATAAATAACTGCACAGGGGATAACTATTAAGTGGACTGAGGATAGTAACGATGTATTTAGAAAAACGAGACTGTGATGATGATTACGGCTATTTATCTATACGCGAGCTCGAGGGAAATTGTTCGATGTTGTAGATATCGAGGGATGAGAGCAAAAACATGTTGTTGTTCTTTGTATCTGTATGCACTTAAAACTGTTTCATTCATACATATTAGTCAACCATGATGTGTTTTTCACAAGCATCAATATCTGAATATTTGAAATACGCCGGTAATCTGATTTATTGAGTAACACAAAACATATGGCCGTAGAATTTATGTTGTGTTTGCTATTCATATATATAATATTGCTTTGTAAATCAAGTAGGTACGTTTTTGCAAACAGAAAGTCACCAGTAGGGAATGAGATATTGTGATCAAATTTGGAACACGTAAAGCTTTTTTCTAAGCTTCGGTCGATGTTGGTATTACTTATATATTTTTTGTCAGCAGGTTTCAATGCATTTTCGCATAAATTGGCTCGTTCCAAGACAAAAAGAAAAGAAAAATAGTTATTAAAACTTTCAATCTGTGAGAGTGCAGCTTTAAGGCGCAATATTGAAAAAAAATGACTTCAGAAGCCCTTGCGGGTTATAAATTCAATAGCGGGGACTTTGACTTTTTGCCCAGCAAAGCGGGTAAAATCCCCTTCCTGCGGAGACGAACTGGTAAAATTCCTGCCAAATGCCCCCGTACCCAAGGGACCCTAGGTAAGGCCCATTCCCCCCTATATCTGGCGCGAAGACAAATCCACCGCATTCACCCGGCACTGCGGGGCCACATGTAAGGTAAAAACACGGCCTATTTTCCCGGTATACCCCCGGACCTGAAGAGCTTTGGTTACAATTATCTGGTGCATTAGTACGTATAGAAACGTTTCAAACAAATTGTGTTATTTCAATACCGTTCGTGTTTTTAATCATGTGTAATACATTGAAATGACAGCCGAGATTATTAAAAATATTCTTTGGGAAAAGCTTTATTCAGAATTATGGATACCCTGACATATATGTTTAAACCCAAATACATTCACAATTATATAGACACAATTGAGCCTAAACCCGAAACTGTTAAATATTTATTAAGTATTTGCCTTCCTGTTCGCTGAACGTATTAACTGATCAATTGCCCCAGCATGTTCATCCATCAAGATGGATGTTTTCCTTGTTCATGGAATAAATAGACTTACGACTTTTACTGTAGATGAAACAAACGGTTCAAACAATCGTTATTTACACAACTTTGATCGACTGGAGTTGTTAAAAGGCTCTCGTTTTTGGACAGGAATTGGTTAGTTCCTGCTAGGGACTATTTTTGATATCAACTTCCCGGTGTCAGCGACCTCATATATGTGAATGGTCAATATCTAATCTTATAAGTGGTTCTTACAATTCAATTCCAAGTTTGGGTGTTACCCAACTACTTTATATTCACTTCCCCTTTTTCTTTACTTATATAATATGACAGCAGCTAGCCCTTCCATTCATGTGAATTCATAATTGTGCTAGGGGGCCCAGGGACATGCCCCCTCGGAAAACTTTATAAACCATGGTGCAATCTGGTACATTTTGGGCGTACTAAGGTGCTTTATATAGTAACAGTAACAGTATAGATAATGAACAGTTTTAGGATCATGTAGTCAAGTACGCATACTGCTGATTTTTTAAATTGTTTTTGTTAGAATCATGTGGATGCAGCCCCGTACTCGCGTACAGGCAGCTACGCGCCTGTATGATTATATGATATACTTAAGGTTCAAGGAGTTGGATTGCTTTACGCATTTAAACGTTCCTTGAATTACGAGTGAATTCCGGTAAAACATATGATTCATGACCTAGTTAAACAAATACCAGGAAACATAACTTTTAAAACACAAGTTATAAGTTTAATCATAATTTCCGTCCTGAAACCGGACTTAAGACAGACATTTTTTTTTCTAAACCAGAAACCTAAACTAAGTGAATCATTTTCAATCTCAATTGAAAGCTTTTGCATTTATTCCTAGTATATTTAAGTTTCTGGAAAAGTGTCGGGAATGGTGATGTCATAGTCATTCGATATATATTTGATGAAGGATATACTCCAACAATTAAATTGTTCAATATTTATTTCAAAGAACAATTCTTTAAAGCTGCACTTTCACAGATGGTACGTTTTGACAACTTTTTTTATTTTTTGTCTTGGAACGAGCCAATTTTTGCTTCAGTGTATGGAAACAAGTTATATTCGACTGTTGACAAAAAAATAGATCGCAGTTGCTTATTTTTAAGTTCAAAAATTGATGTTTTATGCATTTCACTTTAACCGTTAGTAACGGTTTAAGCCATAAAACATTAATTTTCGAACGGACGAATAAAACTCTGCGCGTTGATCTTTTGTCAGCAATCATACATCATTGGTTTGCAGATATTTTCGCAAAAAATGCTCTTTCCAAGGCAAAAAATAAAAAGGTTGTGAAAACGGTAAATCTGTGAGAGTGCAGGCTTTAATGCACTGTATATTTGGAAAAAGATATACCAATAATTAACATGAACAAAGCATTTAATAAAACAATTATAAGTAAGTCAGATTCAACAGATTTCTTACCATATATTCTAGGTTCGAGTATATTAAGGTCACAGACTACTGAATACATGTTATATATGTCAATTAGTGAATCGATTGATTTGCACGCAAAATAAAACTCGTCCTTTTGCTTCACGAACGGACTTTAAATTTCAAAGTGAATCAATTGATTTGCACGCAAGATAAAACTCGTCCTTTTGCTTCACGAACGGACATTTAATTTCAAAAGATGTTCTGAAGTAAATCTCGCCTTTTTTATCGAATTTCAATTAAAAACACAATATTTTTCCTATATAATGTACTACAAGGATGCAAAATTAAATGTAACAAACAAAAGTCGCGTTTCATTTAAGCAAGATGTGGGTTGGGATGATTCTAATGGATTTCGTAGATATGGTATTACTTTGCTTTGATCCGCAGACATGTGTCAGGCACATCGAGTCAAGCTTCATAGTTATGATCATCCTTAGGTGGATAAAAAAATGTAGGCCATGTATATACTCTGGTTGTCATTACAGACAGACTGATAGACAAGTATATTTCGGCTTGTAAATCGTCACCAACGCATATTGTGTTTATATTGATCAATGTCAAAGTGAATGTACAGTAGCAAACAATGTCATACACTCGAGAATGTATAAAAAAACAAGAGGTCCATGAGGGCTTAAACTCTACTGGCATGAAACCATGTTTCAAGGGATAATACACAACAAAAACACTCAACTCTCTGCACATAATTATTTTCCTTTGGCTTTTGATAACAAATATCAAAGGGAGATAACGCTACAATTAATACACAATTCTCTGTGTAAAGTTGTCACCCTTCGAAAATTATATGCAATTTAGGTTATACAAGGGCGGATCTTGAACCGAGCTCTTATATTTATTTAACTACTGAAAGCGTTATCATGTTCACAAGCAATTTTTTGCAGACGCACGGACGCACAGACACAAAAATGACGGACACCGCGACATCGCATAAGCTCTTCTTGCCTTTGGCCAGTTTAGCTAAAACACATTGCTAAAATCTATCTAAATAACAGGATAAACAAATTTTAATTTATATTTTGTTTTAACATTAATGATAGTGCATCTTAGTATACCAGTGTGTGTATACCACGTGATAATTACGTCATTTATGCTACGTCGGAAGGCAAAAAATTGCTTAAAATGAAGACTTAAATCAAAGATAACTTTTCATTTACAACACCATTTTAAATGAAACAAAGGACAGTCTATGCCGCTTAAAGAGCCCCGCATTTGTTTCATGATTTCCTAAATTTGATGAGGTCATTAGTTCTATCAAACACTTCGACAAACCTGTCTCCAAAATAATGTTTTGACAGTGCATCGTCAGACAGCCGTGTTGTGAAATGGTTTGTCGAAGTGTTTTTTGAAACTAGACTCGCATTCAAATTCTGGTAAAAGATCGAAGTTGGGGCTCCGTAAGCGGCGTAGACTGCGTAGAATGTTTTATTTAAAATGGTTAAGAAATACTGAAGTTATCTTTGTGTAAAGTATTTTTTTCAAATCAAAATATTGCCTTCCGACGAAGCATTTATGACGCAATTATCACGTGGTATACACACGCTGTATACGGGAATTGTTAACAAACAGACACAGTTTAATAAGCTTATTTGATGGCAACAATAGTGTAACGTGCCGGCTGTATTTTCAATCGGTGTCGTAGAGCCAATATGGATCGCTCTTATATAAATTTTCCTCAGGCTACTTTGCCTTATGATTAAAACAAATGATTCGAAAAATGATTGGTGAGTTAAAACATAATCAACCAAATAATCAGGGTTCAAAGATTATGCATTGGTTTATATAAAGTTCAGTCACTTTAATGATGAATGGCTTTCTCTTACGGGAGCTTGTATTGGCGATGCAAAATACCTTAACCTTTGTCAGCGCGCAGATCGCAATGCTCTGTGGCCAACGCAGTTGTCAGGTATGAGGCTTATTAGAGTTTCTAGCCACCAGCTCCGTTCACCAGACTAGATCGCAATGCTCTATGTATCTGGCTACTTGAACTGGAACGCTAGATAACCCTATAGATGTCAAGTTCCTAGTGCCTTTTTATCCCACAGATCGCAATGCTCTGTGTTCAATAATAAACAACCAGAAGGTCAAGACTCTTATTATTTGCCTTCAAAAGACTATTTCCGGTTTACTGTTTGAAGTTACCTCGACGTCGGTCAAACACAGAATGAATCTTTTAACTAAGCGACGCGCTTATATACTCACCGGGCGGACGAGTTCATTATTAAGATGGGTAAAACGGGTATATTCCACTTTGCGAAAACATGAAGGGAGACAGCTTTATTTTTACTTATACTCTTTATGAAAACAACTCCCGGTTAATTAATAATGTTTAACATGATTTCTTTAATTATTATTGTCGCTAATAAAATAGTTGTATGGAATAAATAAGTCTAAAATGTAAAACTAACCTTTGAAATACACCGCCAGACATTTAACTTTGTAAGCGCAAATGGCTAATTTATAACAAAGGGCGGTAATCGTGCAACTATGCGGTTACGCTACAATAGTAAGTATTTAAATACAGGTGGTCTTATATCATATCATTATATCATAACATTTCATAATAATTTCTCTCTTAATGAATTAAAGATTGGACAAACAGACAAAGTGACATCCATTGCAACGAAATCAAAAAAATTCAAGCCGAGTTGGACGGAGAAATTCATTTTTTTTACAATTGAAAAGTGATTAAGGTTGTGCCCGAAAGGATAATTTCCACCCGTATCAAAACACTGTGTGACCAAAATAAATCACAAATAACACTTTTCACTATTTCGATTGCGATAACAATATTCACCATCAT
Source organism: Mya arenaria (assembly GCF_026914265.1). NCBI lineage: Eukaryota > Metazoa > Mollusca > Bivalvia > Myida > Myidae > Mya > Mya arenaria. Next base: position 33,997,810 of record NC_069135.1, on the reverse strand, counting down.
CATCATCGTCATCGTCATCATTATTGGCACAAGCAACAACAGCAGCAGCAGCAGCAATCATCATCATAACCACCACCACCACCACCATCATCATCATCATCATCATTATCATCATCATCATCATCATCAAGAAAGGCAAACGATAGCTACACAAACTCCCAAATGTAAATGCCAGAGACATATAAGACAACGTTTTTTAAAACTGTGCTTTGGTGTGCACCCTGTTGACCGTATACACTTTTCACAAATTGGCTTTTGAAATTCTTTATAAAATGTTTTTTGTTTTTTTTTTCTGCAAAGCGTGCGATTTGTGAATTTGTGGTCTAACAAAGCCCTTGTTATTCTTTGAGCAACCAAAATCAATTGACCGTTTTTACATAAAGTATATGTCTTTATTTTAACTTTAACAATCTTAATGTCGGAGAACAATGACTCGATTTTATAAAAGACACAATTTGAAACAACAAAAACACCAGATATGTTTCTTACGTTAGGTCGAAACATCAATAAGCCGACCGTAAGTGGACGAGCTGTTACTCCGTAAAGGGTTTGCATGCCAATTTGTTTGTCTCTTAAGTAAAATGGATGTTCTTAGGGTTATTTTTGCCTATATGATTATTTATTGAATCTTCTTTTCTCCTACCCTGGACATTGTTATAATATGGACCGGGTTTTGATTTAATGAACTTAAATCGAATGTATACATTCATAGTGTCATGTGAATGTGAATCGAGGCAATCATTGATGATATTTAGTGGTCAGTAATATATTTTGTCCAATGAGAAGGCAGAAATTTTCGAGTTCATCCTTGTTTAGATATGTTCTTTTCCAAAAGTTAATTGATAAATATGACTATAAGCGTTTTCGAGCAACTTTTTGCTATGACAAAAACTACAGTATGAATTGCAAAAGAGGATCCGTGCAGACTAGACTTTCAAAATGTTTACATTCAAACAAAACAGACGCATAATGTTCTATGTAATGGTTATGATACTGCGATAGTGTCACCTGTTCTTTTCGGAAGCGTTTCATTTTTTATCAATATTTCCAGTTTGTTTCCATTGTGAAGATATTGGAAGTTGTCCTGTGTTCGTGATGAAGCTTAAAACATCGTTGTTTTTAGACTTGTTTTTAGGCTTAAGACCGCAAACTCCAAAGAACTACTTCTTTTCATGTCGTTTTAACCCATTTTTTTGTCTCAATGCGCTCCATGTTTTGCAGAATGACGTCGAAACCATAAAAATAGATTAGTTTTATTGAAGTCCGAGTATGAGTTCTTGCTTGTTCGGCCATTTCCGCGCTGTGTTTCTGTATCCCGGCGTTTTATTTTTAGCAGAATATATTTATTATTAGATCGCTATATTTATCAGATTAATGTGGGTCAAAATAATGGAGGCTCTGGTAGGAAGGTAACATAATGATATTCCCTCTGAGTTTGGCCCAAGATGTTCTAGAAATAATACCGACCGCAAGTGTCCCATCGCCTGCAGGGTTTGTTATCATGACCTGGTGTGACCCTGAAGCATGCTTATTTGTAATGGTGTATTTTTTAGCAACGAAAAACCTTTAGAAACGATTGAAAGGGGCATACATTGTTACATTAAATACATGGGGATGGGGGATTACGACGATTGAAGTGACGTTTACATAAACAAAATGACACAAGACGGCATTAAATAGATATAGATATGTATGTTTCCTCCCCAATCTGGGCACAAGTGCTCTTGACCCTCGGCACAGTTTTCACTTTTATATATGTGCCCTTCACCCATTCCCATTGTTCAAATAAATTTACCACTCTCACATATTTGCCCGCAGATAGTCTTTCAGCGCATTCGCGCTTTGATTGTTATATTTATTTGAGCTAGGCCGCTAACTTCACGCCGCTAGGCCTCTAGGCCGCTGAAGTGCTTGATCGACTTTTTTGAAAAACCCCCATAAAAAACACTTTAGAGTGATAATTTGTGCATAAAACAGTAAATTTATCATTGTTTTAGAAGATCAGGCATGTTTAATGCTTTGAAATAGCTGACTGCTTAATCGACGCTCTTAAAAAAACTGTTGATAATCGCTAATAGCTTCAAAGTGTTAATTTGTACATAAAAACAGTTAACATGTCATTGTTTTAGGAAACCATTTTAGGCCGCCAGGCCGCTAACTTCACGCCGCTAGGCCGCTGAAGTGCTCGATCGACTTTTTTGAGGAAAAAAATGAAAAACGCTTCAGAGTGATAATTTGTGCATAAAAACAGTAAATACATCATTGTTTTAGAAGAACAGGAATGTTTAATGCTTTGAATTAGCTGACTGCTTTATCGACGTTTTTGGAAAAAAAAACTGTTGATAATCGCTTCAATGTGTTAATTTGTGCATAAAAACAGTTAAAATGTCATTGTTTTAGAAGAAAATGCATGTATACATGCTTTGAAATAGGATTCAATTTAGGCCGCTAGGCCGCTAATTTCACGCCGCTATGCCGCTAGGTCGCTGAAGTGCTTGATCGACTTTTTTGAAAAAAAGTTGAAAAACGCCTCAGTGATAATTTGTGCATAAAACAGTTAATTTAAAATTGTTTTAGAATAAAAGGTAAAGAAAAATATTCTGAATAGATTAACAATTTAAGGCCGCTATGTAACTATATGAATAAAAAACCTTGATTTATCATTGCTTTTAAAAAACGTATTAACAATTGGAAATAGAAAAAATAATAAGGCCGCCAACTTCACGCCGCTAGGCCGCCAGGCCGCTAACTTCACGCCGCTAGGCCGCTAGGCCGCTAGGCCGCTAACTTCACGCCGCTAGGCCGCCAGGCCGCTAACTTCACGCCGCTAGGCCGCTAGGCCGCTAACTTCACGTACATGTCAAATCTACATTTATGCAATGTATTATATTGATGATGTACATGTTCAAGTATGTGTAAATATAACTTTGGCTAGTTGAAATGATTTAGTATGACTTTAATGAGCCTTTGTTTACAAGCCACTGTAAGATATATGACATGCATTGAACTCTTTGGGTGGAGTGAGCATAGCGAACAAGCCCTTCTTAATCATTCAGATTTAATTCAGGTAATCTATCTGACATGGAATACAACCTTATTGGCTGGTACATTGTCAACGGAAAATCTGACACAGGGATTGTGTAGCGGATGAGTGGCAGTGGGCGGACCTTTAAACACCCGCGAAAGTTGAAATTCTTTATGATTTAGCCTCGTACTGGATAATTGCCTTTATTGGCTAAAAATGGCGGTTGTATTATAATACATATTTAAAATGTTCAAGCTTGCTTGTCCATATTTGACCAGGAAGTAAATCAGATATACAGACTTCCTTGTTTTTAAAGTTGATGTTCTTCTTATTGTAAGTTATTTTTCGTTCGTTAGCAAACTATAATTCGCATTACATTTATTTAAAGAAAACCGAAATCGCAGTTTTAGTGAAAGTATCTCGTTTTGATTTGGTTAAAACATGTTTTGTATTATAATAATAAATATGCAATGTATATTATATTCATTAGTATTATCATTATGCAATATTTTCATCAGACGAACTTGCCTGTCAGATAATCGCTAGTACAAAATAAAGTTTGTGGTGGGTGGTTCGTATTTTTTTTTGAAAGAGGAAGGGTATTATATTGGCACTATATTGGCTAACATGTGTACCTGCTAGCATGTGTTTCATGCTAGTTTATTCATAATAACATTCCTTTCTGGTTGAGAGACCATGTTTGCTTATTTTCAGACTCTGGGTGAAGTTATTGGCCGTGACTTACTTTATTATATACACACGCATATAATTTATGATATATCTTTTGTCTTGACACCGAATTGTCTCGTCATTTTTTATTTGCGTACATGTCAAATGATAATGTTTTTTAGCAAACTTCAGTTAAAGGTAATCTTGTTAAACTACCGTGGATTCTTGTCTAGCTAGCGTGAGCATGTGTAGGATCAAAGGCTATTATCTATTTCGTTTCGTCACCTTATCATTATTGTCAATTTTCGTGACAAACTGACTTTAAAGATATGTACTACTTCCTGCTTCTGTAGGATCGTATCTAAGTTCTATGTAAACATTCTTTATATATAATTAGACACAATACGTTTGGAATTTTAGAAATTGTATTTTGTGCAATCCCCAAAAAACATTTTTTTTCTCATTTCAACACTTGAGAGTTTAAAGCTGCTCTTTCACAGATTGACGTGTTTATGTTTTGTCTCAGAACACGCTGATTTTGGTATTAATGCCTTCAATTCAGACATATAAGATAATCCACAATAGAACAAATCTCAATTGATTGGAAAACTTCGAACTTTCATTTGTCTTAAAGCGCTAGTAACGCTTTTTAGTCTTAATACATCATTTTTCAAAAGCAAATTTGAACAACTGCGATCTGATATTTTGTCAGCAGTCTTGTATCATTGGTGGCCTCTAGACATTTATGCAAAACTTGGCTCATTTCAAGACAAAAAAAAATGTGAAAACGTTCAATGTGTGATAGTGCAGCTTTAAATGTTTGCCAAAAAGATCTACGGCTATCATAAGAGGACGAAGGGTTCAATGATTTGGTTAGGCGAAAACGTATGTACTTTCTTTTTTGTCCGCAAATACACAGAATATAGGATTTTATAGATAATCGCATGAATCTATGCTTGATAGTTTGTTTAAGGATGATACTCGAAGAAGAAGGGTGTCGATATCTTGTAATGACCTACGTACTTGAAAACCAGGCGACTGACCTAAACCATATGTAATCATATGTAATTACTTCTGTATACATTCAGATAAGAAAAATTTACTAAATCAAATCGAAAGACCATGGCCTAAAATACTGTTTTCATTGAACGTTGACTGTTTCTTGGGTTTATGTTTTGTTTGATTTCTTCAATGACCACAACGATGGTATCATTCTCAGGATATGAATCGTAGTCTTGCAGGTGCGTAGCAACCTATACGCGAGTACGCGGCTGAATCCGCATGATTCTAACTTAAAATATCCAAAAAAAAATCAGCAAAAGTTGACTACATGATCCTAATACTGTCCATTTTCCACTACTAAAACAGCACATCAGAACGCTCAGAATACACCAGATTGCACCATGGTTTTCAAATAATCCGAGGGGCATAACCCCGAACACCCATAGCACAATTATAAATCCACATGAATATCGGGCTAGCTACGCACATGTCCTGTATATTTAATGTGCAGTTATGCTTGATATAGAGAGTAAACTTTCTTACACATTCAATCTGATATAAAATGATTTGTATAAAAATTAATGATTAATTGTTATAAAATTATTTCATTAAAGCTATATACCTACATGTATACATTGTCGGATGCCCTCTATACATGAAGTGTAACGGAAAATGTACAGTTGTTGCCGGCGATGACATGTATATCGCTTGATGTATTTATTATCAGGAAAGGACAACTACTTAAGTATGAATTCGATAGGGAAGTAGGATTTATTTCCCCTCAGTTAAATATAACAGGGGGTAGTCACTTATAGAAGGCTTAAACTAGGCCTTAGACAACTAATATTTTAAACAAATTTAAGAGTCTGTGAACCGAATTACACCAGCTTTATAGAATATTCGTATCGCGTTTCGCCCTGGTTCTCCGTAATAAATCACGGAATTCCAAGGGGCTAGGGGTGGAGAAGGGGTCCTCATTGCTGTTCGGAGATTGTGATGGTATGAAATAATGTGACCTTTCTTTTTAAAAGGGAGACAACTATTAGTCTAATTTCCAACACATTATATGACTTATTTCCCTTATTCCAAACTCAATAGACCCTGCATGTTTATTTAACGCAATTTAACTCCAGTGAAAAGTATACATTAAGTAAATATAAAATTGTACATATTACATTTGTCGCATTGGCAATTAGGTTTAAACATTCCTTCAGGTGTACTTAAAACATTGTTTACTGTATTTAACAAATAATCTGTTCATTGTGTCTTCAACGTCATTTGATCGATTTTAGAACATTATTTCACAACTTTGTTCACCAGTCAATGGCAATTGATTTTTTTATTTATAAAGTTTTTTTTTATTATTTGATAACGATTGTAAACAAAAAGATATTTTAAAGTATTCACTCGTCGTTTGCATGCTATTACGCGAGGGTATTGTGGAGAAGTTCTTATTCCCGGAGAAAACCCACCAACCAATCGCACATGGGCCCGATGGCGCAAACCCCTGGACATTACGCTGATGCAATAGCCGTTTATGAACATGAAGGGTCGGTCATCAATTCATATTAATCGAGTACAGTGTGTGGGTGTGTGTGTGTGTGGGGGGGGTCTCCTACCACAACAATAATGCGAGTATCATAAGGCTTGAGCTTTAGCTATACACTTTTGTAATAAAGTTTTGTTTACAAAATAAGATCATGTTTATTCAGAAGAAGAATAAGTTTTCATATAAAACACGGACTTTAATTGAATAAAAATTCAATAAGATAGTACAGGGGAGGGAACTAAGATATACAATCTAAATTATTTTAATGCGACTCTCTCCCTTTTGCACTGTTCTAGCAGTGATATATAGTAGCTAAATTGACGAAAACACCAATGGCATTATATAGAATAACATGTATCGTATATCATTATCCATTTTTTATACCACTGTTTTTGCAAATATATAGGCGTTCATACTCCAACTAACTGGGTCATTTTCCTTTGAATGGCTATGTGTTTATGTGCAAGTTCCAATTTCATCCACCATTCCTTTTTTAATCTTATGTTTATGAACATTTTTATTTTTTTAATTTCCATTTAGCATCAGGAGAATAATTTATTGGTCTTATATGTAATTATGTTGTAATTCTCTCTTTATTTAAGCTATGTTGGAAAAGCATAATAGAATAACACACTAGTACACATGTAGGGCAGAATCAGAATACCACAGTTTGCTATGCTATCCGTTTTACTCTGCTAAACATTTACCAAACAACATTTCAAATTAAGGGAATACACCGAATTTTTATTGTTAATGTCTTTTAACACATGAAAACACTCAGATGTGTGTCTAAAAGGTGGTGATGGTAGTGGTGGTGATGGCGGTGATGGTGGTGGCGGTGATGGTGGTGGTGGTGGTGGTGATGATGGTGGTGATGGTGGTGGTAGTGGGTGCCATGCTATCATTCATATGAATCGTTTTGAATATCCAATTGATGGATTCATCGCTCAAGCCGTTCAGTACTGTCATTGCTTTGACTAGTAAATTTTGTAGGTATGATAATCAATATGTGAAAACAGTGACTTTTATTACTGCAATTAGTGTCTGATTCTTTTCTAATGGATTTTCTCGAAACTTCTGAAGTTCATTATTACATTATAACAGGATTTAGCTAAGCTCACTAAAATTGTTTTGTTCTAATTTGTGAAAATTTACATCTTTGGTTTTTGGACTTATAAAGGAATTACTCGTCATAAAGATCACGATATTTTTTTTAGTAAAATCAAGATTTAGTAAGAAATGTGGCTCATAGAAATAAGCTACATAAACAAGTTACTCGTAAAAAGCTACGAGAAATTTGGGCGAGGAGTTCCATGGATTTGGCCGATGATATTCAAAAAGTGTTGACTCCTTCGACCGACCCCATTTTGTATGGGTGAAATTTTCTTTCTGTCCGACCTTACAAAAACAAATTCCAACCAAACCTGTTATATAACAGCAGTGAAGTCGGAAACAAACAGTTTTCTTTCAAAAAGGTTTCAGTCACCAGTTTTTGTGGGAATTATACTGAAAGTGTTGTTGGATTAAATTTAAATATAGTGTGTCTAATGACATTAAAACTACTAAAATCAGTGAAGATATGTTATGAAAAATTGGACTTTGGATACTAGCATTATGCTTTATTCTAGGTATCTGATTTTTAGCATTACTTATAATATTGAAATGTCGTTTGTTAAATCTGAAGAGTGTTGCTGTTTTCCTTTTCTCTCCCGAGTGACATAATATATGTATAAACAAATTAATCCACTTAATCAAAAACATTCCATGGATTATCAGTCGACTAAAATATTCCATTGAAAAGATTCAATAGAACAAAACAAATACATATGTTGAACAGAACCAAACATAATCATTTTGAAATGTGATCATAAATAACTGGGTTTTCCCCACATATCTATTTTATGTTTCAATGGCTAAACATGTCTATCATTTAGCTTAAGGTCAACTTCGAGAACAGAATGAAAACTATCAACACACAAAAATGTTATATTAAATGGAGTGATTGTGGATCATTATGTGTTTGTTAACTGTTGTGAGTGGAATATATTCGGTATTATATTTGATGATATTTGGTAAGAATTTATTTAGTTAATTGAACTGATAGCTTTATATACCTGGTAATCAATACGTATACAATTAATCACAGGCATCTGAATCATTGTTTGTCACTTAAATGTTGTTTAAAACCATTTTGGGTGCATACAATGAGATAAACAACACATCTGAAGATATTTAGTGTCATTTTAGTGACAAACAATGATTCAGATGCCTGTGCAATTAATTAGCAATAGTTATACAATGCAAATCCTATGACTGTAGTGCACATAGAAAGTGAAGAACACATGAAGTTTACGTTTTTGACTAATAAAATAAAGCAACTTTTTCATGAGAATTAGTGCCCTTATTATGCAGAATATTTAATTTATTTTTTTTTTATTTTTTTTTTGAGATGTAGACCCTGATGTTTACGTTTAAACTTATAAATTAAAGCAACTTTTTCATGAGAATTCGTGCCCTTATTATTTAGAAATATTTTATTTGTTTTCTTTCTATATGTTAGTGAGATGTAGGCCTTAAATAATAGTGTGTTTTTAAATCTTAGGGAGCTCCCTGAGTTTCTTACTTGTCAGAGCAATTTGTTGTTAATACGTGTCAGTTTTATTTTCATAATTGTTAGTTTTAACATGTGACACACTGCTGCTTGCATGCGCTATAAATGATATATTAGACTGCTAAAATGTTACACTTTCTAACTGCACCTTTTATACAATTGTTAAGTTTTATATACTGTATAGATGTTATCATACAGTCGATCCAAAGGCTAACATAAGCATATGCTGTGTTTATATGCTGTCTTGCCAACTTAAGACTTGATTTAAACATATTTTATTCAACGTATACAAACAAACTACAAAGAATATGCACACACACACAAAGGTTGTCTATACTATTAAAATGGATTGGAACGAAAGCATAGCTTATAGAGTTAAATCTTAAGACTTGAGGCTTATCTTAATGTTATTTAAAGTAAAAAGAACTAATAAGAACCGAACAGAACATAAATTTCATTTGACATAAGTATAAAAAGCTTATCGTCACACCAATATGTATAAAAACAAAAAAAAACATGGCATATGATTTATAACATAAGTTCTATTAATAGATTAATTATTTGTTTAACGTCATAATGTTTATGAAAATACCAAGAATGTAATCAATATTAGCTATAATATGTAAAGTTAATTTGTAATGATTATAATGATATAATGTATGTACATGTAGCATGCTACCATATACCATGGCCAGAGGCTTCAATATGTTCAAGGCATGAGCTTATATTGTGTTGATATGCTGTCTTGAGACTTCAAGCTTATTTTAATTCTACTTAAAGTAAACTATTTAGATAGCTCTGGTTTGGCAAAACCAAACGTATTCACTTTTACTATGATTTAAATAACAATATTGAAATTTGATATCGTTAGCCCCTTATCATCGTTATGTACGGCGAGGCACTTAAAATGACACTCTTATTTAAAATCAATACATACACGTGTATAACAAACATACATGTTGAGTGATAAACCCTTAACTACTTACTAAATAATGCATTTATGGAAACTATTAATTCATGACAGATAATACGATTGTAACCGTGTAATTAATTGCTGAAAACGTAAAAATATTAAAATTAATGATTGGTGAGTCCTAAAATATTTACTGTGATCTACTATAGTCTCATAAGGTGGAATAAGGTAGAATACCATGTTTTCTGCACCTTTCTTTCACGTTAAACTCAGTAGCCTTCATAAAAACCATTGTTTTCGACATTAATTCATCCTTTTTGGTACATGTATAACAAGACAGTTGTATTTAGTGTGGCAAATCTCATTTTGGAGTTAGAGTGCATCTTTAATTGGCCACCATACCTGCCATCTTACTCTTATTTCCGTTTGATTTCAGATGCAATATCCTGGCCATGTGGACAAAACCGGCCCCCTGCATCATACAATCAATTATGTTTATAACACGGCTGATTGTTTGGGCAAGGGGGCCACAGCGACTGTGCTCCTTGCACGATCGAGGGTATGTCTCATTTCGAGTGATTTTCTTTTATTTTTGCTTTTAAATTGTTCTTTGTTCAAATTCATGACAAGTTGTGGATGTGAAATATGGGAAGTAAAACAGTATTTTCGACCGTGTTTCTTTGAAACTGTGTCGATATTTTGAGGAAGCATTGTTAATTGTCTTAATATGTTCGAGGAATGATGAAACTGTTAGCAAAGGAACCACTTAAGATGTTTTTCTGAGATATCAAAAGCGGATATCGGAAATGCATTCAATTACAATAGGAAGTATGTTTGTTAGTTGCGATTTTCTTCAAATTGGATTTTTTGTTTTCAACTGAACAACTTTGAAACAGTAGAAAGCATCCTACTTTAAGCTTCTAAGTCACTTCTTATGTTTTCATTGCCAAATACTGGCAAAGCCATTTGTTGAAACCTTTCCATGCACTCCAATTTATATATCACTGTTTTAAATAAAGCGTATTATTTTCAGTCGGATGGTCATCAAGTGGCCGTCAAGGTTTCCTTGGACAGCTCTCCTCATAATGTACGCGCTCGCATTCGAGAAACGGAGCTATTAAGATCTACCAATCACAGAAATGTGATGAGGCTTATAGCGTGTGAAACAGTTGTAAGTGTAATGCATGCTTTTTTCCAAAGTTCGCGTCCATAATGGACACTCGCTATCGGTGCAAAAGTATATCTTTAACTATCATAATCTTGAAATTTTGTTAAGTATTTCTTTTAATTATACCAAACAGCTTTATGCTTGATATTAAACTTAGCTTTGGTAAGAGTTATGTCGACTGCTTGTTATAATTAAGAAATGCATATATATATTTCAAGATTAAGAATAGTAAAGATATACTTTTACACGGATAGCGATTGTCTATTATGGATGTGAAGTTTGGAAAATTGATAGTATATTGAATTCGACTTAATCCATACTGGAACAGTGTATTTTAGAATTTTGAACTACATAACCAGATAAATAATTCACTTCGAAATGTCTTTTTTTTTCTTCTTTTTTTCTGCATCAAATTAATCTGAATATATTATTATTTTTTTCGTGTTTGAAATCAGACACTTGTTTTCTTGAAATAAAATAAACAACACAAAAGATGTTAATATGCATTATGTTTTATTGAACTGAAAATATCTGGATATTTTTCTTAAAAACTTTATAGCAAGAGACGGGACAAGAAGTGATGATTCTTGAGTATTGTCAGGCCGGAAGTGTATACTCTCTGTTGGAACAGCCAACCAACAGTTTTGGTTTCCAGGAGAAAGAATTCCTCACGTTTCTACGTGACATTAGTATGTGATATTGTTAGCCTAGTGAATGTCATGATTAATTAAATTACCTCATTAGATAGTTACACAATCGCCCTGAGCAAGTTGTAATGAATAACCGCGATATTTTCTTTCCTGATGTAATGTTTCTCATGTTTAGATCGGTGTGTAGTCTAGAACACCTGCAAGCTAACCTCAAGTTTACTGTTTGACATCAACAAAAACCGAAACCGACTTTGTAAAAATGATTAAACTGCATTTATCTTTGATTTCATACTGTTTAAGACATTTGTTTATTCGTGTATATTATAGCATTAGGTCAAGCGTACTCACCAGATCCCTCTCTGTCCATACTTCACTATTTATTCGAACATTTTTTATCCATACATGGGATAGCTTTATAGAAATGTATGCGACTTATACTTGTTAATAACAAAGTGTTCCTAACAGATACCACTATTGCTTATAATGTCTATTCTCTCTGTTTTCAGCGGAAGGTGTGAGCTATCTGAATTCTCTAAAAATAATTCATCGAGATATCAAGCCTGGCAATATATTAAAAAAGATAGAAGGTGATGGAAGGTAAGTGTCTCACATGTTAATATTCGTTTGTTCGATTTCCTGTTTGAAACGTGTTGTAGAAGAACACGAATCAAACAAATTCAAAAATAAGATCGTTCTCCTTCATTATATTGATGTATCAACTGAGCATTTTGTTCTGAACAATCAATAGTGCATGTACATCCCTTCAGGACACAATTTCTTGAAACTTCTTAAGCTAAACAGGCTTAAGTCGCTTATTACAATTAGCCAAAATACAAACTTAAATTGAATCTTGATAATTGAAAAATGGTTTATTGTGATAATCATAAAGATAATTCCTATCTTCAGTATAAACTCTAAGTCTTAAAGAAGTAAATATTATGCAAAATTATTCAAAAACTAAAATAGTGAGCTTAGCTTAATCCTGTTATAAGGAACTTAAGAAGTTTTGAGAAAATGGGACCAGATGTTTCCGATATGGGTTAGATTATCTTCCGTCATATGTGTCTGCCTCTCACAAAATGGATCCCTAGTTTAAGCCTTGCAACAGGCATGCTCGTATCCATGACCTCTTAAAATGAAAATAAGTCTTGTTTATTATCCAAGAGACAGACTAGGGTGTGTGAGTCTCTACGCTATCGTAGTTCATCTCAGTCGATCAAAATGAAAAGCTGGTGGAAAATGGTCCACATTATTCACCTCATCATTTATTTTAAACGCATACTTTTTTGTGTTAGTTTTAACATAATGATTTTGTCAAGTGTGTGACTATTTAAATTTGATATTTCACAATAATATTTTAAATTGCATTATACTCTTGTGGACAGTAGTTAAATGCAATTACACAATACAAACCTTATTCAATATGACAATCTTGGACTAGTTACAACAATGTCATTCAACTCATTGATATTACTCGTAACCGATTTTTTTTGCATTTAATACAATTGACTATGACGTCAAACGAACACAAAGGGACCATATAAGCATGTTGATAAGCATTTTTGTATGAATGAACTAGCAGTTCTATTGCCGTTGTGATTCTTATCGCGAGAAAATACTGTGTATATAACTTATCAAATTGATCGTTCTTTGTACAAAAAAATGACATTTTATGATATCCATTACGTTACTTATTTTGACGTTTTTGACGTTGCAGTTCGACGTACGTCCTCACGGACTTTGGAGCCGCTCGAGAACTGCAGGACGAGGATGAGACCTTTATGAGCATATACGGAACGGAGGAATACATTGTAAGGGAATCGATATATAAAAAGCCAATGCCCCTTTTACAACATGACTGGTTTATTTTGTTTACTCATGCGTTGTACGTATTGGACTGATTCTTTACATGGACAGTTGGTGTTTACAGCTGTATCAGTTATTGACTTCCTGGGTATGTTGGTGTTTATAGCAGTACAAATTATTGACCACCTGTCCTAGGTATGTTGGTGTTTACAGCAGTACAAATTAGTGACCTCCTAGGTCTGTTGGTGTTTACAGCTGTACAAATGATTGACCTTCTAGGTCTGTTGGTGTTTATAGCAGTACAAATTATTGACCACCTAGGTATGTTGGTGTTTACAGCAGTACAAATTAGTGACCTCCCAGGTCTGTTGGTGTTTACAGCTGTACAAATGATTGACCTTCTAGGTCTGTTGGTGTTTACAGCTGTACAAATTATTAACCACCTAGGTATGTTGGTGTTTACAGCAGTACAAATTAGTGACCTCCTAGGTCTGTTGGTGTTTACAGCTGTACAAATGATTGACCTTCTAGGTCTGTTGGTGTTTACAGCTGTACAAATGATTGACCTTCTAGGTCTGTTGGTGTTTACAGCAGTACAAATGATTGACCTCCTAGGTGTGTTGGTGTTTACAGCTGTACAAATGATTGACCTTCTAGGTCTATTGGTGTTTACAGCAATACAAATGATTGACCTCCTAGGTCTGTTGGTGTTTACAGCTGTACAAATGATTGACCTCCTTGGTCTGTTGGTGTTTACAGCAGTACCAATTATTGACTTCATTGGTCAGTTGGTGTTTACAGCTTTACCAGTTATTGACCTCATTGGTCTGTTGGTGTTTACATCAGTACCAATTATTTACCTCCTAGGTCTGTTGGTGCTTACAGCAGTACCAATTGTTGACCTCCTAGGTCTGTTGGTGTTTACAACTGTACCAATTGTTGACCTCCTAGGTCTGTTGGTGTTTACAACTGTACCAATTGTTGACCTCCTAGGTCTGTTGGTGTTTACAGCAGTACCACTTATTGACCACCTAGGTCTGTTGGTGTTTGCAGCTATACCAATTATTGACCTTCTAGGTACAGCTGTACCAATAATTGACCTCCTAGGACTGCTGGTGTTTACAGCAGTACCAATTATTGACCTCCTTGGTCTGTTGGTGTTTACAGCAGTACCACTTATTGACCTCCTTGGTCTGTTGGTGTTTACAGCAGTACCAATTATTGACCTCCTTGGTCTGTTGGTGTTTACAGCAGTACCAATTATTGACCTCCTTGGTCTGTTGGTGTTTACAGCAGTACCAATTCTTTACCTCCTAGGTTGTTGGTGTTTACAGCAGTACCACTTATTGACCACCTAGGTCTGTTGGTGTTTGCAGCTATACCAATTATTGACCTTCTAGGTACAGCTGTACCAATAATTGACCTCCTAGGACTGCTGGTGTTTACAGCAGTACCAATTATTAACCTCCTAGGTCTGTTGGTGTTTACAGCAGTACCAATTCTTTACCTCCTAGGACTGCTGGTGTTTACAGCAGTACCAATTATTGACCTCCTAGGTCGGTTGGTGTTTACAGCAGTACCAATTATTGACCTCCTAGGTTGTTGGTGTTTACAGCAGTACCAATTATTGACCTCCTAGGTCTGTTGGTGTTTACAGCAGTACCAATTATTGACCTCCTAGGTCTGCTGGTGTTTACAGCAGTACCAATTATTGACCTCCTAGGACTGCTGGTGTTTACAACTGTACCAATTCTTTACCTCCTAGGTCTGTTGGTTTTTACAGCAGTACCAATTATTGACCTCCTAGGTTGTTGGTGTTTACAGCAGTACCACTTATTGACCTCCTAGGTCTGTTGGTGTTTACAGCAGTACCAATTGTTGACCTCCTAGGTCTGTTGGTGTTTACAGCAGTACCAATTCTTTACCTCCTAGGTCTGTTGGTGTTTGCAGCTATACCAATTATTGACCTTCTAGGTACAGCTGTACCAATAATTGACCTCCTAGGACTGCTGGTGTTTACAGCAGTACCAATTATTGACCTCCTTGGTCTGTTGGTGTTTACAGCAGTACCACTTATTGACATCCTATGACTGCTGGTGTTTACAGCTGTAGCAATTATTGACATCAAAGGACTGTTGGTGTTTACAGCTGTAGCAATTCTTTACCTCCTAGGTCTGTTGGTTTTTACTTCAGTACCAATTATTGACCTCCTAGGTCTGTTGGTGTTTACAGCAGTACCAATTCTTTACCTCCTAGGACTGCTGGTGTTTACAGCAGTACCAATTATTGACCTCCTAGGTCTGCTGGTGTTTACAGCAGTACCAATTATTGACCTCCTAGGACTGCTGGTGTTAACAACTGTACCAATTCTTTACCTCCTAGGTCTGTTGGTGTTTACAGCAGTACCAATTATTGACCTTCTAGGTTGTTGGTGTTTACAGCAGTACCAATTATTGACCTCCTAGGACTGCTGGTGTTTACAACTGTACCAATTCTTTACCTCCTAGGTCTGTTGGTGTTTACAGCAGTACCAATTATTGACCTCCTAGGTTGTTGGTGTTTACAGCAGTACCAATTATTGACTTCCTAGGTCTGTTGGTGTTTACAGCAGTACCAATTATTGACCTCCTAGGTCTGCTGGTGTTTACAGCAGTACCAATTATTGACCTCCTAGGACTGCTGGTGTTTACAACTGTACCAATTCTTTACCTCCTAGGTCTGTTGGTGTTTACAGCAGTACCAATTATTGACCTCCTAGGTTGTTGGTGTTTACAGCAGTACCACTTATTGACCTCCTAGGTCTGTTGGTGTTTACAGCAGTACCAATTGTTGACCTCCTAGGTCTGTTGGTGTTTACAGCAGTACCAATTATTGACCTCCTTGGTCTGTTGGTGTTTACAGCAGTACCAATTATTGACCTCCTAGGTCTGTTGGTGTTTACAGCAGTACCAATTGTTGACCTCCTAGGTCTGTTGGTGTTTACAGCAGTACCAATTGTTGACCTCCTAGGTCTGTTGGTGTTTACAGCAGTACCAATTATTGACCTCCTAGGACTGCTGGTGTTTACAGCAGTACCAATTATTGACCTCCTAGGTCTGCTGGTGTTTACAGCAGTACCAATTATTGACCTCCTAGGACTGCTGGTGTTTACAACTGTACCAATTCTTTACCTCCTAGGTCTGTTGGTGTTTACAGCAATACCACTTATTGACCACCTAGGTCTGTTGGTGTTTGCAGCTATACCAATTATTGACCTTCTAGGTACAGCTGTACCAATAATTGACCTCCTAGGACTGCTGGTGTTTACAGCAGTACCAATTATTGACCTCCTTGGTCTGTTGGTGTTTACAGCAGTACCACTTATTGACATCCCATGACTGCTGGTGTTTACAGCTGTAGCAATTATTGACATCAAAGGACTGTTGGTGTTTACAGCTGTAGCAATTATTGACCTCGTAGGTCTGTTTTGGAATACATGCATATTTTTACATGAGGTTAAAAACGGGAATAACGCTTTTTTGTTATGCAGGAATTATGATAGTTTCTAGAACTATAATTCCATTTCTTTCTGTTCTAAAAGGTGTTCTGTTTATTTCGTCTTATTTTCAGAACGTCCCCATTCAATGGCATGCCATTGTATTCAGTGAATACTAGTGCTTTGTTTATTAATAATAATAGAAACGCATATTTTCTCTATTCCATATTTTACGGCTCATAGTTTGAACGAGTGCAAAAGTTGTAGGAGTTATGATTAATACATATATTGAGTAATTCATCTTTTAGGCAATTCACTTAGCAGTCACTGTGTAGGAGTATTAAAAGGAGGGCGTCTTCTGTAACACCCTGAATTGAAGCACTTGTGGGCTTAATAGAATGATGGTTCAACTTGAAATTGGATAATATTTATTGTATTTATTAAAACCATGGTGAAATACGACTGGGGTGGAACTTTTAAACAATCAGGATTGCCAACTATTTTTGTGTAGGACTTGAAACATTTTATCGCTGTATTAACGCGCTTAGTCCATCATAAACAAAATCACCTAGTTTCTGGTTGACTACTTCATGTAAGCCTTTATGTTTGTGAATTCATTAATCTTTTATGCACGCACACATGCTTGTTCATGAGATTAACTCAAGCCGGCTAGCAAGAAAAAACATGCTCAATGTGTATTTTTAACATGTTCATTCGAAGCCCTCTAGAAACCCTGAGTTAACTTGTCTCAGACAATAGGGTTTAAAAAATGGTTTGGTTAGGGTTACATCCTTTTCAAAAATAGGTAGGGTAGGTAGAGTTTTTATTTTTTTTTATATATTTTAATTAGGCTCTATATACAAATGTTATTTTCATCATTGGAGTATGGTGTTAAAGTAATATTCTGTATCAAGCGTTCAACGTTTTAAACTACGTATTAAAACAAACTAAAATTAATATATTTTTTTGATAGTTTTTCCTTTTTTAACAAGCTGACTATAAAAACGGTAGGGTCGGCGCCTATTTCATAGGTCGGGTCGGGTAACCCGAACCAAATGTATTTTTTAGGCCTAGTAAGTATACACAATGTTTACTCGTGTTCATTTATGCCGCTTTTTGTTTCGCCTTGCCATTGTCCCTGATACAAGATAGCTGACACAGCTTATTTTAATAAAAAAAGGCCAAGGAAGTAAATGAATTACACTAAAATGGAAATTCCGAAACGTTTGAATATTTCAATTTCTTTCGGTAAAATATCATGTTGTTTTTTTAAATAAGAAATGGCCTTAATATTGTTTAGCTCACGTAATAAAACTATGGGTTTTCTCAGTTTGTAAAGCTATAAGCATGCGTTTATTTTCCTGAAAATCTATCGTATGCTCTACTTTCTACTTCACAGGAAAATGTTAACTCTTGAATCACTATCGGATCATGGGGGGAAGGGCGCACCCGGTGCCAAGTTAACTTTTTATTTCACTATAGGATGAAAGCAACAAAATACGCCCAAAAAGACCTCTTTGGATAAGAAATTGTAAAAAAAACTCTTTGGGAAGTACCCAATACCCACCCCTACCAAATATCTTTCGGTTCCGAGAGAGGGGAGGTCACGCCCTTAAGTAACGCTCCCTCTAGCGCCGAACGCTGTAGCTGCCTATGTGAATTCCTACAATTGATGGAATAGGAGTTATAACAGCAATCCAATCAGATAGATAGATAAGGGTTGTTGTTGTTGTTTACTGTGAGTCTGTGCTTATGTTACCCGTTTAATTCAGGGCTCAGTACCAAACGGACAACACACACTGTACTGCATGAAATTGACCTTTTTGGTTGTTCTGCTAATCCATTATTCTTTAACCACCATCTACAGTCGAAACTCGCTATGTCGAACTCAGTTATCTTGAGTTTCTGGTTATGTCGAACTTCTTTCGAATATGTTGGGTTTAGATACCAAAGCTTTAAATATCGGTTATATCGAATGTTCGTTATCTCGAAGATTTCCCGAGGTTCCAACGACTTTGACATAACGAGTTATGACTTTATATCTTTTTTACAGCATCCTGACATGTTCCAACGCGGTGTGTTACGACAGGCTGGTCAATCTGAGTTTACGTCATCAGTTGACCTCTGGTCACTCGGGGTCACCGTGTTTCACGTGATCACTGGCAGTCTGCCCTTCCAGGCGTTTGGGGGACGGAGTGACTCTCAGACAATGTAAGTTAAGGGTACGAAGATGTTGAAGCGAAAGTAAATCATAAAATAAACAGAAAAAACCCGGATTCATGGAAGACGAATAAACCTTCACCTAGATTTTAGACATCAGCTATATCAAATATCTAGCCAGATAGTGCTGGTTTGGAGATAATTATGTCAATGACTATAGCTAAAGTACTAAATTATGCTTAATTATGCTAACTTCTTGCGCGTTGAAACTTCTTGATGTTTAACTATTTTAGATTTCAGTTTTATCAAATATCTGGCCAGATAGTGGTGGTTTGGAGATAATTATGTTAATGAATATAGCTATTAAAAGTATAAATTATGCTTAATTATGCTAACTTTTTGCGCTTTGCTACGTCTTGATGTTAACTGAATAACCATAGAGCATTCCTTTCATAAACATACCAAAATTAACATAACATCGAACAATTGTGTAGATCGTTGGCAATTGTGCACGGCTAGAACCTCAATTATTGCAATCAGTAAGCCAAGCCTTTATGCCCTTAAACCTTATTATTTTTTATTAAAGTCACGTAATGCATAAATATTATTGAGTATAAATATACAGCATGCACGTAAATATGTAGTTGAAGGTCAATGTCGTTTTTATAGATATTTCACGTTTGAAGCATACATAAACCTAACAAAGTTCACTTTTATCTTATTTTATAATGTATTAAGATGAGCAGGACTTTATAGATGTTTTTATTCCTGCTTTCGGTTTTGTTCATCGATTGTTTTAAATAGGTCAAACACGCTTTAGTTGTTTTCCTCCTTTTTTTGACCGAAATCCTCAAGGTCGCTGCTCTTGAGAGATTGAATATGACAGTCTTCAAAACAAACAAACTTTGACACATAATACCAGGAAAATGAAGGCAGACCCCCTTTCATGACAAGTATATTAACTGGGTCACTGTAACCTATATGTATTTCCTTTCAGGTTTAAAATTATATCAGACCGTGCATCCGGTGAGATATCCGGTGTACAGAGAGCTCTAAATGGGCCCATTGAACGATCAAAAGACCTCCCAGAAACCACTTATTTGTCAAGGTAAAGGTTTAAATATGTTGATGGTTATAGCGGCATATGCTCATTCAATTTTTGAAATGTAATGCATTGTCTTCTCCCCAACCATTTTCACATTTCAAACATTAAAGTTGCACTCTTACTCCCGAATAAGGTTTACCAGAATTAATACAATTGTTTTGATATACCAAAAAGAATGAATAAATGTCGTTTACTGATAGCAAGATTGTAACCGTGTGTTTAATAGCTAAAAACGCAAAAATATTTAATGATTGGTGAGTGCTAAAAGATTTACTGTGATCTACTATCGTCTCATACAGTAGAAATAACGTGTTTTATGCACCTTTCCTTCGGATTAAACTCGGTATCCTTCATAACTATTGTTTTCGACATTTATTCATCCTTTTTGGTATATCAAAACAATTGCATTAATTGTGGTAAATCTTATTTGGGAGTAAGAGGGCATCTTTAAGGATTATACATACAAATTCATATGCATACACTCACTAGAACAGGACCATATTTATCCCTTTATTATACCAGTATCAATTGAACAGCTGTTTGTTAATTAGTTTACATAGATACACAGTAAATGTTGATTATGTCTGCATCTCATATGTTGTTTTGAAATATTAAGGTTAACCATGTCCTGTTTTTTGGTTATGTTTTTTGGTTATGTAGGGGATGTTTTGTTAAAATCACCTACATTTCTTGCTCATATCTATAACATTTAAAGTTGCAAAATAATATGTAAATTTAAGTGCACTTCATTTCAGTTTTAGACATTAATCATTTTAACACGTTTGTATTACTTAATTTGCGTTAAACATTGTAAGCTTGCATTACTGAATAGATTGATCTTAACTGGCATTTTATTACACAAAGAACTGTTTTTAAGGAAACAGCTGGAAATTGTTAATATTTGATCATAACAAAGCAAACACATTATGTATTATGTCTAAACTGCACATGTTGCGGCTTGAGAGTTTAACAAAGAATCCAAATTCATTTGTTTACCCATTCTGAAACTAACACGCTTTGTTCAGCACCAAACAAAGACTATTATTACTAGTTGAACAAGCATAATCACAGTGCTCCTTGGGGCATATAGGATCTTAAAATCCGCGGGTGATATGCTCAGGTTCCCCCGACACACGATTAGCAATTGAGCTATTGTAGGACGAATGCGCTCAATATCGAGAAACAATAAGGGCATTTTAAAAAAATAACCATTATTTCTTCTAAAACCCCCTTGTTAAATCTTTCCATCTACCCTATTGTTGTTGAGAATTTAAGTGTATTGATATTGACAAATGAGTACAAAATCCCAAACCGAGAGTCCAGAAATCTTGACCTTATGACCCAATCCACATCAACAACAAATACACTTATTTAAAGGTTTCAACAATGCGCTATCCTTGCACAGGTCATTATTTTCAGCTATTGATTAACGAACAGCTGCGTTTACCGTATTGAAAAGTGCCGTAATTACGATCGGCAAAGTTATTTTAGAGGACGATTTTGACATCGTCGGGAGGGGAATTTTTTACTGAAATAGGGGAAAAATATATACTTTTTGGAGAGGGGAATGGGGCCGAATTTCGGCCCCAAATCAGGCCTAAAAAACACTGACAGCCTTCAACTTTTTTAGTGGTCCACATTTCATTGTGTAAACTACCTTCTAAATGGGACGTTTTTTTCCCCCAAACCAGTCAATCTTAGAACACGTTCTCGTTTACGCATCTAACTATGACATGCTGCAGTTAATTAACACGCTTGTATACACCTGTCAAGACGGAGCTAATCGAAGTTTCCCGCTTCGCAAACTTCAATAAAACAATTTCATTGGCTAAAGCTATATGCGCGCAGGCACAGTAGCTTGCTTGCTCACTCTCGCTTCAACCAACGCAGGAAAAAGGTCCATCTGAAGGTTTTTAATGACTATTTGGTATTGAATGAGTAACTTAGATAAATAAGCATTTTTTTCTGTCCGAATTTGAGGGAACCTGCTCCATTTTATTCGTGAATACTTCAGCTCGATTCTTCATTGTGCGACATAGGATTTTAATAGATATCATTAGTTTTGTGCTGGTATCCATGAAGGTATGGTATATTTTTCAGATGTTTGAAGAATCTTCTTAGGCCAATTCTAGCTGGTTTGTTTGAACCAGACCGACAGAAAGCTTGGACCTTTAACCAGTATTACTCAGCAGTCACGGACATTATCAACAGGAAAACATTAACCTTTTACCACTGTGAAACAAGCTCTAATCACAAGATCTACTTACACAAAACGGACTGGTAATAACTGATTACAATTGTATTTTAATGTTCTTTTAATTCATTTATCGTATCTTCATCAGTGTCTGTATTGTTTAAAGTTTGTGCTTGGTTTACTTTCAAAACATGTATTGTCTCTTTTTCAGACCAAATACTATTTTTACACGCAAGCATACGATTTTGTTTCTGATTTTTGTCTAAAAAGATAAAGAGTATATTTTTGTATTTCGTTGACATCAACCGGATATACGTGTCACTTGTCAGTGTCTAAAAATATACATTTGGTTCGGGTTACCCGACTTAACCTACGAAATAGGCGCCGACCCTACCGTTTATATAGTCTGTTGATATTTTTCTTCTTCTTTTTTAGCTCTACTGGCCAAAGGCCAGAAGAGCTTATGCGATGGTAATGTGTACGTAGTATGTGCATCCGTGCGTCCGTGCGGTCGTGCGGTCGTGCGTTCGTGCGTCTGTAAACAATTGCTTGTGAACACGATACAGTCTTCAGTTTTGATTGTATCTCGATGAAACTTGTATAGTATTTAGATATCCATTAGAGCTTGGTTCCTTTCGAAAACCAGCAAGATCCGCCCATGAATGCCTAGATTATGGGCCATGAAAGTTTTAAAGAAATGCTCTCTATTTTTAGCCAGGTCTGCATGAGCGAATTCTATTTTTAGCCAAGTTTACATGTACATGTAAATTCAAGTCTAGAGTTAAGGGAGACAATTTGCAAGTCTAGGATTTTGAGAGACAATTTGCTTTTTGCTTCTGCAGCTGATTTTGTGAATTACTCTGCCTTGTTCTTGTTGAAAGCCCAAAGGCCATTTTTTAGCTTTAAGTTCTGTAGTTTGCGCATTCATCTTAACAAAATTGGTTGTGAATGTTTAAGTTATGCACCTGGTGTCATTACTGGCCACACCCAGGGTTCACAGGTTTGGTAAACATAAATCTGGAAAGGTTTAAAAATCTTTTTGTGTGTTCGTGGATCCATCTCAGCACAATTGATTGTGAATGTTTGTTCAAATTGATCAATGTTGTCCTAGGATGCCCTTGACTTTGACCTTTTGACCAACTTTTTTTAACTTTTAAAACTACAGAAATTTTTACTATGAGTACAGTTTTGAAAGCATTTTTTTTTTTGTCAGATGACTTTTACTTGGCACATATTAAAATAGTTCATGGAACTAATCTGCTTACAATACTTTCTGGGCTCAGATGTTGAACGTGCTACGTTTTAAGGTAAGCCAAACACAAAACATAAACCATATGTCTGTTGCCTTTTACCCATACATACATGCTCTGGATTGATATGACCACAAAAGCCATGCCAGTAGAGCATAGGCCCTTTTGGGCCTCTTGTTTAAATATGTTTTAATATGTAGTTTCAAACCTTTAACGATTTATACAGAATATTACTTTAACACCATTCTCCAATGATGAAAACAACATTCTTATATAAAGCCTTATAAAAAAATAAATAAAAGCCTACCTACCCTACCTGTTTTTGAAAAGGATGTAACCCTAACCAAACCATATTTTTTTTGGCATATGGTCAAAATGATTCAAAGTTTCACTATCGGTACTATTATTGGTAATGCACCAATTTGTGATAATCATACCGATCATTTAGTGTAGCTTTTGTGTGTCATACTTTAGTGGTTTCTACTTGGTTTCAGCTTAGTGCATATTCAAGAGCTGATAGCAGAACTAACGGATATTCCAGCGGTCAGACAGCTTATCCTGATTGGCAACAAAAGTGCTAAGGATGTGGTGGCAGACAATGAACAGATCCAAACCTACCCAAAATCCGTTCAAAAGGCGCAATTCTTTGTTTTTGACAAAGACATCACGGATATGCATAAACCACATATCCCGAAAATACGTAAATATCTTAAGTGTATTTTACAAATTACGTTAAAATTGTGGTTAATTTTCCGGGTCAAACGCCCACAAAAAGTTCTAATGCACTATAAATATCAAAAGTACAAATATACTAGTAGTATCACGTTTGCCTTAATACGAAGATGTAAGAGATCCTCAAATAACAGTTTAAAACGTCCTCCTCTTATCAATAACACGAAGTGACGTCAGTGCCTTTAATAACGCTATACATGATGTATGTATACTGGCTAGGAAGATGTTGTACCCAATCCCTGCGCGTATCAAGCTTTTACAACAAAAATATTGACATACAGTCATATATACAATGTTATATAGTCAGACATATTTACATAGACAGACAGACAGACAGGCTGCAAGATATTACCATGTATACTGGCTACGAAGTTGTTGCATCAAATACATGCAAATACAATTATTAACAACATAAAAAATAGATTTACAGTCGTATATACAATGTTATATAGTCAGACATATTTACATAGACAGACAGACGGACAGGCTGCAAGATATTACCATGTATACTGGCTACGAAGTTGTTGCATCAAATACATGCAAATACAAATATTAACAACATAAAAAATAGATTTACAGTCGTATATACTTTGTTATATAGGCAGACGTATTAACATAGACAGACAGACGGACAGGCTGCAAGATATTTACTACCATTCTGTTAGCCTGCCAGGGAAAATAACAATATAATAATAACTCATCATTATAAAAAAACAACTGTACCATAATAATACAGTCAAAACTCACATTGTCCTAGTCGTTGAGACCTTTGGAAATGTGTTCGAGATAACGAATATTCGTTTTAACCGAAATACAAATCATTACTAACACAACACATTTGAATAAAATCGATATAACAAGAACTTCGAGTAAACAGAATTCGACATCGCGAGTTTCGTCTGTTTATTCATTCATATAGCCTGCCAGAGAATAGAAACACAATATAGTAATAATTTATCATATAGGAAACAACTATGCCATAACAATACAAGAGAGTTAAACTCACTCTGTCGAAGTCGTTCAGACCTTGGGAAATTGTTCGGGATAACGAATATTCGCTTTAACCGAAATACAAATCATGTCTAACCTAAAACATTTGAAAAGAAATCTATATAACCAGAATATCGAGATAACAGAGTTCGACATAACGTGTTTTTACTGTATTTTAGACCTTCTAACTTGTGTGTCCCCGTTTTTCAAACGTTTTTTACTGTATTTTAGACCTTCTAACTTGTGTGTCCCCATTTTTCAAACGTTTGTCAATAAGTTTTCGTGCCCTTGTTTCAGCTCCCTTCGCGTCTCTCGTATTTGACACCTCCCTGAGTAACGATTCTGCTGTTGCAAAACAGTGCGCTGGAATTGCTTACTTTATAGAATTTCGAGCTGAAGAAGTAATTGTTTGCCAAGATCTGGCATTGGAATCTATCATTCATCTTAGGTAAGTGGTGTTTGTGTGTTATGCTACTAAAATATTGGTTTTGAATGCCTGAACGTTAGTTAGCTCGGCAGTTCTTTTCTTCATGGTAATAATGAAACAAATGCCCTTTATACTTAATCTTTAGATATCAGGCTTTGAAATCAAAGATATAAGGTTTTCAAAATCAATATCGATTCCAACCCGATAAAGTGATTATTGTTTACCTGCACAATAAATACATACAATAGCGGCAAAAGGAAAAGTTTAACTCGTATAGGTAATATCTGCGCAGTTCACCTTACCAGTAAAGGAAGAATTTTACTACTTCGGTCAATTTAACATATTTTAATATAATTTAAGATATGATGTCAAAAGTAGATCAAATATTTTCGTTCCGTCGTAATAACCGACATAGTATACTACGCATTATTCAGTCGCATATTCCAACTCCGGAATACCAGGACATATTTCCAATGACCCTTACGTAAATGCGCATTTCAGACGGTAATTCGGTCAATCGGGGCCAACGGTATGCCATTGACGAATTTTGTTGACTTAAAATCTTTTCTTATCATGTTTGTCAATTTTAACCGCATTCTTGTTTACACATTCTAAATACTAGCACACACATACTAAATACTAGCATGAGTCATTGATGTTTACAAACAATATGAGTCATACAGTGTACTCTCTGTGTTGTTCAATAAAACCAGTACATGCTTATCCGTATTTTGTAAGTTAGTAAACAGGGAGAAAGCGTAGATTGAGATATGCTGTATATTTCAGGTACTATGTGGAAGAAACTTTGCGTCCTGCAGTCACTCTTGTGCCAGAATCAGAAACACACCTCGTTACCACAAAGAGAAGAGTTGAAATGATAGAGTCTAGCCAGAAAATGACAAAGTTCTTCATGAATATTTTGCGAGAAACACAAACCACAAAATATTTGAAAGATATGGCATCCTATTGTACACATGACGTCAATTTAGCAGACGTTTTGCATAAAGTACGTATTAAACATATCCGGAGAAATTCGAGGGCTGAATGCGAAAAGGTTCTAAGTGACATTAAATAAAGAAGCAGATAGAACCTTTTCGCTTTCACCACTCGAATTGATTTTCAATGAATGTACGTCATCCTGCAGTGTACTTGATATTTGTTTGCACTTAACGGATGTTTTTTTATTTGAATATCCGATAGTTGTACAAAAGAAAGTCCCATCTGTTCTTTTCAACGAATTAAGGAAGGTTTCTTCCAATGTTTGTCAATAAAAAATGTTGTTTACATGCACTTTACATTTAGGATAAACAAATTTATGTATATGTAAACACGTCATCTTATTCGACTAATACCCTCGCCTCTCAATGTTATCATCTTTTAAGAGCGTGAAGTAAAGCTGTTGATTTAAACCTTGTCAATTTTGTTTGGGACTATCCATCTGTCGCTATTTTTTCAATCGAATCAAAAGATAAAATATCGATTCCTCGGTTAAGTATTCTTAAATATCACTCTTATTCAAAATCAATATATATACATGTTAAACAAACGTAAATCTTGAGTATTAACCTTTAACTACTTACTAAATAATGCATTTTAAGCCATTTAGGGAAAATATGAATTACTGATAACATAATTGTAACTGAATATTTAATGGCTGAAACCCCCAACATATTAAATGATTGGTGAGTGCTAAAAGATGCCCTGTTTTCTGTACCTTTCTTTCAAATTAAACTCAGCATCCTTCATAAGAACCATTGTTTTACCCATGTATTCATTCTTTTTGGTATATTAAAACGTGTTTATGAACTGTGGTAAATCTTACTTGAGAGTAAGAGTGCATCGTTAAGATCGTGAAATAAAACCGTGAATTTAAATCATTTTGTTTGGAACCATTTATCTCTCACTGTTTTTCCTATCGAATCATAATCAAAATCTCGATTCCTCAGTTCAGTATTCTTGAGGGATGCCCAAATCAAGCAAGCAATAAGTTTCTTTATGTTTCAAACTAACAAAAGCTTCAATGCCCCCTTTGTAAAATGGAGTTGCCAGTACACTTCTTGTTTCACATAGACTCAGCAAACGTTATTAACAAGACATTTCTCCGATTGCAGACAACTGTCCGGCAAGATGAAATCAAGGTGTACCTCGACGTTTTGACTAACAAATTGAGGGAGCACTCAACACCAGGGGCCGTAGATCATCTAGGATGTAACGAGCAAGACCATTGGTTAGTAACTTGTGTGGCATTCGGAACACCTCGGCCATTTTCGAAAACAATTACCTTTTTAATTTAAGTCAAATACTGGACGTCTGGACAGGACGAAATTAAACTGAACATTGACAAGATTTGATGAACGCAATCGCGACTATGGGTGACTGCGCATAAAAAGTAGTTCCAATAATTATAACAATTTAGGCTAAAATGTGTGACCGAATATTTTCACAGACAGATTAAAAGAACTTAGGAAAATGGCTGAAGTTAGGTAATGACTTAAGATTATTTATGAATACCTGCACATGACTGTTTAAATATGTGTGCTACCCTAAGTCTCCCCTACCTTACGATCAAAAATAAATAAGGGCAATTATATTTGAAGAAGAAAGATGAATCAATATTCTCATATATACAGATAAATATTTGAAGAAGAATAGTAGAATCAATGTTCTCATCGATACCATTCTGATACACCAGAGTGATGATGCTATGCATCAAACCACCGATGAATAAGAATAGTTATTATAGACATGACAAACGAGAGTTACAAAAGGGCAACTATATTTGAAGAAGAAAGATGAATCAATATTCTCATATATACAGATAGTATTTGAAGAAGAATAGCAGAATCAATATCCTCATAGATACCATTCTGATACACCAGAGTGATGATGCTATGCATCAAACCACCGATTAATAAGAATAGTTATTATAGACATGACAAACGAGAGTTACAAAAGGGCAACTATATTTGAAGAAGAAAGATGAATCAATATTCTCATATATACAGATAGTATTTGAAGAAGAATAGCAGAATCAATATCCTCATAGATACCATTCTGGTACACCAGAGTGATGATGCTATGAATCAAACCACCGATGAATAAGAATAGTTATTATAGACATGACAAACGAGTATACATAAAGCAGCAAATACACAGACATTGGAATGGGAATGCAATATCAGGTCCGCCATGTCAACTCGAAGTCTTAGAGTACATGCAAGCTTTTACGGAAGTCTGTGACGTCCATGAGCATTTGTTGATTGATACATGCACTTGATATTAAACTGGCAAAAATTGCAAATGATCTCTAGAGTCTTCGGGGGAAACTTTTAAACATGAATGAATGATGTTTACATGTTTTTCATTGGCTTCAAAGTTAATACACGGAACGTCCTTGTTAATATAAACATAATGATTAAAATAATCAGCTGATCTCTCTCCACACGATATTCAGCCTATGAAGTTTATATTCCGGAATGGAATAAGATATCCTTCTTCCTGGTAAAGAAGACATTATGTTCGACCTTAATTTAAAATTAAATTAAAGCTGCACTCTCACATATTGACAGTTAAATTGGCCTCTTTTCGTTTTTGTCTCAGAATCAGCTGATTTTGGTACCAATGCCTTTAATTCAGTCATATTAGTTAACTCACAATAAAATAGACTTCAATTGTTTAGAAAAATACCGAAAAACTAATTTTTCTTAAAGCTTTTGGAACGCTTTTAGCCTTAAAACATCAATTTTCGAACGTAAATATGAAAAACTGCGATCTGATATTTTGTCAGCAGTCTTGTACCACTGGTGTCTAGACATTTACGCAAAACAATTGGCTCATTTACAGACAAAAAACTTTACAAAACTGTCGATTTGTGAGAGTGCAGCTTTGAACCTGCAATATGTTTCCCTAACTATTATGTTCTACCGGAAACACTGTATTAACTGTAAATTGTTAGACACTAACCTGTTGTCATAGAGATGCGCGGGAACAGTGTCATATAGCTATTGTATCCAATAAGGAAGTATGCCGTGCAAATTTGATCTAGTACTATTACATCTATCTTTGTTAACTGATCGAAATGCCTTTTATCCATACATTATATTCACGACTTTGCTTAAACGAACTGGAGCGTAGTTTATTTAGAAGCTGTCGGTTCTAATTGTAAAACGCTTATTATGCCCCCTTTTGAAAAAAGTGGGGTATATTGTTTTGCACATGTCGGTCGGTCGGTCGGTCGGTCGGTCGGTCGGTCTGTCTGTCTGTCGGTCGGTCGGAATACCAAATGGTTTCCGATCAATAACTTGAGAACTCTTTGACCGAGGGACCTCATACTTGGTATGTGTATTGGTCATCACCAGCAGATGAACCCTATTGATTTTGAGGTCAGTGGGTCAAAGGTCAAGGTCAGTGTGACCTTTACATGAAAAACGGTTTCCGATCAATAACTTGAGAACGCTTTGACCCAGGAACCTCATACTTGGTAGGTGTATTGGTCATGACCAGCAGATGAACCCTATTGATTTTGAGGTCAGTGGGTCAAAGGTCAAGGTCAGTGTGACCTTAACATGAAAAACGGTTTCCGATCAATAACTTGAGAACGCTTTGACCCAGGGACCTCATACTAGGTAGGCTTATTGGTCATGACCAGCAGATGAACCCTATTGATTTTGAGGTCAGTGGGTCAAAGGTCAAGGTCAGTGTGACCTTAACATGAAAAACGGTTTCCGATCAATAACTTGAGAACGCTTTGACCCAGGGACCTCATACTAGGTAGGCTTATTGGTCATGACCAGCAGATGAACCCTATTGATTTTGAGGTCAGTGGGTCAAAGGTCAAGGTCAGTGTGACTGTAAGCTGAAAAAAGGTTTTCTGATTGTCCATATTTTTTTTAAATTAGCAATCAATTTTTATGCATTTTTTTTGCAAACCACCCCATAATAGTTTGCCTTAACTTCGTGGTTTACGAAACCGATTAAATGTCGTTTTATTATTTTTCAGTCTAACAAAAATCGGTCATTTGCGTCAAGGAATTCAGGCAGTGTCGAGCACATTTTCAAAGCACAAAAAGTATGGAAGTCTGCATCCTCATGAGGAATTCATTCACAAAACTGAGCGGTTCGTATTATACAAAATAATACGTTTTCAAACCCTGTAGAAAGGCATGTTTGGTGTATATATGTATATATGTTAGAGTGAAAATCACTGACGGGCAATATATAGCATTGTTTGGATCTGTTGTTAATCCAAACCATTAGTTGTGTTACATCCTCACCCTTATAATCGGATGAACACGATGAGTAAGTATACATGTATGTGTATATATACACAGCGATTACATTAAAACGCTCGACAAAGATCTAATGGGTGCATTTGTCACGTTCCTGTGACATTTCTAGGGTATGATAGACAGTACTAACTATTAAACTCTATATGTAACGTCTTCCGGGAGGGACGTTAAATGGGGGTCCCGATGGCTGTGCTATACACCGGTGCACGTTAAAGAACCAGGGTAGCTCTAACCAGGGTTACATTCTATCTGTGCACTATGCTCCAAAAACCTAAAATGACTAACAATCTTAACGGAGCACTCGCCGAATGGGCAAGGCCCGAGTGCGAGTATAAATAAGCTTACACCCCCCCCCCCCAAACCCTATATTCGATGGCACCTTGACTTGTCCTGTGTGCACCGAATGGCCATTATTTCCTAAGTGCAACACACTGAGGACATTAACAAGTGCATATAATAGTCATACTCTTTGAACCTTTGCCTTCATTGAACCCGGGTGTTTTTGTACCAAGCACTCATAAGTTAATGCCAAACCACACGTACACGGAACAGATTTCATGTTTTAGCTGTATAAAGTTATAGAAGAAACTTTGGTATCATTGTATCAATTGTACAAAACGCAGATATGATCATATCCATGTTTTTTTATAGTTCTGAAAAATATATCCTTTTTCATTTTGAGCGATGATATATGATTGGTTCATGATCATCTGGACATGCGTCATGTCAGAAATAATTTTGGTTCAAGTTCTAAATGAGTGTTTTAGTATCATGTCTAAAGTTAATATAATAATTATATATATAGAGATTCCATTTCAAAGGTTAGACTGGATGAAAACGTGTGTATATATATATAGTAATAGGAATGAATCTTTGATAAAAAAAGTTAAAGTACTAAATGCGTCCTAGCGTCATGTCTAAAGTTCATATAATACATATATGTATATATTTAGATTCCATTTCAAAGGTCGGGAGGATGGAAACATGTATATATATTTATAGAAATGAATCCTTAATAAAGATATATATACGACATCTTTTATGCGTATTTATGAAAATGTTATAGATGTGTATAACATATTGAACATGAAAGGTTAAAGTTACACTCTTATTCAAAATCAATACATATACATGTATAACAAACATAAATTTTGAGTGAAAAACTTTACCTTCTAACTTAATAATGCATTAATGGAAAATATTAATAGTTGATAACAAAATTGCAACCCTGTATTTAATAGCTGAACACGCAAAAAATATTTAATGATTGGCGAGTGCTTAAAGATTTACTGTGATCTACCATGCTCTCATTAGGTAGAAATACCCTGTTTTCTGCACCTTTATTGCAAATTAAACATGGTATCCTTAATAAGAACCACTGTTTTCGACATTTATTCATCCTTTTTATACGCCCATCTTACGCTGGCCGTATTATGGGAACACCCATGGCGGGCGGGCGGCTGGCGGCGGATGGGCGGGCGGCTCCACAATGTTGTCCGCTCTCTAACTTGAACATTTCTCATCCAATTTCCACCAAACTTCATTAAAGTGTTTGTTGGTGAAATATCTAGGTCAAGTTCGATAACCAGCCAAATCGCTCTAGGCACTCCAGAGTTATGGCCCCCTGAATTTGTCAAAATTGGGCGGGCGGCGGGCGGGCGGGCGGCTCCACAATGTTGTCCGCTCTCTAACTTGAACATTTCTCATCCAATTTCCACCAAACTTCATGAAAGTGTTTGTTGGTGAAATATCTAGGTCAAGTTGGATAACCAGCCAAATCGCTTAAGGCACTCCAGAGTTATGGCCCCCTGAATTTGTCAAAATTGGCCATTTTAGCTTTGTCCGCTCTCTAACTTGATCATTTCTCATCCAATTTCCACCAAACGTTATGAAAGTGTTTGTTGGTGAAATATCTCGGTCAAGTTCAATAACCAGCCAAATCGCTTTAGGCACTCCAGAGTTATGGCCCCCTGAATTTGTCAAAATTGTCCATTTTAGCTTTGTCCGCTCTCTAACTTGAACATTTCTCATCCAATTTCCACCAAACTTCATGGAAGTGTTTGTTGGTGAAATATCTAGGTCAAGTTCGATAACCAGCCTAATCGCTTTAGGCACTCCAGAGTTATGGCCCCCTGAATTTATCAAAATTGGCCATTTTAGCTTTGTCTACTCTCAAACTTGAACAGTTTTTATCCGAATTTCACCAAACTTGCTACTATAAATGTTTGTTGGTATAAATTCTTGGCAAAGTTCTATAACCAGCCAGGCTCTTCAGGATTATGGCCCTTGAATTGGTCAAAATTTGCCATTTTTGCTTTGTCCACTGTCTAATTTGAACAGTTATCATCTGATCTTCACCAAACTTGCTAAAAATATTTGTTGGTAAAATAAATCGGTCAAGTATGATAATCAGCCAAATGCCCCGAAGCACTTCAGGATTACTGCCCTTGCCATTTAAGCTTTGTCTACTCTCTAACTTGAACAATTCTCATCTGACCTTCACCAAACTTGCTGAAAATGTTTGTAGCTATAAAATCTTTACCAAGAATGTTTGCCGGTATAAATGCTTTGCCAAGTACACACTGATTGTCTCTTGGGTACGATTAAGGATGAATCATCTCTTGGAGACGATTTTTACAAATCATTTGCTTCTTGAAAAGCTTGCTTCTCAAAGGGCCAATGTGACAGTACGTTGTCTTAGAATCCAAGAAATTATTGATGGGCGTATTTTGTGAGTGTCACTCTTGTTGGTATATTAAAACATTTGCATTAATTGTGGTAAATCTTATTTGGGAGTAAGAGAGCATCTTAAATGACATTCACATAGTCATAACAAATACATGGTATGCATTGTATTGTATCGATTTTAATCAATTTTTGTAGATATATTATAAGTTATTGAATATCGATTACATGTCTTTCAACGTACAATCACCGTACATTATTCATGAAATGTATTTCCACATAAAGTTCTTATTCCTATTAAATTAATTAGATTTAAGTGTACTGGAATTTGTTTTTCAATGAAAGAAAAAAAACATCACGTTGTTATGTCGACACTTTGACGCGTTCGTTACATAACAAATACTCGAACACACGTCACGAGTTATGTTAAGTCATTGTTTTTAAGAATAGGCATACAAGCGCTGTTTCTATGGTCCGATATCGTTCGACGTTGTTTCTAAGATACACTATAACAGTAATCATTTTTTTATTCAGAGTAGGGGAATTTTATGAGTAACAAGCTGCCGTTTTGGCCAATAGAAAGAGAGCCACGGACAATGTCCGTTAAACTCAAAACTTCAAAATCTATTTGATTGGTTCTGATCTAATACGTTACATGGTTTAATTTGATGTTTATAGTCATATGTAGATTCCTTTTCAAAGGTCAGAAAAGATGGACACGCGTGCACCAGGTTTAAATAAGGATCTAAGTCGATTTAAGTCTTACATTCAAACAATCGTTGTGTCATTATTTTGTTATTTATAGTGTGAAAATACTACTTTAGCCGGTTTTAAAACAGTGAACTCAAAGTTAATTAAGTGTTGCTTACTAAATAGAGTTTATACACCTTTAATGACCGAAACCATCAATAACTAACACCACATCACACAGCCACAACAACAACAACAACAACAGCAACAACAACAACAACGCACGAGTTTTAAGTCACGAAGGAGTGGAATTAGCTGCCAGGGTATTTTGAGTTTTAATAAATGTTACAAATCTAACGAAACCCAGTATATGCGTAATTTTGATGCGGTAGAATTTGGGGTCGATTGGTACCAAGCACCGATTTGACTTATATGATTACGGAGTGCATGCATGTTATGGAGTGCGAAATATTAAACATTGATATTTTTTATCGTACCTTATCATGTTTGTAAAACATCGTCTATGATTAACCTCGCTTTCCCCATACTAAACAGTAGTAGTTTTGATTACGTGATCTTGTAGTAAATATGACCTAGTTAATAATAGTTCATTCAGACTTGATGAAAATATGATATCCAATAGATCAATCACCATTTTGAAATATGCATTAACAAATAGTCTGCATGATATGACTGAGATTTAATATGACAAAACCATGTTTTCTTAAACACACTCCAAACTATTACAATACAGTTTCAAAATACTTCATAATTCATCAAATGTCAATTTCTAGTACTTTTGACCAACCCATGTATGAACAATTCAAAAGTGTGTGTACCCATTACGCACATTACCAATCCTAAGTACATGCAATGTCATTGATGGAGATATCGCCATGAATCTTTTATCGACTATTACCATAAGGCTTGATGTATTTTTTTATTTGATGAATTATTCATTTGTCCTTAACGATCAAATCATTCGACTTGTGTACAGATAGCAGTATATTAGCTTTTATATAAAAAAAAATAATTAATTTTTAATCTCCTTGTTAAAAAGGGCCAAAATATAGCGTTTTTTTTATTTGTACAAAAATTATTCTTTGTTTTTTTTCTATGACTAAAGTCAAATGAGTTTAACGTAATAATGCATTATATTATTTTATTACACCAAGCCATATTGTGCCCTTTAAACTAGTACATATTTCGATATGATAAATTGTTGGACTTTACCACGCATAAATTGCATAGTTCACATTATACTGGTGCATGTCAATAAAAATGTCAATGAAATAGTTGGATATTCATTCAGAATGTGTACAGGAGTGTTACTCCTACTACTACTACTACTACTACAAGTATACATAGTAATAAAGTAGTAATATTGACCATGAAAACACCACAACTATTTCCATTGATAAAATTGATAAAAGAAGTAGAACAATAATCAACCGCAAGTTGGTGGTTGAAGAGCATTTATTTAAGCATAATTGCGATATTGGATGCACCATGCCGATCCTTTACTCTGGTACGTCACGTGTTTGTCCCAGATATGTACCTCCTAGTTTATAACCTCCTCCCCCCACCAAACGCTCGAAGCATAGTCAACAAGCATAGGGCCTGCCTGTATGATTACAGTTTATGTTACATTTTGTAAACCATTTTGCCAGCTTTTGTCATTTTTTCATGGTAAGAACCGGAATATAGAAGTTATTATAAATAGGTCAAATGGTGCTAACAAACAAATATGTTTATTTC
Organism: Mya arenaria; assembly: GCF_026914265.1. Lineage (NCBI taxonomy): Eukaryota > Metazoa > Mollusca > Bivalvia > Myida > Myidae > Mya > Mya arenaria. The sequence continues at coordinate 33,961,663 of NC_069135.1, read as the reverse complement.
AACCGAATATCTATTTTAAGAAAATAGGTCATTTAAACAAGGTCATTTAGTATGACAGGTATATTTCAAAATTTTGAATCATAAGACCGTGGGTAGGGGATTTTAATGTCCTAGTAAAATAATACCACGCGTGAATGTTAGTCGGTACAGTACACGATCAGGTTAACAGACATGAGTGGTACCACCAAAAAATACAATATAACTCATGCTCACACACATGTGACCAGAAACTAGTACATCGTTCAGAGTCATGTTTTTATTAGTGTACATCCATGTATCACGCACTGTTTGATAAAGTCAATGTTAGACATCTTGTGCATGTGATAAATTAATATGGATCGACTTTCATCTTGACTCGCATCGTGAAATAAAAATATGTCATTGAACATATATATATATATATATTCACAATTTTGCTAGTATTAATTTTAGTTGGGAATTGTTAGGGTCTTTTTTTTGGATTTAAAAAAAAAAGATTGAGTCTGAAAATCCGGTGCCAATGAGTTCGTACTGTAATTTACAATATTCCCCTCCATCGTACTCTATATAGGTCAGCGGAAGTGTTCATTTGTTCGGTTAGACTTTAGAATTCCATTCATAATTTTATTTCAGATTAATGAATGAAACAAGGAAGAATTATTGGCCATTCATAATGCACAAGGAAGTGTCTTTCCTTCCGCTTCCAGATAAGCTTGATCAAATGGTAGAACTTGTTAGTTTACTCTTTTAAAGAAACGGTTTAGAACTCGAGTATAGTGTGCTCAGAATATTGAATAAAATTGAACGTCATGCACACATTCGGGTTACAGGATGGGTGCCATGCATCACATTTTGGGGGCCAAGCATTGTATACACGGGGTTTACAGTTTGGGGCCCATGCATTACAGGGTGATGGTCATGCATTACAGGGTTGGACCATGCTATATATTTTTTCTCTCATTTATTTTCTACATAGGATGTTTACATAAAACAAACAAAGGCCATGCGTATAGGGTGAGCAATGCATTTCAGGGTGGAGGCCATGCAACATGTAAACCCCCACTCCGTCGAAACCTGAAACCGCGCCGAATCCCATAACACCATGTCTAAGCTTTACAATACCTTATACAATGGTCGTCATTTATCATAATTATTTGCAAATACATACTTATATTTATGGTAAATTTCAAAACGGGTTTGATTGTATATTCCAGAGAGAAGCTGGAGGACCTGTGTGTACGGACAGTGGACCTTTACCAGAGTCACTGCGTCTGTAACCTGAAAACCGTCCATAAAGGATCGCATAGAGTCACCAGGTAATGTCCAGCAAGAAGATGTGGTGGTGGTTCTAGAAGTGGTGGTGGTGGTGGTGCTGCTGCTGATCATGTTATTGATGTTGTTGTTGTTGTCGTTGTTGTTGTTGTTGTTGTTGCTGCTGCTGCTGATGATATGATGATGAGATGATGATGATGATGATGTTTGTGGTGGTGGTTTTGGTGGTGATGATGATGATGAGGATGATGATGATGATGATGATGATGATGATGATGATGATGATGATGATGAGGATGATGATGATGATGATGATGATGATGATGATGATGATGATGATGATGATGATGAGAATGAGGATGATGATGATGATGATGAGGATGATGATGATGAGGATGATGAAAATGAGAAGGATGATGATGATGATGATGATGATGATGATGATGATGATGATGATGATGATGATGATGATTGTGGTGGTGGTTTTGGTGGTGATGGTGATGAGGATGATGATGCAGAAATGCATCCTCTTTGTTTAATGCAATCTTGTCTTTGCGTGTGTATATAACTCAATAATAAGCGACGTTCTATATTTCAGTATTCTCTTGAAGCACATGGTGAGAGGAACGAAGGTTGAGTCCAACCTGAAATGCGTCAGAGACTGCCTAGAACAGATAGATGAAAAACTATGTAAAGTAAGTACAGTAGAGGCAAAAAGATTAATATGAGCACTCTTCTGAGAATGTTAAAATGGTGCATGTCTTCATATTCGATCTTTGAAATGTCTCGATCTACAAAATAACTTTAATTTAAATATACAATATCAAGTTTAGCGGATTTGAATATGAATGATTATATTAATTATTCGTTTTAAAGGAAGGGAGAGTTAAGGCCATTAGTGATATCTTTAGTTCAAGCTCTTGAAAACCGTTGGACATATTAACATGAAACTTGACACATTTGTTTACTTTGACAATTCCAATACGTGAAGCAATTCCTTTATAGCTTGCATGTGTTTGTGTCGAGATATGTACGTATGACCCTTGAGGATTGAAGGAAACAAACTATCGTTGCTTTTTCTAGATTTTTAGATCTCATGCAATATTTCTGTTTCTCAAACTAGGTGGAAGCTACTTTTAAGCGGATTGCCGAGCTGTCCTCTCAAATGGTTAGCCAGAACTTCTCCGAAACACCGACTCCACTCGTCCGTACGGAAATTCCCGATGCTTCTTCGGCTACGTCCGTCGCCAGCTCAAAGTACGGGGAACGCTCCGCCCTTGTCAACAGCCTCGCTTCGGAGTACGTTCTATTTTTGTACAGAAATTCAAAGTTTTACCAACAAATTGCTTCCTAAAAATCATTTTAATAATTATAGAGGTTTAAAATAAGGTTTCATATAGAGTGATTCATTTTTTGATGAAAAAAAATAATGAATATGTTTTTATGCTCGCACAAAAATTGGGGAACTTGTGTCGCTTAAAACCTTAGGGAATGTAAATTGGATGATGTAGTTGTAGTCCGGGGGTTTCGATGTCCGCTGCAATTAGTAAAACCACAGTTACGGCCCTTGATAGAGCAAAAATATGCATTCCTGGACTTGAATAGTTCAAAACCTTCTGGACTTGGATAGTTCAAAACCACAACACTATATTACCTACAGTCATGAAACCTTGAGGATTGTTAATTGGATAATAAAGTTGTGAGCCTTCGTATTCTTTTCCTGCTGAGAGTTACGGCCCTTGAAATTGGATAATAAAGTTGTGAGCCTTCGTATTCTTTTCCTGCTGAGAGTTACGGCCCTTGAAATTGGATAATAAAGTTGTGAGCCTTCGTATTCTTTTCCTGCTGAGAGTTACGGCCCTTGAAATTGGATAATAAAGTTGTGAGCCTTCGTATTCTTTTCCTGCTGAGAGTTACGGCCCTTGAAATTGGATAATAAAGTTGTGAGCCTTCGTATTCTTTTCCTGCTGAGAGTTACGGCCCTTGAAATTGGATAATAAAGTTGTGAGCCTTCGTATTCTTTTCCTGCTGAGAGTTACGGCCCTTGAATAAGCAAAAAAGTGCAACTCTGGGCTTGTGTCGTTCAAAACCCCGACACTATATTACCTATAGTCAGGAAACCTTAGGGAATGTTAATTGAGTAATGAAGTTGTGCTCCGGGGGTTTCGATTTCCGCAGCACTTAGTGAAACCAGAGTTTTGGTTCTTGAAAAAGGTCAAAACTCCACAAATATTTATTCAGGAGTCGGAAAAACCTTAATTTCATTTTGGAATAATCTGACGATAATCCATTTTGTATAAATCACATATATATACTTTTCATAAACATGATATCAAGCCTGAATGGAATATTACCATATCTGATATAATGACATAATGTATGGAGGATAGCTAAAAATAATCTAACTGAAACCGTATATCTTTCCATAATTAATTAATTATAAGTTATCCTGTATATATTCTAAGAAACGTGCTCTTTGCGCGTAAGTGGTTATACACGCTTTAGCCTAAATTTACTGACAAGTCAGTTTGAGTTCAGCGAAATCGTTTTATATTAAGCAATAATGATTATTTGAAACATGTTATAAAGATTTTCCCGTACCACAAACTTAAGGGTTTTTTGATTGATATATGAAGCTAAAGTCATGCATAAGTGTGCCATGTGTTTGATTTATGATACATTCCTTATAGCTTATTCCGTTTTATAAAAAAATATATTTAATATTTAATAGCTTATGTTCATTTTCAATATTAAACATATATTTGCAGAATGGAAAATCTACGAACATCTAGATCGGATCTTGACTCCATCCTAAACCTGAATACGGATTCTCTAAGAACTTTAAAAAGGTATGGCCGAGTTTTTGTTTCTGTACCTCGTGTGGGTTGGTTCTATTGCTACAAATGGTATCATGTCTTAATAGTCCTTCCTCGTTTTGTTGACGCAATTTGAATGCGTTCATGAATGAAAAAATCGGTGTCTAAAGTAAAAAAAAAACAAGGAAGAGATAACTTACATTCCATAAAACGTTTCATATAACAATACATTTATTATCGTACGTTTAGGTACTTATGAAAGGTACTGATGAAATATTTCGAAAAAAAATGTCTGAAAATAATACCACCGGGTCACAGGTTTTAAAATTTATGTTCGCTAGGAATAGAATACTTATGCAAAATCTATTTAGAACAGGTTGATAAACAGATAATGCTAATTTATGGCATGCGCATCTCCAGTCGTAATATAAAACTTTTTTTTATTTATAAATACTTGAGGAAGAAAGTAACTATACTGTTTTTGTGTAAGGATTTTGTTGAATTGTATTATGATAATCGGCTTTTGTTTAGTATGAAGACCCTTCTGTATAAACTTGCATATATATGTTGAAGTAAACATATAGGTAAACATAACACAATTTTCATTTTTTTTCACACCATTTAAGACGGATTGAATACCTTACATAGTTTCTTTTTTTCACTAGTATACTTGCAGTTGGTTATCTACCAATATTGCCCGTGCTTGATATGCTCTGTAATAAGTCAAATTTCCAATAAAATAATCGTTCATTTTACCTATTTATCTCCTAAACTTTATTTAAAAATGGATATCAAAAAATATTATTCAATTCGATAATGTATTTCAGACTGCTGGAAGGCGCCTCAAGATTGAGCATGAACTCGTTTCAGCACGAAAAACAGACTATTAGCCCCTCTTCTTCTAATGTGGATGATGTCAAGAGTTGACCGGGGCAAGAGACGCGCACCATTTCAGGAACAACTTTATACTAAACATCGACTTGAAACTGGGCAATCAAATAGCTTAAATCAAGCAGTCATTATAATTACGTTCTTCGAAAACCTGTTATATTGTTGTGTTTCATATATAATGGCTTAGTGTGGTTTATATATTGTTCCGCTTGTAAACGCATTCAGTCACGTATGTAAATTACAAGTTGTCATGTAAACTGCTGTGAAACGTGACGATTAAAAGGTTGCGGAATACTACGAGTACGTAAGCATGTACACGTAGATAACTTCAAACTTGTAGACTCGCTAATACCCTCATAAACCATCTTTTCCTCATGCCATCTTACACGTCATTTTCAGCATGTACAATATACACATTCATATATAACGTGGTCCACACAAGGTTAAACATTTACACGTACATGGATGAAGTAGTGCACAAAAGGTAACACATACACATATATGGAAGACGTAGTGCACAAAATGTAAATATAGACGTACATGCATGACATAGTGCACAAAAGGTAACACATACACGTACATGCATGACATAGTGCACAAAAGGTAACACATACACGTACATGGATGACATAGTGCACACAAGGTAACACATACACGTACATTGATGACGTAGTGCACACAAGGTAACACATACACGTACATTGATGACGTAGTGCACAAAAGGTAACATATACACGAACATAGATGATATTATAGTGCACAAAATTTAACTCATACACGTACATGGATGACGTAGTGCACAAAAGGTAACATATACACGAACATAGATGATATTATAGTGCACAAAATTTAACTCATACACGTACATTGATGACGTAGTGCACAAAAGGTAACATATACACGAACATAGATGATATTATAGTGCACAAAATTTAACTCATACACGTACATGGATGACGTAGTGTTCCGCAACCTCTCTATTCTTATATTATGTAGATAAACGCCATGAAATCAGTTGACAATGAATTTATATCTTTGATTATATTGATATAAAAAAAAAGTATGTAAATGTCATGATATTACATCTATTCGTGTAAACATGTATTCGAGTGATGAGCCAATCCGTAAACACATACTATATATGCTTAATCATACACCTTAAAGCACACTTGTTAATGTTTAAGTATTAGTTGCACAACACATGTAATGACTAGTTACAACATGGCCATGAACTATTAATATGAGAACTCACCTTTACTCGTAGCGTTATTGAAAACCTCCCATAAACACATCTTTTGAGAACACAAATTTCACCTCGCCAAAAATGGAAAAATGGAGCTTTTATACCAAAAACATATACTTTTAGAAATATTTTTGTTCACAATGTAATCAGGTTTTGAAGTGTATTGAAACAGATGAATTGTTGTATTTGATGGTGTTCAGTGTCAAATGTTGATGTAAATTTCGATCTTGAAATGTTGTGCGTCTCTTGTTGTATTACTCTATAAATAAATAGCTGCGTATTTCAAATACTTGTATGTGTCTTCATTGTGTGTTTGCGCAGATATACCTTCAGCGACTATAACAATTTATTCATTATGAAAATCAGTTTGTAGTAAAACCTATTAGAATAGATCAGATGTAGATCAGATGTAAACTAGTATTATATCAAACTAGACGAAGACAAGATAGGCTGGTATTCGGGAGCCGACCAAACTTCCATGTCATTTTGACATGGTGGACAAAAACTTACATGTCAATTTTGACTCGGTGGACAAAACATCCTTTGGCCTGGTGGACAAAACCTCCCAGTTCATTTTGACTTAGAGGACAAAACATCCAAGATCGATTTGACATGGTGGACAAAACATCCCAGATCATTTTGACAGGATGGACAAAACATCCCAGATCACTTTGGCATAGTAGAAATAACATCCCAGATCACTTTGGCATAGTAGAAATAACATCCCAAATCACTTTGGCATGGTTGACAAAACCTCCCAGGTCATTTTTGCATGGTTGACAAAACATCCCAGGTCATTTTCGACAGGTAGGAAAAACCCTCCCAAGTCATTTTGACAGGGTGGACAAAACATCCCAGATCATGTTGAAATGGTGGACAAAACATCACGCATCACTTTAATATGGTGGACAAAACATCCCACGTCATTTTGACATGGAGGACAAAACATACAAGGCCATTTTGACAGGATTATCGAAACATCCCTAATCATGTTGATATGATGGACAAAACATGCCAGATTAATTTGACAAAATGGACCTAATTTCCCACATCATTTGGACAAGGTGGACAAAACATCCCAGATCATTTTGACATGATGGACATTCTGGACATTAAATCCCATATATGTTTGCCAGTATGAACACACAATTATTACCAGATCCAAGGTGCATTTCTTTCACAAATTAGTGATTCTTTTCTAAATGTAAATACTTGTTGCCTTGTGTCAAAATGATCTGGGACGTTTTGTCTATGGGATGTTTTGTCCTACACTCCTGGTATTCAGTAATACAGCACTTAGATTAAAAGAATGCTAGTGTCATATAAGCCACGTATTGCATCATTATTTTTTTGCCAATGACATGCACACTTTTTTTTCACAAAATGCGGTGATTCCCCAATGCATAATTATGATTTGTCATATTTTGAGCATTTTATTTTAGAATTGGGATCGGTGTGTTATGTTCGTCTATTCAATTATGCTAACTAATTCATGAAGGTTTGGCACTGACCTTACATTCTTCCAGGTATCATATTGCAATAAATTTTTTTTTTAGAGCTTCCGATTTCTTAATAAGCACTCCTTTAAGATGCTTTCGTTTCCACCGGAAGCGAAAGGTCCCCTAATCAAGCACGGTAACCGCCGTAGAAATAGAACATCTGACGAGTGTGCAAAGGTGAACACTTTTTAACTAAGCTGCCGAATGAAAAAAAGTTTTAAGAAAGTTTAATATCAAAAGTGATTTATCAATGTGTTCCTAAATAAAACCTTATACCTTTGAGCTCCGCTTAATTTACGATTTTGAACTGCCAGATAATTCGATTTATGATTTTTAGATTAAACTGTTAGATGTTTATGTATATTCTGAAAATTAATGTAGTGTAAAAGGTGCTTCCAAGAAAGTAGCAGGTTTGCTATTTTCAGCTCAAACCTTGTTATTAAATTTATTTGATCACCTTACTACAACTTGTCGTTAGAAATGACTAGTTTAAAACGTCCATAAGTTTGTCGATCGAAGATCTAGGTCGACAAATTTATGTATTCATTGATGTACGCTGTACAAAGTAGGCGGCAACTTCACACACCTGCATACGATAGCCAATTAATGTCCTTGACATATTTCTAAAATTGCTTGTTCATAAAAATAGTTGTGGTTTTTGAAAAACTGATATAGTAGTAGTAAGACGAAGGTAATATGACCTTCGAATATGTGAATGGATTTCTAAAAATGCATTCAAACATAGGAGGCCTTCTGCATAGTCAAATAATTTTGAGCAGACAATTACGGTGTTCAAATAATTTGTAGCAGACACAATCGGTGAAAACGCGAAAGAACGATGATGAAAACGCGATAGTACGATGATGAAAACGCGACAGTATGATTGTGGAAACACGAAGGATGCTGACAACGCGATAGTACGATGATGAAAATGAGATAGTACGATGATGAAATGCGATAGTACGACGGTGAAAATGCGATAGCACGATATTACGATTATGAAAACGCGACAATACGATGGTGAAACACGATAGTATATCGCATCATCATCATCGTACTGTCTTATTATCGCGTTTTCATCCTCGTACTGTCGCGTATTCATCAACGTACGGTCGCGTTTTCATCAACGTACTGTCGCGTATTCATCAACGTTCTGTCGCGTTTTCATCAACGTACTGTCGCGTATTCATCAACGTACTGTCGCGTTTTCATCAACGTACTGTCGCGTATTCATCAACGTACTGTCGCGTTTTCATCAACGTACTGTCGAGTATCGCGTTTCAGATCAACACATTCGAAAATGATGGCCCTAACGATATTCCGTAGTTTTCAGCACATTTGTGGCAACTAGCCGACATTACTACTTTATGTTTAGGAGACATTTTTTTTTATTTTATTTTTTAAACTTATCTTCAATTTTATGTCAGGTCATGCAAAAGAGGAAACAAATACAGATACAAAAGAAATAAATACTAAATCAACCGGGACAATAACAACTTAAAAATAACAGACAATGACCAAGAAACCAGTTACGCTATTCGAACAATGGCAAAGAAACACAATTAACGTAGAGCATACAATGAAAAATAAACCAATAACGTAGCAAGGACAATGCCAAAGACACTTTTTAACGCCGTACAGGCCATCGCAATGAAACGGATAAAGTAGGGCAGACAATGTAAACTAACAACACAGACTATTAAAAAGAAACAAATAACAGCCAGTGACAAAGAAACAAGTATCGTAGCACAGACCATGACAAAGAAACAGGTAACGTAGCACAAACCATGACAAAGAAACAGGTAACGTATCACAGACCATGACAAAGAAACATGTAACGTATCACAACCAACTACAAAGAAACAAGTAACGTAGCACAACCAATGACAAAGAAACAAGTAACGTATCACAACCAATGACAAAGAAACAAGTAACGTATCACAACCAATGACAAAGAAACAAGTAACGTACCACAACCAATGACAAAGACACAAGTAACGTATCACAACCAATGACAAAGAAACAAGTAACGTAGCACAGGCCATGACAAAGAAACAAGTAACGTAACACAACCAATGACAAAGAAACAAGTAACGTAGCACAACCAATGACAAAGAAACCAGTAACTCAGCACAAACAGTGTTAAAGAAACAAGTAACGTAGCACAACCAATTACAAAGAAACAAGTAACGTAGCACAACCAACTACAAAGAAACAAGTAACGTAGCACAACCAATTACAAAGAAACAAGTAACGTAGCACAACCAATTACAAAGAAACAAGTAACGTAGCACAACCAATGACAAAGAAACAAGTAACGTAGCACAACCAATTACAAAGAAACAAGTAACGTACCACAACCAATGACAAAGAAACAAGTAACGTAGCTCAACCAATGACAAATAAACAAGTAACGTACCACAACCAACGACAAAGAAACAAGTAACGTAGCACAACCAATGACAAAGAAACAAGTAACGTACCACAACCAATGACAAAGAAACAAGTAACGTAGCTCAACCAATGACAAAGAAACAAGTAACGTACCACAACCAATGACAAAGAAACAAGTAACGTAGCTCAACCAATGACAAAGAAACAAGTAACGTATCACAACCAATGGCAAAGTAACAAGTAACGTAGCTCAACCAATGACAAAGAAACAAGTAACGTAGCACAGACCATGACAAAGAAACAAGTAACGTAGCACAACCAATGGCAAAGAAACAAGTAACGTATCACAACCAATGACAAAGAAACAAGTAACGTACCACAACCAATGACAAAGAAACAAGTAACGTACCACAACCAATGACAAAGAAACAAGTAACGTAGCACAGACCATGACAAAGAAACAAGTAACGTAGCTCAACCAATTACAAAGAAACAAGTAACGAAACACAACCAATTACAAAGAAACAAGTAACTCAGCACAAACAGTGTCAAAGAAACAAGTAATTTAGAACTTAGGCAGTAGTAAAGACACAAGTAGCACAACACAGTCATAAGGAAAGATACAAATAACGTTACACAGACAATGGCAAAGAAACAAACAATGTATCACAACTGATGGAAAATAAACAACTAACGTGTTAGGATGAGTGTTAGTTTGTTCTTTTACGTGATTCATATGTACTCTGTTATTGAAGTGGGGTGACAACGTCTATAAACAATTCAGTGACGATATATATGCGATAACGAAGTGTATGCTGTAATGAACTGTATGCGGTAACGAACTGTACGCGGCATTGCGCAGCAGACGACAGGCTCGTGTAAAACACCTTCAAAGTACCAAACAGTAGGCGGTATGGCTGCATTGGTCGGGTACCGGGCGTTCTAATGTTCCCGGATACAGCCAATCTACGGATACCCTAGTCTTGTGTTTTTTCTCATAATCAATCATTATGAACTTGACAGGACACATTGTTTGCATCATCGGCAAGTCTCGGCGTATCCAATCTCATTAAAATCAGATCCCCAATATACGCTTCACGGCGTGTAATGAAATGAAGTGAACGTCACGATATGATTTTAATGAGATTGCGGCGTATCGAAAAGTCTGCCAAACGTTGAAAGATGCACTCCTGCTCCCAAATAAGATTAACCCCAATTAATACAATAGTTTAATATATCAAAAAGGATAAATAAATGGCGTAAACAATGGTGCTTATGGCAATAAAAGGATACCGAGTTCAATTTGAAAGAAAGGTGCAGAAAACACGGTATTTCTACCTTATGAGACTATAGTAGATCACAATAAATTTATTTTGCATTCACCAATCATTTATTATTTTTCGTTTTCATCTATTTAATACACGGCTACAATTTTGTAATCATTAATTAAAATTTTCCATAGATGCATTATTTTGAAAGTAATAAAAGGCTGATCAGTCATAATTTATGTTTGTTATACATGTTTATGTATTGAATTTGATTAAAAGTGTTACTTGGATATATTGTTCGTGCAATACATTAAAAAAAGTTATTTCAGACATTGGTCAGATTTATTTTATATCTTGACGCAAAAAATCATTTTGCATTTGTTGGTGTATCTCCAATAATAATAAAGCCAAAAATAAAACAGAAAACGTACAGTTAAAAACATGATTTATGATAAAACTTTCGTTTAATTTAAAAGATAAAATTAATGCGACAAACGAAAGAAACGGAATATTTGCTGTTTGATTTCTAGGAATATTGAAAACTATCAACTCATTTATACTGATATGGAAAAATTCATTGATTTTCGAATTGATAAAATATTTGATATTTGAATAAATCGGAAATGGCCTTCAGATTTTGTTTCGTTTTTCGCTCTTTTGTCTGTCATGTTTTGTGAGGGTTTTTTTATTGTTTAGTTTCATATATGTTTTTTCTTGACATTCATAAACACTGACTCTATACCAATATTTATCACATTTAGTGTTAATCAAACCCCATACTAGTTAAAATAGTGTTGATACGCACATGTCTGTTTAGTTTCGGTATGTGGTATGTGCACTCCCTTCTTGATCTGGGTTGGCCCTGAACAGGTCAGTTTGGAAATTTATTTCAATACTGCTTCCTTCTTCTTTTAAAGATTACGACAATGCTACAAATATTTATGGATTGCATTTCCAAGATAAAGTGATGTATGGTTTATACATATTTATTACATCATTTTATAAGAGGATTGTTTTAAACGTAATGCACCAGTCAATGCACCCCCCCCCCCCACCCCCAGGTCCGGGGTATACTCGGGATAGCGGGAGAAATTGGACGTGTGTTAACCTTCCAGGTGGCCCCGCAGTGCCGAGTGAATGCGGTGGGGGTTTTCTTCGCGCCGAAAATAGCGGAGAATGGGCCTTACCTAGACCGAAAGTCAAAGTCACCGCTTTTCCCCGGACTTTTGGGAAGGGGGCGGGGGGGGGGGGGGGCTAGGAAATCCTGTCTGCACATCCTTTGTAGGCTCTTAATTTTGTGAACTGTTAATAGTCTAATACAAGGCACTTCCGGAGGCACTGACTGTCTCAAAATGCCGACGTCTGGGTAGACACGGCTGGATGTGGTGATTAAACAAGGAGTCAAATGGTGACATTTTTTTGGACTGTGTGTTGGATGTGGCAAAACTTTGAGATTGTGCTGTGTCAAATATTCTTCAACTAGTGCAAAGGGCAAGTGCATTATCCCGCAACAACTTGGTAAGTAGATGCTCGGTATTATAGTGGCCAGAACAGCACCCAAATAAAAATGTGCTCATGTATTGGGACTCGGGCTTTTGTTACCATCCAGTCGCTGTCAAAAACCCAAAACCGCCTGACTCTTCTGCTGCGCGTAGATGTCACAGGACGCTCAACTCATGATGAATTTGAAATTATATCTTTGTCAAATCCCTTTAAAATCGGCGGGACGGGCTGGGTTCATCTTTAACACTCCTTCTGTCTATAAACAAGAATATCCGTCGTGTATCAGTAAGGTACGGAAGAGCCATTTGCCCAAACACATTTTCAAAATCAGTTTTATTTTCTTAATGCACATTTATACAGTAACCCGCGAATCTTACAACCAGCTCTTTTCTCTTCGCGGGTATTTTCGCAATATTTCAAATATGAAATGCTATAGTGCATTTGAAACTTTTTCATTAATAATACATTTAGAATTTGTGTAGGCTTATAGTACATTCATTCCAATTTGCGAACCGTGACTTGTAGCTTTGTTGCTTCTCTCCCTCCTCGTAAACCACGAACCACATTTACCACAAACCACACCAAGTTGTTATTATAATGTAGTAATCGGCAATGTAAAATAAGCGGATCGAAGAGATGGGCGTACCAGGCGCCCTCGTCCCTAATCTTTTTAATTGAATTAATCCTGTTGATGAAGCCGCATTAAAAGCACGCCCCCTTAACGCTAGCTCCACCACTTAACGTTAGTGCAAAGAAAATGAGCTGTTGATACGTTTGTGGTGTAGCTGCGCCTTTTGTTTATTTAAACACACGTGAGTATGACTTACATTCAGCTGATATTTTTATTAAGAGGACTTAAACAATAAAAATTAAAAATATTATTCGAAAAAAGGAAAATGTAGTACCGTGTAAGACCAAAATTACTACTGGTTGACTACGATTTCGTTTCATTATTGCGCGAACAGTGGTGCCAGGAGCTTTTCACCCGTTTCCTACTATTTTCATTGATACATTTTCATAGATTCATTTTGGTTAATATATGAGTACCATTACCATATAGTCTATTGATTAAGATGCAAGCACGGTAATATCATACATCAACTGTCTACTCCAGGAGCACAACTCTTGCGTAAGAATGATACATTATGTATCATAACACCATCTCAAAATAGTTTCAATATTTCTGTTATACATTGTATACCGCCGTGGTCGTAACTCTGGGGTCATTTCTAAACCCATCCATCCAAGTAAGAGGTCTTGCAAAACATTATTCTAAACCACATTATTGTCCTTAAATATGATATTATACATGTTAATCATGTGTAAACCTGAAAGTACAATGTACAGACAAGCATGCAAGGTACACATTAAAATTCTACCAAAATTAGGGAACACCAGGGGCGTAGCCAGCGTTACGCACTTATGCATGTGCGTCACATCAATTTGGAAAATGAAAAAATAAATATGGCCAAAAAAGGCATCAAAGTCGAGGGCTAAGCTAAAAATTGATACCAGAATAAAAGGAACATCAGCTAAAGTAAGCATTGCTTCTCTGTTTTAGAGAGATTACTGAGTCTAAATAAATCACTTGGTAACTACAAAGTCGGCGGCCTCGAACCTATAAATCCTTCCAAATACACCTCAGAGCTAAACATGTTAGTTCAATTTTCCATTTTTCCCTGGGGAGGCCGCCCGAACCCCCACCAGCTACAGGGATATTCCCCCACACCCTCTCCCTTTCATGCGTAACATTCAGTAAAGGCTGGCTACGCCCCCTGAACACATTGTTTTAAGTTCTAGTTGATAGGGGACCCGGAATCATTTCGTTCCGACACTTTACACTCTCGCCGTCTCGGCCATGGAATGTTTTTCATTTCAGCTTTAAATGATCGAAGTCCATGTACCAAGCGGAGTAAATCTTGGTAAGATAAATTTATTTTATTTCGCGAGTTCTCTCGTACGGCTATTAATAGGATTAAGGTTATATTTATCGCCCGCTTTCCAATCGTTGTGCAATTTCTCTCGTTATTTCCCGTAAATGAGACAAAGAACAAATACGAACATTGCCGAGCGGTTATTTATAGAACTTGACATCACTAGGGTCAATATAAACAAACAATCGAGCTCTACTTTTCATTTAATTGTTTAAAGGATTGTTCAAGGTAAGCTATATTTTAGAATACTTCTAACTGTTTGTTAACTGAAATACTGATTATGATGATGTTTTGAGCATTTATCTAAGTAATACGTTTTTGGAAATAAAAAATGTATTAACCTGGTCATGATAAACTAAAAATTATATAGTAAGAGGGCGTTGTCTATACTGAAGTGAAGGTTATTTTTTGACACAACATGCATGTATACCGTAAGATATAATATCAATAGAATGATGATTATACTATTTGATACATATTTATATTTATATACATATCTTTGTACCATGGAGAAAAAACAACATTTTCAGTATTAGTATATCATGTTTTTCAGTATTCTGTGCTTTTTCAAAACTGCTGATAACTTGCTTTTTCTGCTTGTATAAAAATCAATAATAGTAATGGAACTTCTAAGCATGGGTTTTATGGACGTTGGACGAATAACTAACTGGTAAAGGCAGGAAAGTGATTCCCATATACATGTACATTCTTAGCGGCATTCTAATTAAGTTTGCCGATGATACACACCCGAATTCACTCTTTGTTAACAGGCTGTTAATTGGTCATGGAGGGGCCTAAAGAAACATCGACTGCAACCATTGAGTCCGAGAAAACTAAATCTATGGAGGCTGAGATTGAAGATTTGACCTCGACCTTTCAAGGCCAATGTAAGGTGTTGGAGTCCAATGGGAAATTCCAGAAAACTGTGAAGTTACATCCGGAACATCTCGACATTGTGTTCAACTTTAAACTTACAAGTAAGCATCTTTTAAGTTATTTGTACAATAAAATGTCGTTTGTAGGAAATCATACCCGAACTCCCCGTTGGACCATTATGTGCAAAAATGCATGTTAGTATCTTTAAAGATAACGAAATTTAAGCTTGATTGCATTGTACAAACAGCAATAATGAAATAAAACAACAAAGAAATGTCAATGCAAACCTGGTACTCCAGCATCGGTTCAGCCAATCAATAGATGTTATTATGTTTTTGTTGTATTCGACTTTCAAATGGAAATCAAATAAAAGTGGCTAGCTGTTGAGTAATGTTCCTCTAAACTAAAAACAATGTTTAAAATAAAAAACAAGATCTTGTTACAAGAAATCTTTACATTTGCATTATACAAACATAACGTGAATTAAATATAGTGCCAGCCCGTCATAAGTCCAATAAGAAGGAAAAAAGCCTGGTATGCATATGTCTATAGAAAAGTTACAGAATATTCTATAATAAAAGTCATTGAAAATGCTGGTTGTTTATTTTAGATACCTACCCCACCACCCCCGCCGTGATTGAGGTTCGATCTTCCTCGCTGGACGCAGACGAGATTGGAAACTTGCAGGCGTTCATCAAGCAGACGGCACAGGGCGCAGACGGGAAGTCCATGGGGGAACTTGTCGAGAGTGCTTTGGAATGGCTTAAGGATGGGCATATAAATGTTTCTGGTGAGAATATGTTTAAAATGTTTCAAATCGACCACTAGACCTTGCCTTATGTATTTACATACATTTTAAGATGGCAGACAACAAACGCCTAGCATTTTTCCTATATTGATAGTAGTGGTAAACGTATCCGAAATAACTTTCAAGTAACACTATTCATAAAAACGGAAAACGCACCATTTTTTGTGTTATCAATATACATGTCTAAATAAAACAAAAAAAAACGCCCAGTTTAAATTCCTGTTAGCCTTGATTAATTGTATTTCTTTTTATTCAGGTGCCAGATCTAAAAAGAAATCTCCGCCATCGACGCCAAACAAGTTCCAAAAACCCAAAGCCCGCAAGAAGAAACCTAAAGATGAAGTCGATAAAGGAAAGAAACCGCCCATGAAAACCGCCATTGATGTAGTGAAGCGAATTTTGTGGGACGAGGCCCTCCAGAGTGACCAATTCTTGGTTGGGTATATGGACAGAATTGACGGTCTTAAAGAAAAATATTTCAATGCTTTTAGTTGGGAGGACATTGCATCCGTTGATTATACTGTTCTAGCGATTCCAAAGCATAGAATCCAGTATTTCAAGTATAAAGATACGATTGTTTGGGATAAGAGATGCCGTTTGGATAATGTTTTTGGATCAACAGGCGGTAAGAAAACTATTGTAGATGTTATTTCTGAAGTCGATGGGCCTCAGATGGCCAATGGCAATAACAACGACGCCCATGACGACAACGGGGAAGGTCAAGCAAATTCGGACAGCGATTACTATGACAGCGATGGATGCTCTGATAGCGACTCTGACAGCGATGATGGAATTACAGTAACAGTCGGTACCGTAGGGATTGGAGCTGTCGGTGGAGCTGGCTACTTGGCAGACGAAGCAGACGAGATAGACGATTGCGAAGGTGAAAATGATGATGACACAAAAGGTCATGACGACAAGTATTGGCGGGATAAACTTCGTCCAAATTACTTCATTGCTTTGAGAATTACTGACGAAGAGTTGCGAGCTAATGTCGAGAAGATTCAAGATCAAGTTATCCAAGGTGAACCGAAGTTGAGGCAGTGTAAAATCCCTCAGGGCGCGCTTCATGTGACTCTGTGTACTGTTGGACTTGATACCGAAGACCAAGTAAAGTACGCCGTTGATTGCCTAAAGGAAGCGCAAAAGGAATTTTCAAACATGATTCCAAAAGGCTTAAAACTCAGATTTAAAGGTGTTGAGACTTTCTTTAACAGGGTTATATACGGTCGAGTCGTTGACTGTCCGACCGTATTTTTAGACTTTGTAGAGCATTTAAAGACATGTCTCACATCTAAAGGCATTGATATAAGAGACTATCACGAGTTTGTGCCACACATGACACTCATGAAAGTGTCCCGACCGGTAGCCAAGATGACTGGTAATAATTACATCGCACCATGGCTGTATTCTAGCTACAACGAGACTGAACTCGGCTCCCAGGCTGTTGACAATATGAGCTTGTGTTCTATGAAAGTTGAGAGACAAGAAGACGGGTTTTATATGACTGCTGTCTCATTAGACATTTAAGACATTCGGGTGTTCTTGTATATATTGATTTTTCATGAACCAATCTGTGATCAAGTATTTATATATTTTACATAATTTCGGAATGAAGTTACTGTGCATGTTTTACAATATTGTTTCTGTTCATAAGACTACAAAATATCAGTTTTTTATAGAAGTTCATTTTGATAATTGGGCCTAAAAAATCATTTGGTTGCCCCCCCCCCCCCCCAAACACCAAAAAACAACAACAAAACAACTTAAACAAAACAAAAAACAAACAAACTGTTTTGAAGTGTGTTTTAATATTTAGTTTAAGACCTTTAAGGCTTCATACAGAAGATTACTTTAACACCATTCTCCAAAGATGAAAATAACGTTCTTATATAAAGTCTTATATAAAAAAGCCTACCTACCCTACCTATTTTTTAAAGGAAGTTACCCTAACCAAACCATTTTGATTGGCCTTGGCGCATATCTAGTAATAAAACCCTTTTGTATTGAAATGAGAAATGAATAAGGTAAACAGCACAAACCTATCAAATGTTTTTGGACTTTTTTTATATAATCATGCACAGTTCCTTTTCCGTGCTAGTATAATTTAATTGCATTTGGAACCAAACTAAAAAAATAGTATGTGTTCAATTTCTAAATGATTCCTATTGTGTTTATTAATGTGTCAGGAATTCAATAAAATGTGATTAATACTTTCTATTCCTTTTAATAACACCTCTTTAAAAGACTCGCTCACGATTAATTGTTAGAAAGGTTAATGCAGGGGCGGGCCTTTTAATATTCGCCCCTCCACCAGATAAGAAAATTTAATGGTTTAAAAACGTGACAGTTGAGGGGGAAGGGTTATCCCCTAAGATTTTTTTTTACAATTTCTAGTCCGAAGTGACATTCGCGTTTTTTTATGACTTGTTCTCTCCGATATTGACATTAAAAGTAAACTTGGACAATTTTAGGGAAGGCTCGCGCCGGGTGTGCCCCCCCCCCCCCCCCCTCTGAATCCGCCGTAAGGTATAAAAAAATTTCTGGACCATGTTTGTTTATAAATGCAGGAAAAATCACCGTATATGTCCACTATGAAAGAGCAGATACGAATACAAGAGTGTGAATTTTATTATATATAGAAGTATATTTCTTTGTATATTGTAATACGAAATTGTTTGCTTTTAATCAAAATGTTCCAACAGACATTTACATAAGTACATTAAACTGCTCACATATGACGTAAATAAAAGATCCTTACATCACGAGTATTTAAAGCCTTTCAATGATTTCATAGAATACATGTTTTATAAATGGTAGAAATATACTTCATACATAAGTAAAAGAAAACCCCGACCGTGTACCTTGGTTCTCGTTTAAAAGTCAATACAAACCGACATCATTAGAAAAGAGAGCAATATTAGTTTTCAATAGCCCGGTTATGACTATAGCATACAATTCTGGATGGTCTTTTCAAATAAATACGTAAGCATATACAGGTCTTTAATATGCAAATCACAAATCTTGGCTGTCGTTTTATAGAAGATATTCAGCATTTCATTGAACGAGGCTAATAAATCAGTGAGAAGGGATGCAAGAATAGTTTTATCAATTCATAATTTAGATTTTGAAATGCTTATAAAATTAAAACTTAGAAGATCCAATCGAAAATATCGAGTCGATGATGTAAAAGATTGTTGTTGATTTTTTTCTAAAACAAAATGGAGTTAAAAGTTTCGCCGGTGATTGTTTTATCGTTATGTAAGTAATTTTGAATAACTACTAAACGAAGTTTAAAGTTGAATGTATATTTATAACAAAAATGTATAAATTATAAATAAATTATTTTATTAAACTTTTATTATCGGGATAATATATTATTAGCAGTGTTTCTTAATATACAGGTTACAAGTAATATTGCTAATTTTTAAATTTGTAACCGATTAAGTCGGTATGCTGGGCGCATCCCGGTGACGGCAAATCGTTTAGAATACCAAAACATAAAATGCCACATTTGATTGCTTATATATGATAGCTTGAGCTTATATATCTGTCGCGTCACTTTATAGCTATTGACAGAAAATGTTCACTTAAAAATGTCGCACTGCTATTTAAGTGACATTGATTAAATAGTATTCGGCAACTCATAGCTGCGTGATGGTTTCCATGATACAACAATAATTATGCAATATTAAAAACAGAATAACTGACAAGAAAAATACAACAATGTGTGAGGATTTTCGTGTTGGTTTGACCTTTCGATGTTACGTCTGCATGAATATGGCTATAGAAAAGTACTCATAGCTTATGTTTAGAATTTAAATCGTCAACTCTGTTCAAGACTAAACACACATCGCTCTAACGGGATATTTTCTGTTTGCACATATTAAATAAAAAATAATGCAATCTACTGATGCACATGGTCAATACGCTCTGATGTAGTCATGTTTGACTACTTCTACTGCAACAATCCAATGGACTACTGAGTTATCACCCTTGACAAAACCTCAACAATATCATTCGGAACTCCTCGGCCATTTTTTCAAAAACAACCTCGGATGTATATGGACGGTTTACATACTTAAAAAGTGGTACGTTTAAGTCCGCTGCAAATAGATCGCGTAGTAATCTTATTTAGTAGTTAAAATTTATGACTTAACTCTTGGGAATCGTAATTATGTTTGCAATAATACACCTCACTGGCAATCAATTTAAACTGAGAGCAATGAATACAACTCTTAAACACTACATTTAATTAATGCTTTTATTCAAAAAAATACGGACTACTTCAACAGATGTACCGGCATACATCCGAGGTTGTTTTTGAAAAAAATGGCCGAGGAGCTCCGAATGCAACAATATCAGTGTCGACATAAACTCAAATATCGGAAACGTTAATCAAGATGGCGTAGCTTATCTGTAACTATCGTGTACCAAATTACAAAGCTGTTCGTTTATATCGCACGCTATTTATTGAACGTTGTCCACGACAACATTGTTCAAAACAGTTACGTGCGTAAGTCGCAACCCTCGTGATTAGATTAATACACTCGCGCTGAATCGCTCATGTATTATTAAATCTTGATGGTGCCGTGAATATACCTTGTCTGGCGTCAATCTCATATGGCACATCCCCTAAAAATCACTGACCTGAATTATATGAGTGAGAACTATAAGTGAATATTTGGAAATATTCTATATATTACACGGGAAATATTTCGAGGAATAACATTTCTTTAAATTCCCTCCAGGCTTCGGGGTAAATTATGGAGCGACGGAGATGTGCGTCGTGGACGAGCAACTGCGTTTCTGTGAGTATGGCTGCTGTGGGGACGCCTGCTGTGGACTCACGTGAGTTGCGAGCCATCTAACCTTTGATAAATTAAATTTCATTGTGTACTTTATGCCATGATTAACATAATCATGAAAAAATGTTACATTCTCTTAGCTGCGATCCATATCAATATGTATTTTCGAGTCACAGTATCTTATGTTTTGAGGACAATTTATATCCAAATTATGCAAGAAAAAACAACACATTAACTTGCCATATGTGTCATGCTAAAACGAACTTTGAAGTGTCACATGGTCCTCTTGGTACGCGTGTCGATCATGCGAAGCAACAAATTAGGTAAGGTACATTATCATTGTTAATGATTGCCTCCCGTACTTTTTCCAGGACGATGGCTATAATTGGCATCGTGATTGGGGCCATAATGACTTTGGTCGCGATTGTTGGCTGCGTGATATGCATTGCGTGTATGTGTAAGCAGTCGGGCCGTACAGGACAAAATGTACAGCCGTATAATAACACAAACTCCGTCGTCGGTGCGTACCGTGATATTATCATTCTTTGTTGAGTTTTTTATCATATGTTGTACGGGACATCCGACTGTAAACTTACCTTTTTTATTCGATTTTGTACGAGCTACGAGACAAGACATGCCGATTTTACCTTAGTCGCTGTATATTTATATTTATTTTTAGATTTCCTTGCACCATTGTTAACTATAAATCAACAGCACGACAATGGTGTATTTCTTATATTTACTGCGACTTGAATATGGCAAACATGTTTTTAATAAATTATCTTATGTTTTCTTTGCAAATAGTTATAAAATTTAAATTAAGTAACAAATTTGTATTACGAGCATTTGTAGCAAATTCACTGAACTTCAAATGCATATCTTTAACTTTTAGTAAACCATGGAGGAGGGTACGGCCATCCCCCTCCCCAGTACAGCAACGCAGGGAGATCAAACTACGGGAATTACAACGACCCGGTGTATCCTCCGGGGATGGTGAACGAACAGCATCCTCCTCCTGCGTATTCGTACTCTGCTCCGAAATATTAACAGACGACCACACCGTGAAATACTAACAGTAACGACAACGCCTGCATCAGTAGTTGTTAGTTAATGTGAATGCTATTGATGCTACTGTTGGTTTTGTTTATACTAGTGCATCTTAATATGTTTACAAACACTTGGTAGCATAATTTAATATTGTCTTTGTTGTGAATGCACTAACAGCCGTAGATGGAGGTCAAACTACGGGAAATACGGGAATATTACAACGACCCTGTTGAACGCACCGCAACATCCACCTCCTGCATACACGTAACCGAATCCTGAATATAAGCAGAGGACTTAACATATCAGATGCCTAATGTGACATATATTGGTGCTATGAATTTAAAATGTTTTGTTGTTTCAAGTTGATTTATATAAAAGTTACTTTGAAAACATATTTAAATATTTACTTGCTGCTGTAAGCGTACCACAACACCCTATATGGAGGTGAGGTCAAAGCACGGCAATAACTACGACCCAATCTCATTAAAATCATATCGTGACGTTCACTTCATTTCATTACGTTATTAGCGTAACGTCGTGAAGCGTGTATTGGGGATCTGATTTTAATGAGATTGACTACGACCCTAATGTATCTTTCGGGGCTGATGAACCATCTTTACGTTTCTCGGTTTTCGTTCTCGAATCTTAAAGATTAACAGATAAGTAGGTAAAAGTAATATGACGTGAAGTAAAATCTACTGTTCTCTTTTTCGATTCGCACTCGATGACACTATACTTTGCCAGGTTCCCTGGACAGGCAGATTGAAATGTTTCCTATGTTACGGAGACCTTTTCAGACCTTATGAAATTTACCCCATTACTTGTATATACTGAGGAATAGTTTTTTGTCCTAATTCGACATCTTCAAGGTAAATATTCAATGCAGTGATAAGGGGAACGCCATAAGTATATTTCCCAATGGTTATGACCAAAATTGGTATAAAAATTCCACAATATATCTGGGTACGAAAGTTTCATGGTACGAAATGTCTGGCGGTTGTGAGTTTCGCGTACTTTTAAACAACACGTTTCGCTTGCAAATACAATTACATTTAAACTTATTTTAAACTAAAAATGAAAATCAATATATTGTCAGGAGATATTGTTGTTACCATTTTTTTTATTAAGTTTGTAAACATATTCATAATAAAAAATGTACATGTATGTTTGCTTAGCAATAGTTGCGATAACATGATGCATTTAAATGAATAGGCATGGGCTGATTCAGCGTAGCGAACGAACCCTTCTTAATCATCAAAATGTTTCTTCAGGCCATCAAACTATCTTAGAATATTACCTCATTGGCTGACACATTGTCAATGCAAATTGATTAAGTTTAGTACTTATCGATTGCTTATCTGCAATTTCATTGGCTGAAAATGTTGGTTGTATTCTAAATACGTGTACATAAATAAATGAGCCCACTTCTTCAGAAGTTACTTCGACGCCATACGTAAAGTTTTCACAGAATCGATGAAAGAGGGTTTTATATGTTAAGTCTATTCAAAGGCTGTATATGTTGCACTTGGTTAGTTGACCCTTCCAAGACGGTAATCCCATCATTTATTGATTTATTATATTAAGCTATTCTGATGCGTATGTTTGTGGTGACTGCAAGTTTGTGTCCCCCGTCATGTGACGTTTGTATACTTATCTTGTACCTCTAAACAGGGTTTACATTTAACTATGTTGACTACTGCGCTTGTCCCTGTCGTTTTGGTTAGTATTATTGTATTTAATTGATGGATTGAGCAGGAGGTCCAACGTGTTTTGTGTTTTCCGATTTTTAAATGAGGGAAATGTGTGATGCGGAATGAAATGGCGGATTTCGAAGGGATTTTGGTGTTTTGGGAGGATATTTTACCTTGTAAGTAAGTTATATGACTTCTCTCGCAATGTAAATACGCCTACCCGGAAGCCACACGTTCCTCTCAGTTTTTTTTAACCTATGTATCTAGAGGCCTTAACCAAAAAGTAATTGAGTGTACAAGCTGAACGACTATACTTGTTTACTGGACCCCTGATTGAGTTAAAGCCACGACAATTAGATTCTTAAAAAACTGGACAATTCAAAATATTAAGTTAATGTCTCTATGGGCTTGTTTCTTAGTTTTACCATATCGCCTAAAGTCGTTAACCCTTTGCATGCTGGGTAAATTGTTGTCTGCTCAAAATTGTTGTCTGATTTATTCTAAATTTCTTTCAATTTACTTAAAACTTTGGGGATATATTGACTGAGTGGCAAACAGCTTGGAACCTGACCAGGCGCCGAGTTACTCGGCGTCTGGTCTGGTTCCAACCTGTTTGCAAAGCCTTTAAAATCGCCATCAGCAACTTAAGGGTTAAAACTAAAGCTATTGAGTCGATTTTTTCTATTTTATATTCAATGACCTTGACCTTGACTCGACTCACCCTAACGCAAGCCCTAGATATCTCTCCACATAACAAGTTTCATTACTTTACGCCATCCTTATTTGAAGTTATTGCATTTCATGTCCTAACATAGTTCTTACCGGAAGTAATGCTTTCTCTATTTTTAGTAACAATATCATTGACATTGCCCCTTTTCATCCCAAATGCAAGCCTTAGCTATATATTGTCAAGCAATTTAAGAAATATTCACTTTAAAATGTATAAAAAAAACCCATAAACTTCTTGTACGCGTTGCGGGGCATAGCGGACTAAATTATTAGCGGTTTGTATAGAAAAGCGATGCAACTTGTCACCATAGAAACATGGCCAATTCCAACGCCTGCAAATCAAATGCATATATTTATAACGCGTCGGGTAAATGGACATTTGCCAATCCCACCCAAAGTTCCTGTTTCTGATTAAAGTTGAGACATGCTCTGGAGTTCAGGCAATCAATTACATTCGTTTTACTATAATTAAGGGATTTATACTTGCATGCCTACAATACCTGACTGCAGGAGTCGATTCCTTGACCCAAGTAGACGACGACTACTGGAGCTCTTTTAGTAGGCGGTGTTCAGTGCTCTTGGACTTGAAAGGATGTACGAATAACGTAGAAACCCACTATTTGGATTTTTTTCGGTACGCACTCTCTACCCCCCCCCCCCCCCCAAAAAAAAAACACTAGAAAATTCAGGAGTGTTTGGTGTAAATGGGAGGAGGGGTAGGTTGCTAGCCAGATGCGCAGTTGGCTAAATGGTGTATGTCGATTATCTTGTTGGCATGCCCAACGTAAATATTTTTCAGTCAGATTGTTTGAGGTACCCTTTGGCGTATATTTCCTACCACTTATTATGCTGATAGCCTGAACATATCTAAGATACTTGTAGTTGGTCCTATACGGATGCTGACATAGCCTATTATACGGCACCTTTCATGGTTTTTACCTATAAGAGGAGATCACTACGTATGTGAGTTTTAATAATCAGTATAATGTGACCTTCTGTGACCTTGACATTTTAAAAAACAAACACACTACAGTAATTTCCCTTGGATTCAACTCACGTGCTGCTGTATATTGTACAAATTCCTGCCAATCCTTCGATATTCTAAGCAATTGTGGCCACACTAGGGTAGGGTTTTCTCGATACTCTGCCACATTCCTTCTGTTCATTCGGTACACAACGGTTTTAACCTGTCCAAATACTTTAGGAAGGGCCCAAAATTGAATTGTTGTTCACACCCCACCCACTCACCCATACACACATGCATGTACGTTGTTGGCGTATAAAAATGCATTCTCTTGGTGGTTATTCTCCATTTATTTAATTTAAGATCTAGCTTGTTCCTTTTCATTAAAAGAAAAAAACGACTATCCTATTGTTGCCATCAACTGAACATGGAAAAGACCTGATTAAAAATGGCGGTAGTTTTAAATTTTTTAATGTAATTTGGACAAGGCTTTGAAGAGAATTATTAAAAATAGCATGTTTTTATTCGTTATATGAAATACATGGAATTATAACAGCAAATCTGATCAGGAGTCTATAGAAAGAAATGTAATAATCTGGAATACCAGATTAATGATTCAATTTTTAACTTTAAGTGCTACATGTATGAATGTGCAATAATATTAATTGGGCAATCAAGTGTGCTTTCCTGCCTTTTAAATCTCCTGATTAAACCTCTTCCAATTGAGATTTCTATGTATTCACTGATTCCTTAACATAAATAAAAGTACATGTATGCATGTTTAATGCACCAGTCAATTGTAACCACGGCCCCCCCCCCCCCCCCCCCAGGTCTGGGAAAACTGGGGACTTTGACTTTCGGTCCAGCAAAGCCCGAGTAAAATCTCCGCCATGCAGGGACGAACTGATGGTAAGATCCCCGCCAAATGCCCCGCACCCAAGGGACCCTAGGTAAGGCCCATTCCCTGCTATATTTGGCGTGAAGGCAAAACCATCGCATTCAACCGGCACTGCAGGGTCACCTGGAAGGTAAAAACATCATTACATGGCCCATTCCCCGACTATCCTCGGTATATCCCTGGACCTGGTGGGCTGTGGTTACAATTGCCTGGTGCCTAATTCTTAAAAAAGTGAACTCGAGTAAATAAATCTGTAAATTTATGTAAAAGTGACCAAAATGATTTGATGACAAGCATATGGACAGTTGAACTAAATCATAATTACTATAACAAAAAATATGTTTATTTGTAACAAGAGTTTAACTAATGAGTTGAAAGGCTCATCTTTTTTTTTCTTGGTTGGTCTCTTTAACGTAGCAAATTAAAGCACATTATCTTTGTTCGTTTACTATAAATTAGTTTATTATTAAAAATCCAACAATTGTTTTCAGTTATACTTTTATCATGAAAATTCTTATTGAAATTTCCCAGGTTATAAGAACTTTATAAATATTTTGCGCATTCTGATTTAATAAAAAGATGACAATTGCATAATCTGTAATAAGTCATTATATTTCTGTAAGATTATTGTAAGATTATTATTTATTTCTATATATACAGGTGGGACTGATGGCACCTCTGTGTGTATGCTGTGAGTGGCATCAGAAGACCAGCTGATGACATTGTAGGACTCACGAGCGTTACCTTAAGCATCATCTTGGCGATTCTCAGTGGCCTTTGGACTTTGGAGAGATTAATTGGACTTGGGAGAGTATCTTTATCTTTCTGTCTGTCCATCTGTCTGTCTTTGGTCACATTTTCTGCTCATCAAGGTGATGTGCAGAATCCAGGTTCAACATATGGCCTTGTTTTATTCTTCCGCCACACATTGGGAGGGCCATGAAGGAATGCCCCTGTTGACCTGGGGGGGGGGGGGGGGGGGGTAGAGGGTGGGGTGAGGGGGGGGGGGGCATCATAATCATCATTATTACCATCATCAACGTTTCCCTGCTGGACATTGCCTGTTTACTCTTTGTGATCCAGTTTATGAACAGTTTTTATGTTGTACACGCAGTGACTCTGTTTTTTTTTAAGGTCCACAAGTTTTTTTATTTCCTGTGAAAGATGAGGATGTCTTCTTCCAGCAGCAGCATCAGCTCCACTTTGCAATTTCAGAGTACAGATACCTTTCCTAAAGCAGCATCAATAACAACTTCTTCTTGCTATTCCATAAGTGATGATCTACTTAAAGAAGCATCGTAAAAAGAGGCTGGACTCTTCCAGCGGCATCTTTGAGAACCTCTCCACTCTGCTATTCCCATGTTGAGATCAACTTCCAGCAGTACCTTTGAGAACAGCTCCACCCTGCTATCCTGAGTGCAGATCAACTTCCAGCAGTACCTTTGAGAACAGCTCCACCCTGCTATCCTGAGTACAGATCAACTTCCAGCAGTACCTTTGAGAACAGCTCCACCCTGCTATCCTGAGTGCAGATCAACTTCCAGCAGTACCTTTGAGAACAGCTCCACCCTGCTATCCTGAGTACAGATCAACTTCCAGCAGTACCTTTGAGAACAGCTCTGCCCAGCTATCCTGAGTACAGATCAACTTCCAGCAGTACCTTTGAGAACCGCTCCACCCTGCTATCCTGAGTAGAGATCAACTTCCAGCAGAACCTTTGAGAACAGCTACAGCCTGCGATTTCCAAGTAGAGATTAACTTCCAGCAGCAACATTGAGAATAGCTCCACCCTGCTTTCCTGAGTAGAGATAAAATTCCAGCAGTACCTTTGAGAACAGCTCAGCCTGCTATCCTGAGTAGAGATCAACTTCCAGCAGTACCTTTGAGAACAGCTCAGCCTGCTATCCTGAGTAGAGATCAACTTCCAGCAGTACCTTTGAGAACAGCTCAGCCTGCTATCCTGAGTAGAGATCAACTTCCAGCAGTACCTTTGAGAACAGCTCCACCCTGCTATCCTGAGTAGAGATCAACTTCCAGCAGAACCTTTGAGAACAGCTCCACCCTGCTATCCTGAGTAGAGATCAATTTCCAGCAGTACCTTTGAGAACAGCTCCACCCAGCTATCCTGAGTGCAGATCAACTTCCAGCAGTACCTTTGAGAACAGCTCCACCCTGCTATCCTGAGTACAGATCAACTTCCAGCAGTACCTTTGAGAACAGCTCCACCCTGCTATCCTGAGTACAGATCAACTTCCAGCAGTACCTTTGAGAACAGCTCAGCCTGCTATCCTGAGTAGAGATCAACTTCCAGCAGTACCTTTGAGAACCGCTCCACCCTGCTATCCTGAGTAGAGATCAACTTCCAGCAGAACCTTTGAGAACCGCTCCACCCTGCTATCCTGAGTAGAGATCAACTTCCAGCAGTACCTTTGAGAACAGCTCCACCCTGCTATCCTGAGTACAGATCAACTTCCAGCAGAACCTTTGAGAACAGCTCCACCCTGCTACCCTGAGTAGAGATCAACTTCCAGCAGTACCTTTGAGAACCGCTCAGCCTGCTATCCTGAGTAGAGATCAACTTCCAGCAGTACCTTTGAGAACAGCTCCACACAGCTATCCTGAGTGCAGATCAACTTCCAGCAGTACCTTTGAGAACAGCTCCACCCTGCTATCCTGAGTACAGATCAACTTCCAGCAGTACCTTTGAGAACCGCTCCACCCTGCTATCCTGAGTAGAGATCAACTTCCAGCAGTACCTTTGAGAACAGCTCAGCCTGCTATCCTGAGTAGAGATCAACTTCCAGCAGTACCTTTGAGAACAGCTCCACCCAGCTATCCTGAGTGCAGATCAACTTCCAGCAGTACCTTTGAGAACAGCTCCACCCTGCTATCCTGAGTACAGATCAACTTCCAGCAGTACCTTTGAGAACCGCTCCACCCTGCTATCCTGAGTAGAGATCAACTTCCAGCAGTACCTTTGAGAACAGCTCAGCCTGCTATCCTGAGTAGAGATCAACTTCCAGCAGTACCTTTGAGAACCGCTCCACCCTGCTATCCTGAGTAGAGATCAACTTCCAGCAGAACCTTTGAGAACAGCTACAGCCTGCGATTTCCAAGTAGAGATTAACTTCCAGCAGCAACATTGAGAATAGCTCCACCCTGCTTTCCTGAGTAGAGATAAAATTCCAGCAGTACCTTTGAGAACAGCTCAGCCTGCTATCCTGAGTACAGATCAACTTCCAGCAGTACCTTTGAGAACAGCTCCACCCTGCTATCCTGAGTAGAGATCAACTTCCAGCAGTACCTTTGAGAACAGCTCAGCCTGCTATCCTGAGTAGAGATCAACTTCCAGCAGTACCTTTGAGAACAGCTCAGCCTGCTATCCTGAGTAGAGATCAACTTCCAGCAGTACCTTTGAGAACAGCTCAGCCTGCTATCCTGAGTAGAGATCAACTTCCAGCAGTACCTTTGAGAACAGCTCAGCCTGCTATCCTGAGTAGAGATCAACTTCCAGCAGTACCTTTGAGAACAGCTCTGCCCAGCTTTCCTGAGTAGAGATCAACTTCCAGCAGTACCTTTGAGAACAGCTCAGCCTGCTATCCTGAGTACAGATCAACTTCCAGCAGTACCTTTGAGAACAGCTCAGCCTGCTATCCTGAGTACAGATCAACTTCCAGCAGTACCTTTGAGAACAGCTCCACCCTGCTATCCTGAGTAGAGATCAACTTCCAGCAGTACCTTTGAGAACAGCTCAGCCTGCTATCCTGAGTACAGATCAACTTCCAGCAGTACCTTTGAGAACAGCTCTGCCCAGCTATCCTGAGTACAGATCAACTTCCAGCAGTACTTTGAGAACAGCTCTGCCCAGCTATCCTGAGTACAGATCAACTTCCAGCAGTACCTTTGAGAACAGCTCCACCCTGCTATCCTGAGTACAGATCAACTTCCAGCAGTACCTTTGAGAACAGCTCTGCCCTGCTTTTCCAGAGAAGAGATCAACTTCCAGCAGTACCTTTGAGAACAGCTCCACTCGAAGTCATCAGAAATCCTTACGTTATAGCCCTACACTCCCATTTGAGGATATGGATCACATGTTTTACCCATTATGGCAATGAGTAAATCCTATTCTCTTTTGATGTGTCCTTTTATGTGTGGTGGGGGAATAAAGCATTTATCCTGATAACCTTGATAAAATGTTTGTGCAACATTAATTATGTTTTTTGTAAAGCCATCCTTAAAAAATTGTTTGTTTGCAGTGGCAGAAGACTTTTAGAAGTAAGAAATAAGTGTGTTTCATTATAATTTCACGAAAGAATTACCTTAAAATATTAAGCTTGTCTATTTCTAATCATAGCCTTTGTGTTGTTAGCATTGTCATTATAACCTTAGTTAAGTTAGTATAATTGATGTCATAGCTTTATTTTGGTTAGCATTGGGGTCATAGCCTTATTTTAGTTAGCATTTGCGTCATACCCTTTAAAAGTTAGGTAAGCATTGACGTCATAGCCTTTAACAGTTTGGTTAGCATTGACGTCATAGCTTAGTAGTGGTGAGCTTTGACCTCATGGCCTTGTGTAGTAAGCATTGATGTCATAGCTTAGGGGTGGTGAGCTTTGACCTCATGGCCTTGTGTAGTTAGCATTGATGTCATAGCTTAGGGGTGGTGAGCTTTGACCTCATGGCCTTGTGTAGTTAGCATTGATGTCATAGCTTTGGTGTGGTGAGCTTTGACCTCATGGCCTTAAGTGTGGTTAGCCTTAGTTTTGTTAGCATTGATGTCATAGCCTTAGTTTTGTTAGCTTTGGCGTCATACCCTTAGTGTAGTAGCATTGATGTCATTGCTTTGGTGTCATTAGCATTGGCTTCATGGCCTTAGTGTAGTAAGTTAGCATTGACGTCATAGCTTTGGTGTGGTAAGTATTTGCGTCATAGCCTTAGTTTTGTTAGCATTGGCGTCATAGCCCTAGTGTAGTAAGCATTGGCATGATAGCTTTAGAGTGGTTAATATTTTTGTCATAGCCTATGTGTGGTTAGCATTGGTTAAAGTCTTAGTATACATAGTATTGGGGTCAAAGCCAAAGTCTTGTAAGCATTGGTGACATAACCTTTGTGTTTTTAGCATTGGCTTCATAGCCTTAGTGTGGTTAGCATTGGTGTCTTAATTAAGTTGGCATTAGCTTCATAACCTGAGTGTAGTAAGCATTGGTGGCACAGCCTAAGTGTGGTTAACATTTGTGTCATAGCCTATTGTTGAAGGCATTGGCATCATAGCTTAGGTGTAGTTAGCATTGGTGTCATAGCCTTAGTGTGGTTAGCATTGGCATCATAGCCTAAGTGTGGTTAGCATTGGTG
The DNA here is from genome assembly GCF_026914265.1 of Mya arenaria. Lineage (NCBI taxonomy): Eukaryota > Metazoa > Mollusca > Bivalvia > Myida > Myidae > Mya > Mya arenaria. Next base: position 33,929,691 of record NC_069135.1, on the reverse strand, counting down.
TCATAGCCTTATTGTGGTTGGCATTAGTGTCATAGCCTTAGTGTAGTTAGCATTGGTGTCATAGCCTTATTGTGGTTGGCATTGGTGTCATAGCCTTAGTGAAGTTAGCATTGGCATCATAGCCTAAGTGTGGTTAGCATTGGTGTCATAGCCTTATTGTGGTTGGCATTAGTGTCATAGCCTTAGTGTAGTTAGCATTGGTGTCATAGCCTTATTGTGGTTGGCATTGGTGTCATAGCCTTAGTGAAGTTAGCATTGGTGTCATAGCCTTAGTGTGGTTAGCATTGGTGTCATAGCCTTAGTGTAGTTAGCATTGGTGTCATAGCCTTAGTGTGGTTAGCATTGGTGTCATAGCCTTAGTGTAGTTAGCATTGGTGTCATAGCCTTAGTGTAGTTAGCATTAGTGTCATAGCCTTAGTGTAGTTAGCATTGGTGTCATAGCCTTATTGTGGTTGGCATTGGTGTCATAGCCTTAGTGAAGTTAGCATTGGTGTCATAGCCTTAGTGTGGTTACATTGAGGTCATAGCCCTAGTGTGGTTAGCATTGGCGTCATAGCCCTAGTGTGGTTAGCATTGGTGTCATAGCCTTATTGTGGTTGGCATTGGTGTCATAGCCTAATTGTTGTTAGCATTGGTGTCATAGCCTTAGTGTGGTTGACATTGGTGTCATAGCCTTAGTGTTGTTAGCATTGGTGTCATAGCCTTAGTGTAGTTAGCATTGGTGTCATAGCCTTAGTGTGGTTACATTGAGGTCATAGCCTTAGTTTGGTTGCAGTGGCATCACAGACACAGCCTTAGTGTGATAAGCATTGGAGATATAGCCTTAGTGTGGTTAGCATTGGAGATATAGCCTTAGTGTGATAAGCATTGGAGATATAGCCTTAGTGTGGTTAGCATTGGAGATATAGCCTTAGTGTGGTTAGCATTGGAGATATAGCCTTAGTGTGGTTAGCATTGGAGATATAGCCTTAGTGTGGTTAGCATTGGAGATATAGCCTTAGTGTGATAAGCATTGGAGATATAGCCTTAGTGTGGTTAGCATTGGAGATATAGCCTTAGTGTGGTTAGCATTGGAGATATAGCCTTAGTGTGGTTAGCATTGGAGATATAGCCTTAGTGTGGTTAGCATTGGAGATATAGCCTTAGTGTGGTTAGCATTGATCTGAAATTATTGTTAAGTAATGCCTGTGTCTACTAAAAAACATGCGAGCGTTGATTTGCATTGCGGTTCTCTTGTTATGCATGCTCAAGGGTAAAACATGCCATTGTAAACACATTTTTTTTAAGGATAGCTTTATTAGACTTCTACTTTTGTATTGTTTTGAAATGTATGTTTTATTAATTTGATCTTGCTATTTTATGTTGTGCCATTATAATATGCTTTGACAATGGGAGAGACAATATTTCATCCTGTATGGGTCAGTCCTTGGAGAAGGACTTTTGGTTCGAGCACTGGTTTGAACCAGTGCTCATTTCTGTAGGATTTGGTGAGGTGAGCGGTGCTCATCTCTGTAGGATCGGGTTGTGTATCCTTAGAGCCAAGTGGACTGTCATCGCAAGGTAGGTGTTTGCGACTCACTTTCCGGGACACTCTTATAGCGGGCTCAAAGTGTCCGTTCAACAGGTTGCTTAACAACTTCTGTGCATATGCCCACTTTCCACTTTGGTAGCTCCATTTCCATTTAGATCTGCTAAGGAGATGAATACCCCTTGCAACCATGCCCACATGTCTGCCATGAAAAGTATCAGTTTTAAGCTCTACATGCAAAAGGCTTATGGAGCTTATGCCAAGGTGTGGTGGCCCATGTGTCAGTAAACAATTGCTTGTGAGTGTGATATAAGTCTTCAGTTTTGATGGTATCTTAATGAAACTTTTACAGTTGTCAAATATCCATGAGAGCTTGTTTGCATTTTTAAAGCAGCCAGATCTGTCCGTGCATTACTTTATGGCTTTTGAAATTATCAATATTGCTAGTATGCCATGTAAAAAATTACAGTCTAAGGGAGACAAACTGTATTTAGTGATTGTAGTTTTTTCACTCCCTTGCCTTGGATAAAGATGTGAGAACTACAGTTTCAGAGAGAAAAACTGTACTGAGATAATGCAGTTGGTTTTCTCCCTTGCCTTTGTAGAGAAGAAGAATGAAGAATGATTTTAGCTCTACTGACCAAAGGCCAATGGCGTGGTGTCTGTCATCTGTTAGTGCATCTGTAAACAATTGCTTGTGAACACGATACTGTCTTTAGTTGTAATTTTTTTTCAATCAAACTTATACAGCAGTGAGGTATCCATGAGAGTTTGGTTCCTTTATAAAAGCAGCCCATGATTGACTGGATTATGGCCCCTCAAATGCTGCTGCTTGAGCAAACAAATTCTCTAAGGGAGACAACTTGAACAAAGATTTGGGTATTATTGTAGTGAGTCTCGCCCTTGTTTGCTTTATAACCTGTTACTAGGTTGTACAACGTCGTGCTTTGGATAAATGATTGCCTTAAAGTCTTGCAAGTAAAGACTTTATACAGCTGTGATCAACCATCTAAACTTTTTAATTGATCTTCTATCTTCAAATTAATATACTGGTCCCAATTTCTCGAAACTTCTTAAGCTTAACAGGCTTAAGTCGCTTATTTCAATTAGCCAATATACATACTGAAAATGGATTTTGATAAATGAAAAATGGTTTATTCTGATAATCATACAGATTATTCCTACATAATTTCTAAAAATTCTTCAAGAAGTAAATATAATACATTTTGTAGAACAACAAAAATAGTGAGATTAACTTAATCCTGTTATAAGGGACTTAAGAAGTTTCGAGAAATTAGGGCCAGGTGATAAACCTTAATAAGTCAAGCACTCGATCACCATTGCCGGTCCATTTTCAAGAAATATAATAGCATTGAAGAAGAGGATAAATATAACATATATGAAACAGGCACTTTGTGATAAAAGAAAACAATATGAATATAACATAGGCACTATGACACTACAGATAATCAATCTGTGGTGTATGTTAGTCTGTGTTTAAGGTGTGTTCTTTTAATTTTCTTCTGTGTCCTCTTAGAGTAGGTCTTCAGATTGGCGTCTGACAATTTTTTCCCTGATGAATTTTTCTTTGGTTCAATTCATGGCCTTTGATCTAAACATCACTTCTTGAAAGCGTAAATGATCAAAAACTTTGTAATAACTTTGCACTGAGATGGCTACAGTGAAAACAGTGCCTGAAGAAACGACAATCATTCAAATGTGAGTCTTGATGAACTGTATGAACTTGCTGTTGGGGTTAAGCTGATTCAAGGTTTCAAAGGTAGAGATGCAAATGTCCTCTTAGGTTCCATCTTACTCATTTTCCTCAGAGTGGGTGCTGATGCAAATGTTGCTGTTGCCGGCTAGTTGTTCCAAGAGCTATAAAAAGATGACCGACATTATTTACCGACATCTCCATCTAATGTACGTTTGATGTCATTCACCCAGAATGACGCCTATTATGGTCCATCCTCTCTTCAACCTGTCCTTTGTGCTTGCCAAGATATGGGCACTGAAGTCAACAAAGACTTGCATAGGCAGGTCATTGGCAGCTCCTGTATATTTGTCTTGCAGGTCTCCAGCCACCAGTGACTCGAGTCTTATATATAATCCTCCTGTTTTCCTGGATCATCGCTGGCCATTTCACCCTCTTTGGAAACTTGCTCTGCTTAATCACTATCATGCAGTTTCAAGTTTCAAAGTTTATTGTACAAAAGGCCTCTGGTCCATACACACACACAAGAGCATACATATATGATACTAATGTGATAGCATAGCAGGTCAATGAAGCTATTTTCATCCCGATCCCTTCTTATGTATTGTTATCCCCCGCCTATGAAATAGGGAGGGGGATATTGAAATGGCGTTGTCCGTCCGTTCTTCCGTCCGTCCGTCTTTCCTTCCGTCCGTCCTTCCTTCCATCCGTCCGTCCGTCACCTGCGTTTTCTCAGTAACTAGCCGGTAGAATTTCATGAAACTTAAAATAAATATGAACCACTATACTGGAATGATGCCCGTCCAAAAAAAATTTGATTGGTCAATTGTCCTTGGAGTTATTGCCCTTGATTTTTTGAAAAATGCACATTCACAGCCATTTCTCAGTCACTAGCTGGCAGAATTTCATGAAACTTAAAATAAATATGAATTACTATACTGGGATGATGCCTGTTCCTTTTTTTTTGGATTGGTCAATTGTACTTGGAGTTATTGCCCTTGATTTTTTGAAAAACTCTCATTTACAGCCATTTCTCAGTAACTAGTTGGTAGAAATTCTTGAAACTTGAAATAAATATGAACCAACATACTGCGATGATGCCTGTTTATTTATATTTTGGATTGTGTAATTTCTATATGAGTTATTTGCCCTCGATTTATTAAAAGATCCATGTTTGCAGCCTTTTCTATGCAACAAGCTGGTAGAATTTCATGACACTTGGAATAAATAAGAACCAACATACTCTGATGATGCCTGTCTATTTTTCTTTTGGATTGGTCAATTTTCCTTAGAGTTATTGCCCTTGATTTATTAAAAAATCATTGTTTGCAGCCGTTTCTCAGTAACTAGCTGCTAGAATTTAATGAAACTTGAATGTTATATGAACCTTCAAGCACAAACAAGCCATCAAGCACAAACAAGCCATCGTTGGCGGGGGATATCTTTTCACTGAAAATGCTTGTTGTAGCACTTGGCATGTCCAGGTTGCAGGGTTTGATCGGCTTTCCCATTGACAAAATTTATTCAATAAATGAAATAAATAAAGCAAAATGAATATATTAAGGACTATAAAAATTACAACACAGTCAATCATTGAAACTTACATACGTAACCTAAATATACAAAGAAGCAGTCAATTGTTCTTTTCTTTGTTCATAAGACCATTTGTATGTTGGTCTCCTTGAATCCAGTCTTTTTCATCATCGTTTTCGTCAGATTGAAATAACTTGTTGATGTCCTCCTCTTCCATCAACCCTGATGTTTATCTGTCTGTGTGGTAGGTGTGATCTTCCTTGGCTCCTGTGTCCTCTGGGAATATTTTGGCACTTCTTAAACTGTGGAATTTGTGACCACATAGCTATAATTTATTGAAAAACACCATATCTGTACAAAAATCATACTTTGGTGTTTGTTTTGATCATAAAAGTCAAATGAGCTAGCTAAACATAATAATGCCCCCCCCCCCTCCAAACCCCCCCCAACCCCCCCCCCCCCCCCCAAAAAAAAAACAACAAAAAAACAACGACACCATTAAATCGACCTTAATGCGCACCTTAGGGTTTAATACCTTTGAAACTGAAATTTTCAGGTACTCATTTTCATCTTGCAGCTGGACATTTGTCAACTGTAATAAATGACAAATATCCAAAAATTACTTTTTTTTTACTGGACTTTTTTTAATGCATCAACCAACCTATAGCAGATAAGATTTCTGGAAATCATAAAATATATTCTGATTTCAGACTCTAGTCGGGAAGTCATAATTTTATTTGAACTAAATATGTATTGCATGACAATGAAAATTGCTAAATACCTGAATATTGCACTATTATTATCTCAGATTATATAAAATCAATGCAATATTAGTAAAAGCTACTGGCTTTTTAATATATACGGCCCCAGTCCTTCCGACCTCCCGGACTGAATTTTCCCCAGGGTAATTTATCATCTGGGATGGGTCCAGGCTGATCCAGGATAGTCCACAGGTTTTTTTTCCGGTAATTTGGGAATATGACCTATACCCGTGAGATTGGGAATTTTCGCGTCAATTTTGGCAAATTTGGGAAATGCTTTATTTACAAAGGATATACTTTATAACATTGGTATTTTCAACATAATATGCACTGACTACCGTTAACACCTTACATTGTTTAATCCCTTGTTTTAACTCTTTGAAATAGTCAATTGTTTGATTAACAAGTTCTTAAAAAATTAAGAGACAATTTAATGGGCTTATCTTCCTCTTTCCTCTTAAATTGGATACAAAATCTGCTGCCGATTAATATTGATGACTTTCAGACTCATAGAGAGAATGGAATGAATATATTAATATTTTTAATTGATTCCAATTTCCAAATAGTCAGACTTGTTTGCAAATGAACAAAAAACCCAAATGAATCCATTTTGTAAAATTGCATCATCATGTTTCCTTCGGCATTTATCAAAAAGTAAATACACCTTCATTATATTAAGTTTATACTTGGTCATTTCACCCAGTTGTCTACTTTCAGTTTCACTTCTCAGTTCTGTCATTTTTCGATATTGGCAATGAACGTCAATGTCATGTATGTAAACATGTATGTGAGGCATGACAAAGAACAGCATTGTCTATTAGTTATTTTAATCCCCTTCTGCACCGAATAATTTACTGTCAACTTTAAATTATTAATCCTTTTGTTGACAATGATACATGTTTTTAACACTATATTTTAACTCCTAATTTGTTACATGCTCTCTGATTGGGTAAAAAATATACAGTCGAAACTCGTTGGCTCGATATCTCATGGCTCGATATCCTCGTTGGCTCGAACCAAATTAAAAGGACCGATTTTTATTTACTCTTTGTTCATATAAATTTCGATCGGATGGCTCGATATCTTGAGGGTCGATATTTCTCCACGCTCGAATTCGTTTTCGCGGTCCCAAACAAGAATTTCACACTTTGATTTGTTTGCTTAGGTCGATATCATTTTCGCGGGTTCAATTAAGAATCTCACACCTTGATTTGTTTGATTGGCTTCATTTAGCACAAGGCGCTAATCGATTAAAATTGCTTGACTGATATTATAATTATTATCGAATTTAAATGGTTTAACAGTTTGAATAAACATGCCATCACTTATGTTCTGTCTCTAATTGTTATCCATCCCTAAATTACTATGCATTTTGATATAACTTTTAAACTATGTTTGTGTTACCCACTGTTTACAATTGCTTGTTTTCGAATAAATGTATTTTTATTATAAAAAAAAAAAATGATATTTTCTAATAATTGAATAAGTCATATTACGAAATTTAGGGTGCATAACTATGCCCAATAAATACTCTTCCTTCTCGTGCGGAGATAGCGTAGCCAATAACAAACGAGGTAAATAAGACTTTATGTAACAAATGAAAAAATAACATTCTGTAATCCCGCTTGGCTCGATATTCTCGAGGCTCGAAGTACTTTGGCTGGTCTCTAGAATATCGAGCCATCGAGTTTCAACTGTAGTTCAACCAATGAAAATCCACCTTTCACCATGACGCGGATAATACATCATTGTATGTCTCTGTGAATAGACGCTTGCATGTAGGGGAAGTAACTGTTTTGTTTATATTTTCATCGTCTTTTTTTCTTATTTTCTTTTGAAGTTTTTGAACTCCAGATTGGGAATTTTTATTTGGAAATTGGGAAAAAAAGATACTTTTTGCCATTGGGAACATGACCGAATACTGGCTATAAATATTGTCGAAAAAAAAACCTGGTCCAGGATGGTCCTGGTTGGTCAGACTTACCACTTCGCAAATTTATACTGATTTAAACTGCCGTGGTCACTGGGGGAAAGTCCCGGTGGATTTTTCCATCCGGGTGGAATTTTCAATCAGGGGTGGTCAACAATTCTTGCTCCGGGAAGGTCCGTTTTGGTACCGTATTGATCCTGGGTGTTGTATTAGTTTAAACATTTGTGTTGGGTCTGGGACTGCCCGTAGCTCAGATTCATCTGTGTTGAAACCGTGATGGTCTGGAATGGTCCTGGTCATTAAATTCGTGATGCTGCCATGGAGGTACTAGGGTTATCCCTTTCTGTAAAGTTAAAACCTCAAGCAAAGTCTCGAAGATGAACCTATCTTCTGTACACCTCCTTGAGGTTATGTTAACCTTGTATAATGTACCTCTTGTCTTGGCCTGGCTGAAATAACTTTTCTTTGCCCATGCAATGATAACTGGCCCCTTTCTTTCCTTTGGTAATATCTTCATCAGAGCTGGAGTTGGTCTTAAAATTGACGACTTAATTCCTTCATTCACCTTTAATGCCTTTATTTGATTGTTTTTGACCATGTTTGTTCCTTTCTTGTTATCAAATCGTTCAAACATTCTGTGTGAAAGTGCAGCTTGGGGTACTGTTATATTTGAAGGTGTGTTCAATTTATTCAGACAAATAAACAATTTATTTTACCTCTCTGAAGAGTGTTTATGGTGAGAGTATTGATGGGGTTTTAATATCAGGACTGATTTTAGATACAAAAACACTTATATTAGTTATGGTCAACGGTTACTGCCTGAAAAGCTCAACGGTAACTGCCTGAAAAGCTCAATAGGTTCAGTGAGTTTATGCACAGGTCATATGTTTATAGTTTATCTGTTGAGCATCATTTTCATAATTGCATATTTCGTGTCTTTTAACATATCATACATATATATACAGTAATAAGAACAAAGTGACAGAAAGAATATACTATTTAGTTTACTCTTTTTCTTTACTTAACATTATTTTTTTAACATTTAAAGCTAATATAAATGATAAAAAATATAGGTGAAATTGTTAATAGTTTTCAAACCACATTCTGGCATTCTTTTGTACGAAGATATAGGTAATGATAAAATATATTTTTGCTTTTGTTGGTTGATAAAGTGTCTTAATAGTAACCCGGAGCAGCCCCTCGGGCTGGGTCCTAGGGGGGACGAGCACAGGACCTTGTGGAACCTTTGGGCGTGTATCGCCTATTGGCTCCATGTGGTACCAGATGGGTTTTTGCAGAACTTATCACTTATTAGTGAGCTTGAGACAACCCTACCTGTCCCCCTGCCCCCTTCTTCAGGAAAAGCGCCGGGTCTTAGAAGTTTCTGGGTAAAAAAAACGAAAAAGAAAAGAACAAAAAACAAAAAAAAAACAAACAAACAAACTCAGAGACTCCTTCTATACTTCTGTGTATGCATATAAATACTACAGTGATTGTTAACATTTTTGATTTCCTTGGACTGCATTCTATTGTACAGTGTTATGTATGTAAGGGTGAAGTCAGTAAGAACTGGAAATAAAGGTCAATATTCTCTGCCTTAATTTGCCTGGGCATTTTGTGACATGCCTTTTTTATGTTGATTCTAATAATAATTATGTTTGATCTTCATATTTGCATAATATATTGTTATAAGGAGACCCTGGGAGAAAAAAAAAAAAAAAAAAAATAAATAAATAAAAAAACAAAAACAACAACAAGTAAAATAAAACCAGGGGCATCCAGATATACCTTTATTTATGAAATTGCTACTTATGCATGTTGCTTGTTAAATAATAAATTTTGAGATTGTAATGTATAATCATGTTATGCATGAAACCATGTATCACAAAATCTATTAATTATACATGAACTTTATTATCTAATGCATTTACAACAATTATTATCAAGGTGTCCAGGCAAACACATGGGGCTGTGCTCAGATGCTAAAGGAAAGGTTTCAGCCAATGTTGGTCTCAGTTGAAATTAACTTACTATCCATTTAGGGTGGGAATGAGCAATACGGTCCTATGTCACCCTTCCAGCATAATAAAACCCGCCCAACAATGGGAGGTTTAGGATACAGGCTGATTGGCAATCCTTTTTAATTGTCAGTTGGTCAGTATATAAGAATTAAGGGCATATGAAGTTAGAAAACGATGTTTGTTAAATTTTATAAACTAAAATTTCAGTCTTTATTAGTATTTTTTCTGCAAAATGGACAAGAATGCCTGTCGAGTGGCAAGGAGCATGCCTGGAAATGTGGACTTTGTTGGGTTGTAAGAGCATGTGTGGAAATGTGGATCCTGTTTGGATATCAGATAATGTGTGGAAATGTGGACCCTGTTTGGCTCTATGAGCATGTGTCGAAATGTGGACCCTGTTTGGCTATCAGACCATGAGTGGAAATGTGGACCCTGTTTGGATATCAGAGCATGTGTGGAAATGTGGACCCTGTTTGGATATCAGAGCATGAGTGGAAATGTGGACCCTGTTTGGATAGCATTGCACGAGTGGAAATGTGGACCCTGTTTGGATATCAGAGCATGTATCGGAAATATGGACTCTGTTTGGATATCAGACCATGAGTGGAAATGTGAACCCTGTTTGGATATCAGAGCATGAGTGGAATTGTGGACCCTGTTTGGATATCAGAGCATGTGTCGGAAATATGGACCCTGTTTGGCTATCATACCTTGAGTGGAAATGTGGATCCTGTTTGATATCAGAGCATGAGTGGAAATGTGGACCCTGTTTGGCTATCAGAGCATGTATGGAAATACGGACCCTGTTTGGCTATCATACCATGAGTGGAAATGTGGATCCTGTTCGCTATCAGAGCATGTATGGAAATGCGGACCCTTTTTGGCTATCAGAGCATGACTTTATGGAAATGTGGATCCTGTTTGGCTATCAGAGCATGTATGGAAATACGGACCCTGTTTGGCTATCATACCATGAGTAGCAATGTGGACCCTGTTTGGATATCAGAGCATGAGTAGAAAAGTGGACCCACTGTTGGTACCTCATATTTTAAGATACAGAGTCAGGACCAGAGAGTAGCCTGAGAAATTTAAAAAAATTACACAATTTGTCTGAAGTAGGAAGTGGTTACAAAAAAATATTTTAACCAAATGGAAAGGAAAGCATGGACTGAATTGCTGAACAAAGATATATACCTAAAATGGCTCGCAGATCAGACTATCAAACACCTAAATGATGGTACACACTATTTTCTATGCAAAAGGGACAAACTGTAATGGAGCTGTCTACGCCAACCTGGTTGTTTATTATTACAAAGAAGGCAATCCACACATATAGTATGCAAGACCTGGCATCTAAAACCAGTGGCCACAAGATTCTTCTAATTGCAGCGTGATCTACCACCCTGTGAAGTTTGGCAGTGCTTTTGGGAGCATCTCAGTCTTTCAAGGACTACATGTATGCTGAATGACAGTGCCTGGCCTGCCTGCAAATCAGCTTTGATAAAACAGGGTGTATAAAGACCAAACAACTTCAGCCTCTTCCACACGCAGTATCTAGTCTTTATCCAAAGACACCTGTTGGAGTCCCGTTTTGGAAGTCTGTGTCTGTGTATAGGGAAAATATATTTCAAGGGGTTATTTGAATGACAGTGCCTCTCCATGACTAAAACGGTCAACAGAGATCATACGACTTCAAACTCTTTCACGTGCAGCCTTATCTAGCCCGTATCTAAAGAAAGAAGAGTGCCATGAAAGACTTTTTTAAAAATATTTACACGCATGAGGAATATATTTTCATATTATCAATAAGTTATTTAATATCATATTGAGTTGTTTTTTTAACTCTACACTGTGTGTAAGGAATGTTTCATATGTCCTTCTAGTTGCCAAGGAAATGTATATTATTGTAATATCAGACTGTGCCTAGGATGTGGTTTCTCTTTTAGCCATACTTCTTTAAGCATTTCGTCTTCAAGTCTGATATAGATTTTAACCTGTTTTAAAATGTGCATTATACACTCTTCAGTATGTTATTAAGTTAAATATAATGGATGTGACATGACGTGGATAAAACGATAGATGGTATGACATTAGTGTATAAAAACTTGAACATGCACACCAATTGGGTCTTACCAAAAGGCATAAGTAATAAAAAGAGCTTAATACCTCCTCTCTCCAAATTCAGCCTTTTGGAACTTGGTTGAATTGTTTGTTTGTTTGTTTGTTATCATGGTTAATAAATTTAAATCAAGTATTGGTCATAAATGGTCAAAATTTAACTCATTACATTATAATTAATGTTCTAAAACCCTGGTCATTCTCTAGTGGCCACATTTTCTGCCAATTTTCATGAAACTTTGATCAGAATGTTTCTATAAGATTTTGGTGGAGTGAGATTATGTTTTATCTCAGGTCACTTGGTCGAATGGTAGAAAAATGTTTTGAATTTTCAAGAGGCCACACTTTCTAACCGATAGTGGAACCTGGTGGTAGTGTTTAAATCATTTTCTATTATGGGTTATATTGACTGTTAAAATGTAGGAAGCTTAAAATAAGGTTTAAAGTTTGACAAAGCTTGTTTACTTTTTAGGGGCACCATTTCAACTGAGATCTTTCAGATTGTTTGAAATGTCATTAAAAGCTTACATTAAAATACTCAGGCGAGCAATACACTTCGCAATCGAAGGTTTCTTCTTAGTTCTCAAACTTTTAAAACCTAGAATTGTCATAAAATAAAGCATCGTAGTTGTTCTGATGCAGTGTGATCTCTCTTGAAGCTGTCTGAATTCTGTACAATTTGCAATCAGCTGAATGTTGTTTGTGAGAAAACCTTTTGGATAACGTCGTCAGTGGAGACCTTCCTGACTACCACTTGCTGCTCTGGCTTCTGTTAGCCTGATTGTTGTAGTTTCTTGATTTTGTTTTTGTTTTTTGGCTACTTTGCTGGAGTGATCTGCTCTCATGATCTGAATCTGCAAGGTTTTGCAGTTGTCCTCCATTTCCATTGCTGGTATGTCTTGCGGTTGTCCACCATTACCATTGACAGTTCATCTTGAATTTGTCCAACATTTCCATTGCCCGTACCTCTTGAAGTAGTTTACCATTGCCCCTATGTCTTGCAGTCCTCCACCATTGTCCCTATGTCTTGCAGTGGTTCATTATTGCCCCTATGTCATGCAGTCATCCACCAGTTCCATTGCCCTATGTCTTTTAGTCATCAACCATTGCCCCTATGTATTGCAGTCTTTCACCACTGCCCCTAAGTCTTGCAGTGGTCCACAATTGCCCCTAAGTCTTGCAGTGGTCAACCATTGGCCCTAAGTTTTGCAGTGGTCCACCATTGCCCCTATGTCTAATTGCAGTCATCCACCAGTTTCATTGCCGGAACATCTTGCAGTCTTCCTCCATTTCCATTGCTCCTATTCTTGCAGTTGTCCACCATTGCTGGCACATCTTGCTGTTGTTCACCATTTCCCTTGCCCCTATTCTTGCAGTCGTCCACCATTGCCTGAACATCTTGCTGTTGTTCACCATTTTCATTGCCCCTATTCTTGCAGTCGTCCATCATTGCCTGTACATCTTGCAATCATCCACTATTTCCACTGCCTGTACATCTTGCAGTCATCCACCAGTTCGATTGCAGGTACATATTGCAGTCATCCACCAGTTTCATTGCAGGTACATCTTGCAGTCGTCCACTGTTTCCATTGTCCCTATGTCCCCCACCATTGCCCTGTCTTGCAGTTGTCCACCATTTTCCCTATGTCTTGCAATCATCCACAATTTCCATTGCCATTTTTATTGCGAGTATGTCTTACAGTTTTCCACCATTTCCCTTGCTTAGTGTCAGCATCAACATTAGTTGTTACCCAACAAATTCATGCGAGCCTCAACTTTTGAAAAATGTTGGGCTCAATTTTCTTTTCTCCTTGATGACCAGTTCAGTTGATTTGAAGGAACCTGCTGGCTTAATTGCAGTTTACTATTGTTGTTGACATCACATTGCTTCACACCATTCACATAATTAATGATTCCTCTACGAAATGCTGTTATGCTTTGCTTTTACATGTTTTAACTAATAGCTATGTAGCCACAAATTACCCATTTAAAATAGTGCCAAAATATCGCTAATATGTTTTTATTTGTACCTATATCATATGCATTTTTTTTGTTTAGATGAGTCAAATATGAGTTTAACACACGATAATGCATTTTTTTGCATCGTCCTATATTGTGCGCCTTTTACCATTACATAGAATTGAACATTGATTAACTAATAAATGGTGGCTGTAAAGGTCTTTTGGGAAGGCATTTCTTTTGTTGAGCTACCAGTCACTTAATCTTGAAGGTGACAGCTCCCAAGATGGAGCAGCAAGCCCTGGGGTTGTCCTTCTCCACCTCCAGGGTTGGGAAAAACTGCTTCTCGCTCCCATTTTCTTGGACCCATGGCTGCTGTAGGCTTTACTTTGTTTTTGGTGGAGCGGAAGTCTCCGCCCCCCAGGGCAGGGAAAAACTATGTTCCAGCTCCCACTTTTTTGGACCCATGGCTGCTGTAGGCTTTACTTTGTTTGTTGTTGGCGAAGAGAAAGGCTCCACCTCCAGGGCAGGGAAAATTTTCATTACTGTTCCAGTTTTCTTGGACCAATTGCTGCCATAGGCATTTTGTTAGTTGTTGGTCAAGAGTATGGCTCAGCCCCCCAGGGCAGGGACATACTGCTGCCCTGCTCCCATTTCCTTAGGCCCATGGCTGCTGTAGTCTTTCCTTTGTTCATTTTTGTTGGAGAGGAAAGCAGGATTTCTTTCTGATTAATTTCCTGAGACTTGCAGTTGGTTGAAAGTGACACTCGTACAATTAGTCTGATGGTTGTTGTCATTATTCCAACCATAAATCTAGAGCAAAAAATATACATAGATGCAAAACTGCGTGCAGTCTAATAACCAGTACTTGTCATACTGAAAACCTTTAACCACTTCATAAAATTGAACAATACAAACTTATTTTAGATGATTAAGAACAATTTTATGTTGATCAGAATAAAATCAGAAAACCACGGCTAAATTATTAGCAAATATGTTGGAAGATGTACTAGATTACTTATTGCCGTGCACATCAATTTAAAATACAGACATCGTACTTCAAAATCAGCAAAATCAACCAACAAGAAGTATGTCAAAACAATATCAACAGCTGAACAATGCTGTAACAACAACATACCTATAATAATCAATCTACTTACACACTGTGTAAAATACACATGACTACATAATACTAAATTACATGACAAATTAGTGTTGAAAACAAATTAACAACAATAGCATACATGTACATATTGTCATGGAATAACTTAAACATAGTGGTTTTGCAGCTTATTTCCTACACCATGGACATGATGTTTTCAGCTATGTAGCCTGGTTGACTTATAATATCTCAAAGTCTTTTACTAGTTTGATATTTTATTGTTGAGTTGAGTTGGAATGATAAATTTTCTTTAAATTTAACCCCATCATGATCATCATTACAGTACGTGTGGCAAAAATATGACTGGATGGCAGTGATGGGTCCCTTTGGGCTGGCTGCTAGCACCTGTATGTTTATGTGGCCTGTTCAACGGTGCCACAAAGGCTATCTGGATACCTGTAAACATCAAAACAGTGCAATCTTTTTTTGTGTTAAGAGTAAAAAATAAATGAAAAATGTTGACAAAAAATATACTATCAACCAAAAAACACTACAAAAAATTGAACAATGATTTACTTACATATTGCGGTCTCAAAGGCCTTTTCGGGAAAAAGCTTCGAGTGGTTTGGCGCATTAATGTCCAGGGGGACATATCCCTGGATGGGGCAGCCAGCCCCGGAACGGTCCTTCTTCGCCTCCGGGGTGGTAAAACATCCGGAGGTAAGGACCGTTTTCTTG
Organism: Mya arenaria; assembly: GCF_026914265.1. Classification (NCBI taxonomy): domain Eukaryota; kingdom Metazoa; phylum Mollusca; class Bivalvia; order Myida; family Myidae; genus Mya; species Mya arenaria. The sequence continues at coordinate 33,914,287 of NC_069135.1, read as the reverse complement.
GCACCACCACCGGCATAGGTTTTGCCATTTGAGGCACAAATGTTATTGGATGGCGGTGGTGGCTCACTAGGGGCTGGCTGCTATCACCTGTATGTTTTTTTGGCCTGGCTGAGTTTAAGGGTGCCACAAAGGCTATCTGGATACCTGTAAACATCAAAACAGTGCAATCTTTTTTGGTGTTAAGAGTAAAAACTAAATGAAAAATGTTGACAAAAAATATACTATCAACCAAAAAACACTACATAAATTTGAACAATGATTTACTTACATATTGAGGTCTCAACGGCCTTTTGGGGAAATAGCTTCTCGTTGTTGTTCACATAAGTGTCCAAGGGGACAGATCTCTGGATGGGGTAGCCTGGCCCTACAACGGTCCTTCTTCGCCTCCGGGGTGGTGAAACACCTAGAGACTAGGACCGCTTCCATTTCCTCTGGACCACCACAGCCATGGGTTTTCCCGTATGGGGCAAAAATGTGACTGGATGGCAGTGATGCTGGCTGCTAGCACCTGTATGTTTATGTGGCCTGTTCAACGGTGCCACAAAGGCTATCTGGATACCTGTAAACATCAAAACAGTGCAATCTTTTTTTGTGTTAAGAGTAAAAAATAATGAAAAATGTTGACAAAAAATATACTATCAACCAAAAAACACTACATAAAATTGAACAACGATTTACTTACATATTGAGGTCTCAACAGCCTTTCGGGGAATTAGCTTAATGTGGTTGTCCACATAAGTGTCCAGGGGGACAGATTTCTGGATGGGGCAGCCAGCCCCGGAATGGTCCTTCTTCGCCTCCGGGGTGGTAAAACATCAGGAGATAAGGACCGTTTTCTTGGCACCACCACCGCCGTAGGTTTTGCCATTTGAGGCACAAATGTTATTGGACGGCGGTGGTGGCTCACTAGGGGCTGGCTGCTATCACCTGTATGTTTTTTTGGCCTGGCTGAGTTTAAGGGTGCCACAAAGGCTATCTGGATACCTGTAAACATCAAAACAGTGCAATCTTTTTTTGTGTTAAGAGTAAAAACTAAATGAAAAATGTTGACAAAAAATATACTATCAACCAAAAAACACTACATAAAATTGAACAATGATTTAATTACATATTGAGGTCTCAACGGCCTTTTGGGGAAATAGCTTCTGGTGGTTGTCCGCATAAGTGTCCAGGGGGACAGATCTCTGGATGGGGCAGCCAGCCCCGCGATGGTCCTTCTTCGCCTCCGGGGTGGTGAAACACCTAGAGACAAGGACCGATTCCATTTCCTCTGGACCACCACAGCCATGGGTTTTCCCGTTTGGGGCAAAAATATGACTGGATGGCAGTGATGGGTCCCTTTGGGCTGGCTGCTAGCACCTGTATGTTTATGTGACCTGTTCAACGGTGCCACAAAGGCTATCTGGATACCTGTAAACATCATAACAGTGCAATCTTTTTTTGTGTTAAGAGTAAAAAATAAATGAAAAATGTTGACAAAAAATATACTATCAACCAAAAAACACTACAAAAAATTGAACAATGATTTACTTACATATTGAGGTCTCAACAGCCTTTTGGGGGAAATAGTTTCTGCTTGTTGTCCACATAAGTGTCCAGGGGGACAGATTTCTGGATGGGGCAGCCAGCCCCGGAACGGTCCTTCTTCGCCTCCGGGGTGGTAAAACATCCGGAGATAAGGACCGTTTTCTTGGCACCACCACCGGCGTAGGTTTTGCCATTTGAGGCACAAATGTTATTGGATGGCGGTGGTGCCTCACTAGGGGCTGGCTGCTATCACCTGTATGTTGTTTTGGCCTGGCTGAGTTCAAGGGTGCCACAAAGGCTATCTGGATACCTGTAAACATCAAAACAGTGCAATCTTTTTTTGTGTTAAGAGTAAAAAATAAATGAAAAATGTTGACAAAAATATACTATCAACCAAAAAACACTACATAAAATTGAACAATGATTTAATTACATATTGAGGTCTCAACGGCCTTTTGGGGAAATAGCTTCTGGTGGTTGTCCGCATAAGTGTCCAGGGGGACAGATCTCTGGATGGGGCAGCCAGCCCCGCGATGGTCCTTCTTCGCCTCCGGGGTGGTGAAACACCTAGAGACAAGGACCGATTCCATTTCCTCTGGACCACCACAGCCATGGGTTTTCCCGTTTGGGGCAAAAATATGACTGGATGGCAGTGATGGGTCCCTTTGGGCTGGCTGCTAGCACCTGTATGTTTATGTGACCTGTTCAACGGTGCCACAAAGGCTATCTGGATACCTGTAAACATCATAACAGTGCAATCTTTTTTTGTGTTAAGAGTAAAAAATAAATGAAAAATGTTGACAAAAAATATACTATCAACCAAAAAACACTACAAAAAATTGAACAATGATTTACTTACATATTGAGGTCTCAACAGCCTTTTGGGGGAAATAGTTTCTGCTTGTTGTCCACATAAGTGTCCAGGGGGACAGATTTCTGGATGGGGCAGCCAGCCCCGGAACGGTCCTTCTTCGCCTCCGGGGTGGTAAAACATCCGGAGATAAGGACCGTTTTCTTGGCACCACCACCGGCGTAGGTTTTGCCATTTGAGGCACAAATGTTATTGGATGGCGGTGGTGCCTCACTAGGGGCTGGCTGCTATCACCTGTATGTTTTTTTGGCCTGGCTGAGTTCAAGGGTGCCACAAAGGCTATCTGGATACCTGTAAACATCAAAACAGTGCAATCTTTTTTTGTGTTAAGAGTAAAAAATAAATGAAAAATGTTGACAAAAATATACTATCAACCAAAAAACACTACATAAAATTGTACAATGATTTACTTACATATTGAGGTCTCAACGGCCTTTTGGGGAAATAGCTTCTGGTGGTTGTCCACATAAGTGTCCAGGGGGACAGATCTCTGGATGGGGCAGCCAGCCCCGGAACGGTCTTTTTCATCTCCCGGTTGGAGACACACCTGGAGACAAGGACCACTCCCATTTCCTTGTGCCACCATGCACCGCCGTGGGTTTTGCCATGTGGGGCAAAAATGTGACTGGATGGCAGTGTTGGGATCCTTGGGGCTGGCTGCTAGCACCTGTATATTGATGGGGCCTGTTGAGTGGTGCCACAAAGGCTTCCTGTAAACATTAAAACAGTGCAATGTTACTATTTTGTGTGTCGAGTTTAAATGTCATTGAACATTTCAATTATTTCCCATAAAAAATGTTTACATGAAATATCTTTATAGAGTTTTCCAAACGAACATTATAATAAACTTATGATATCAATTTTTTGAAGATCGCAATGTTTAAGCAAATAACATGACTGAAACATAAGGACCTTGTCAAAATGTTCTGTGTTTAACTCTTGTTTTTATAGGCTTTTTTTACTGAATTGTGGTAAACAGTTTGAAAAATGAAAGAGTCATACATACTTATAACCTATAAACATACAAAATATAAACCTACATAAAATTGCACATCGATTCACTTACATATTGAGGTCTTACTGGCCTTTTGGGGAAATAGGTTTTTGTCGTCGACCGTATATTTGTCCAGAGGGACAGATCTCTGGATGGGGCAGACTGCATCTTTGTCCAGGGGGACAAATCCCTGGATGGGGCAGCCAGTCCCTGCACAGTCCTTCTTCACCTCCGGGGTGGAGAAACACCTTGGCACCGGGACCACCACTGCTGTGGATTTTGCCATATGGGTAAAAAATGTGACTGGATGGCAGTGATGGGTCCTTTGGGCTGGCTGCTAGTGCCTGTATATGTCTAGAGCCTGTTCATTGGTTCCACAATAGCTATTTAGATACCTATAAACATTTAAACAGTCCATGTATCTATTTTTTGTTTGGAGTTTAAATGTTCTTGTAGACACCCACATATTTGTCCAGGGGGAAAGATCCCTGGATGGGGCAGCCAGTCCCGGCACGGTCCTTCTTCACCCGGGGGTTGGAGAAACATCCGGAGACAAGGACCGCTGGTCCATTTCCTTGGGACCACCCCAGCCGTGGGTTTTTACCATATGGGGCAAAAATGTGACTGGCTGGCAGTTATAGGTCCCTTTGGGCTGGTTGCTAGCTCATGGATAAATAATAAAAAAATGTTTATTATGCAATTTTTAAAAAAAAAGTTGTTTATCTGTGGAACAAAACATTATGTTTGGGCTTATGGCTCAAGCTCCATAAATATGCTCTTCATTTTTGTTCATGCATTTTTACTCAATTATTTCCTTATCTGAAGTTTGATGCATATCAGTGGCAGACATGCATAGACATATTGAAAATAAATGTGTCTATTTAAGTGGCTCTTTCACAATTTCCAAAGACAAAACCTCGAATTCTGCATTAAGCTGTATGATTGCCTTGTCCAAAGTGGAATCTTTCTGGCAGGAGGTCAGTTTGCACATGTTTTTGCTCTGTTTTGTTATCATCAAAGTTAATATGGCAAGGTTGGGATATATGATTTTGCTTCAATGCATCTATAGATTGTCACCTTGGCGCAAAAAATTGTGTAAATAACATTTTTTTAAATTTAAGATTTTACATATCCTGTGAAAGTTATAGAGCTTTATTGCATTAAAAATTTTGACGTTTGAAGATCAAAAAAGTCTGATGTATCTTGTCTTAAAGCAGCACTCTCACAGATTGAACGTTTTTACAACGTCTTGGAACGAGCCAATTTTTGCGAAAAATTCATGGAAACCAATTATATGACACTGCTGAGAAAAAATTAGATTGCAGATTTTTATATTTAAGTTCAAAAATTAATGTTTTATGCATTTTTCTTAAACTGTTAGTAACGACTAACGGTGTAAGCCATAAAACATTAATTTTTGATCGGAAATATGAGAATCTACGATCTGATTTTTTGTCAGCAAGCTTATTTGATCGGTTTGCAGATATCTACACAAAAATTTGCCCTTTACAAGACAAAATAAAAAAAGTGATGAAAAGGGTAAATCTGTGAGAGTGCAGCTTTAACATTTGGTGTAAAACATCTTGTTAGTCCATGCATTTACTGTGCTTTTTGGGCTCATATTTTGAATGATCAATTTGCCTTCAAAGTGGAGAATGCAGCTGATATATTATGATAATATTAACTAAAATTTGATAATATGGCATAAATAACTCCATAAGAGAAATATTTTAACAGTTTAAACTTAAGTTCAATATCAGCATAAAAAGTAAGTAAGTCGGTGCATTTGCACCTCAGTTTTTGTGCCAAAAGATCTGTACCGTAACATCTAACTAGGCGCTAAAACTGAATAAATTACTATTAAGTTTTTTAATCAAATAAAAAACAACACAGTTAATCCAGAGGAATTCTATGCATATAAATCTGATTTATATGAGAAAGCATTAAAAGAAAAAAGAAAATCAGTTTTTACCTTCCATGAAAAATTCTGAAAAGTTGGTTATAACTGTGCGTACTTAATCTTGCGCCAGGGTGACACAATTATCTCTTCAAGCTTTCAAAGGGAGTTTAAAGACTATTTTGAGACTAGGAGTTGTGGGCATGGTTGTAAGGGGTTCTTATCTTGTATGTACACATTTGGAGGTGGGCCCACCAAGGAGGAAAGTGGGTGTTCGCATGGAAGTTGTTAAACAATCTGTTGAACAAAGTTTTACACTTTATGTCCGTCATACGGGTGTCCCAGAAAGTGAGGGGCAAACACCTCTTGTGACGATGTCCATTTGGACGAGGATACCTCCTGGTCCTGCATTATATATCCTGCGGAAGACCTGGTAGTACCCATTGTTTCTTCGAAATTTGTCTAAATACTCCCCTACACATTGTTTCACCACATTCATTTAGATGTTTTGTCATTGTATTGTAATTTTATTATTTGTGTTAATTTTAATGCTCTTCAGATGCTGATTTATGAGATTTAGATACATAGTGAAACTTAAGGTACTTTATTTCATTTCAGGTTTTCCCGTCGCAGTGCAGCGTGGAGTGTGTGTCTACCACGTGATAACTCTAGTCATAAATGCTACATCGGAAGGCACCATTTTGCTTAGAATGAAGATTTAAAACAAAGATAACTTTAATTTTTCTTCACCATTTTGAATGAAACATAGGGCAGTTTCATAACTTGAGTTTGATTAGGTGATAAGTTTACTCAAACACTTTGATAAACCTGTTTTGTGTATTGAAGCTCTGAACTAAACTCTCAATCAAACTCTGGTATCAGACCGAATACGGGGCTCTATAAAGCGGCGTAGACTGCGCTATGTTTCATTCATAATGGTAAAGTTACCTTCCGACGTAGCACTATGCTGTAATTTATCACGTGGAATACTTCTTCCAAATACTAAGGTAATGATTAATGTTCATTTGGATTCCTTTAAGCTTATGCAATTGTACTTCCACATTTGTATATGAATCTCTACAAGGAACTTTGTAGGAATTGCTTCATAAACACAATATTGTGATAACTTTTATTGTCTGGGTAAATTGATCACTATGTGTGAGTTTATTTTAAATTGGTTTCTCAGCTGAGAAACTGACTGGTGGCCTTATTTAATTTTGCCCATCAATGTTTGAATTATCTCCCTTTATTGTTGTTTTGATGAAATCTGGTTAAAGATTGGATTCATCATGTTAAATAGTAGATCAGCAGGTAACAATCTCTAGCGTTTTATCTAGTGGTTATTCTGAATGTACATGGTATGTTCCCACTTATTTCAGGCAAGAACTTGTGCTATAAAGACTGGGGTGATGAGGGGCCCTGATTGACCTTTGGAGGATGGTAGCAAGCAGGTACTTGTTTAAAGCATCTGGTTTGCTGTGAAATAATACAGTAAAAGATTGATACACAATTAACTTAGTCCAATGTACAAGGGCAATTCAAATAATACGTAAACACTGTACATAAAACTTTTAATAGAGGTAATTAATTTACACATGTAGTTACACACATATGTTAATTTACACATACCACAGAAATAGTCAGTATCTGCACTATTAGTGTGCCATATTGCATTTAGGCTCATCAATTGTGCTTGATATACTTATAATTTAAAAGGGTGAAGTAAAGCAAGGTTAAAGTCAGGTCAAGGTTAAGTGTCAAAAGATGAAATGTTTTGTCCGGGCTGTATGCAAAAAAAGATTTTCAAAAATCTAGCAAGGAAAGTTCACCATGATACGAAGGCATGTCGCACACAAGACTCCAGTCTGTATCTCAAAGGTGAAAATGAAGGTTAGAGGTCAAAGGTTGCACTTGTCCAGGATGTATCTTGACCATGTATTTTAGGATTATCCAAAACTTGCCATGAAGGTACACCATGATAAGGTGGTGTGTTGGCACAAGATGCAGGTCTGTATTTCAAAGGTTAAGGTTAGAGGTCAAAGGTTAAACTGATCCTTGTCTGGGCTATGTCTTGACTATGCATTAAAGGAATGCCATAAAGGTTCACCACGATTAGGTTCTGTGTTGCGCACAAGACCTGAGTCTGTATCTCAAAGGTCACACTTCGAGGTCAAAGGTTGAAATGATCCTTGTCCAGGCTGTATCTTGACCATTCATTATAGGATTATCAAAAGAACTTGAAATGGAGGTTCACTATGCTAAGGCGTGGTGTCACAGATTCCATGTATTCTTCAATGCCATCTTATTCTGTATTGCAAATGTACAGATGAGCATTTTGTCTGTGTCAAAGGTTATTTCAACAGGCTTTGTTGACATTGGGCATCTAGTTTTAAGAATACAGTAGAATATCAAGTTTTAATTGTGATAATTTCTGAGTGTTGTCTTTGGAAGTTTTGTGCAAAATCTTGCGTTTAATTCTTAATTATAGTTGCCAATACTTCTTGTATGACTTCTATGATAAAATGAATCATTATAGGGACTGTCATACTCATGTGGTTCACTCAGCTAATATAAGCTAGCAGTTAATACTCATTGACTTGTTCCTCTTGTTTCTTTGTCATTGTTCACGTTTATCTTAATGAAATCTAGATAGTTTGAAATTTTTATTCTTCGGGTAAACAGTACTTCACCTGGTAACTTCATATTTATGAAATGTTTTTTTTTTTTTTCTCTGAATGTACAGGTTATTTGCCAACTTATTTCAGGCACAGTGGCGCTGTACAGACTTGGATTGTTATGTTCCCATTGTCCCAAGATGGCTGAACACATCTTGCTTGGCGTGAAATATGACAATTAAAGATACTTACTAATTAACACATAGGTTACGTTCACTTAACAGGGGATCTATTGAGATCTTTGGTAAATATCCTAATAACACTTCGGCTACATTTGGTTTATATTACATTTTATTCCCAATAAACTTGAAAACTTGGTGAGACTGTGTGTCAAAAAGTAGGTCACTACCGGTAAAATGTTTATCACCTTCATTTATTCCCCAATCCTTAAATATTTATAAAAATAACAAGTATGACCATAAAAGCGTGGCCAATTTCAAGTATGGACTTATCTGACCTGTTGTCTTGGACTTATTTCCCTTGATTTATCAGACATTTTCATCATTTTCCCGAAAAAGGTGATAAGTTTTGTTTTAATAAAATCTTCTGATTAGGCAATAAAATTTAAGTATCAAAACCTTTGCACAGAATGACAGTCTTCATAAAAGTGAGTCAAGTTAAAATATGATCCTTGCCGATACAAAACTACGCAATAGAAGTGAAATCACAGAAAAATCTTGTGATCTCTTAAAAGTAGCAGACTTCCTGAAATTTGGAAAAATTGTCAGACATTTGGTCTGACAACACACAAAAATCTCTAAGAATGTCAGAAAATCTGTCAGACTGAATAGATAGAACAAAATAAAAGTGAATTGATATTGTAACAACCAAGAGATTGCTTTTTCTAAAGGCACTGTGCCGAAAGCCACAAATGGAAACATGTGTTATGTTTTTCTAGCACATTAAGGCTAAAACATTGATACTGGTCTTCATGCTAAAAACCTGACTCAAAATTTACCTGTCATGTCTGTCAGAACGACAATTTTTGTGAAGTCAGATTTAGTAGGCTTAATTTGAAACACATGGTCAAAACAATTGTCTTGCCCTTCTACTTTGTACCTACTTTTTGACCAGAGCACATCAGACTTCTTATTAAGATAGAACTTAATAACAATATGTGCACAGTAAAATAATGAAACATATCTCATAGTTTTAAAGCATTTTTTTCTTATGGCAGTAATTAAATGAATACATTTTCATAATAGGCACACTAGCAGAATATTTATATATATTTATTTTAGAGGTCAAAGGTCAAGGTCACAGTGATCTTGAAAGCAAACTCAACAATACCTGGACCTATGGTCATTAAACTTGACATGAAAGTTGGGCCTGACCTGGTCGAGTATATTTTATATGTAATTAGGTGAAATAGTACTGGTCACCAGGTTATGAAAACTTTTTGTTTCTTTCTATAATTAATGTTTTTGGTATTTTTACACTTATTCTAGGCAACCAGGCAATGAAGAAGGGCTATACAGACATGGATGGCAGCGGGTCCAAAGTAGCAGAAATGGATCGTAAGAAGAAGGGCTGTATCATTCTGGTAGGCACTTGTTAGTCTTGCACATAAACAGTTAATGGATCTATTGTAATGGGCAGTCGTAAAATCATGCTTCTGCATTTACATGTACATGTAGGTTGTTAAAAATTGAATTTTTCAAAACTTTTGTTCGACTATTCAAAGAATAAGGAGAGCTATACTTCTCGCCCCAGCGACGGTGTCCGGTTCAAGTTTTATGGCAAGTTGGGATTTTCACCTATAAGTCCAATACCCTTCATTCAATTCTCTTAATACTTCACACAGTTGTTCAGGACCATCACATAATGAGGTAAGATAACTCCATATTATCCTTTATATGAATTATAGCCCCTGACTGACTACGGAACTTAGGTTAAAGTTTTAGGGCAGGTTGGGTTATTAAAAATAACTTTTATACCCTTCATTCAATTGACTTGATATTTCACACAGTTGTTCAGGACCATCACTCAATGAGGTTACATCACTCCATATTATCCTTAATACAAGTTATGGCCCCTGATTGACTTAGGAACTTGGGTTAAAGGTTTAGGGCAGGTTTAAGTTGTATGGCAAGTTGGGATTTTCTCTTATCAGTCCAATACCCTTCATTCAATTGACTTAATACTTCACACAGTTGTTCAGGGCCATCACATAATGAGGTTAGATAACTCCATATTATCCTTAATACAAATTATGGCCCCTGATTGACTTTGGAACTTAGTTTAAAGTTTTAGGGCAGGTTATGATATTTATTAATAACTGCTTAGAATAGTCCCTTCATTCAATTGACTTAATACTTCACACAGTTGTTCAGGACCAACACACAATGAGGTTACATAACTCCATATCACCTTAATACAAGTTATGGCCCCTGATTCACATAGAAATTTACATTAAAGTTTTAGGGCAAGTTGGGATTTTAATAAGAAAAACTTCTATACCGGTACCCTTCATTCAATTGACTTAATATTTCGCACAGTGAATGACAACCATCTTACAATAAGGTTACATTTGATTAACTTTTTTTAAAATTTCTTTTTATTTCTTTTGACAAGCACATGTTTATATTCTTAACCAGATTTTCACAAAGGGAAAACAAGTTATAAGAATGACTTGTGTCATTGTTTGGACGGGCTGGTGGGAGGGCAGCGTCAAAGTCATCTTATGTATCGAATAACTTTAGCTAGGTTTGACATCTAGTGACCTACATGTATCTTGGTATATCGGAAGAGTTTATGGAGACCTTTCATGGGATTGCATTCGAGGCCCATAGGATCAAGGTCAAGGTCAAAGCTACTATTAATAGAAAAATGGTTGGTATTGGATAACTTAAGTAAGGGTACATATTGCGAGCAAACTTGGTATATATAAAGAGTTTATAGAGACCTTTCATGAGATTGTGTTTTGGGCCCCCGAGAGTTATGGTCACTGTTTACTTTTTAATTTGATTTTCATTGCTTTTGACACACACATACATCATGATTGTATTCACTTCTAAGTCAAAGCGGCGTAGTCCAGCGTGCTTTTTTACCACAGCTCTTGTTAAAAGATAGTTTTACCCAAATTATACCTTAAATAAATAATATGTGGTGAGCTTGATCCTATTTTAAGGCACTGAAGGGTTTTTAGAAATTGAAAGCTTGGGCTTGGTTGGACATTTTTAATTGTAATCATTAATATGTAGCTTGTCCACAAGGACCGAAAAAAAACTGTTAACGTCTTAATATATATGTAAATCGATGTTCAATTTTATGTAGTGATTCTGACAAGGTCTCATTATTGGAATAACCATTTTGCTAAAACTTATAGTTACATTGCACTGTTTTAATGTTTATAGGTATCCAAATTGCGAGAGTGTCCCATGTGAACAGGCCCCACACTGATTCAGGAGCTAGCAGCCACCACCGCAAACCAGTCACATGTTTGCCCCATATGGCAAAGCCCAGGGCGGTGGTGGTCCGAAGGAAACGGGAGCGGTCCTTGTCTTCAGGCATGTCTCCAACCCAGAGGCGAAGAAATACCATCCAAAGGCAGGCTTGCCCCATATAAATGCCATTGTCTGCAAGCAGCTTCAAACATTAACCTCAAACAAGTGTCACTGATAATGTACAATGTAATTTGTAATTAATTATTATCATGTTGAATTAAATAAGTATTTTCCCCGCCATAAAGGTAGGGTGATACACCATAAAGGTAGGAAGATACGGTGATGGATTGGCCATTTCATATGTTTGGCCATTGAAAGTGTTGTTAGCTCATCTGAGCGTAAGCAAGCCCCCGCTTAGGACTGTGAACTCGCATGTCACAATCATATTCCAACTTGTAAAAACTGCTGCCATAACTAGCCTGACTTTCGGTCAGGAGTTTGTCCTTTAAATAACCCACATGTATATAAGAGTGTTAAACACTAGCAACAACAATACGAGCTTGACTTGGAAAGGGGATATAATTCGTCAAGGTTGGTTGTTCAAAACCGGCCGAACAATTCCGGAGGTACGGAAATTTCCGTACCGGTCCGGAAATCGTACGGAAGTTTTCAGAATTTCGTTCATGTGTTTAAAATTTATACTGACCGGACCATTTCCGTACCAATCGTAATAACAAACAAAAATTAACAGCTAATTAAATATTAGTATAAAATATATATTAAAAATGCACTTCACAAAACAGTACATCATTTCATATTCTAATACACCTTCCAGATCGGCAAGTCTTTTATTCCCGACTTTCTTTTCCGGATCGGTACGGAGATTTCCGTTGGTCCGGTCCGGCTAGTCCTATACCCAACCCTTGTCAAAAGTTGATGGTTTGTAACTTCAAATTTGCCAAAAAGTACGATTACCAGACATCTCCTGAAAGGGTTGATGGATTTAAATATTTTTGGGCAGTCCTATTTGACGTACATATGTTATCAAAATTTAAGAAGACAAAACCGTACAATTTCAGCAAATGAAATTGCTGAAAGGTAATCATTAGTACTACTCCCTTAAATAGCCTACGTACATGTCTATAAGAGTGTTAAACACTTGAAGCAACAATTGTGATCTGATTCTAATGCATATTGTTCCCAAATAAGACGAGCTTGGCTTGGAAAGGGGACATAACTCGTCAAGGTTGGTAGTGTTTAAGACCGGCCGAACAATTCCGGAGTTACGGAAATTTCCGTACCGGTCCAGAAATCGTACGGAAGTTTTCAGAATTTCGTTCGGGTTTAAAATTTATACTGACTGGACCGAACCATTTCCGTACCAATCGTTATAACAAAAAAATATATCAGCTAATTAAATATAAGTATAAAATATGTTTTACATTAAAAAGAAACCCATATAGAGAAAGATGCATAAAAAATAGCTCAAATTGATCAGGGACCAAATTGATCACATTGTAATTGATAAATAAATTTATATTTTAATACACCTAGATCGGCCAGTCTTTTATTCCGAACTTCTTTTTCCGGATCGGTACGGAGATTTCCGTTGGTCTTTTATACCCAACCATCGTCTGAAGTTGACGGGTTGTAACCATTCGGAACTCCTCGGCCATTTTATCGAAAACAACCTCGGATGTATGCCGGTACATCTGTTGAAGTAGTTCGTAAAATTTTGAATTATATCATTAGTTAAATGTAGTGTTTTAGAGTTGTATTTATTGATCTAAGTTTAAATTTATTGTCATTGAATTGTATTATAGCAAACATAATGAAGAATCCCAAGAGTTAAGTCACAAAGTTTAACTGCTAAATAAAATTACTACGCGATCTACTTGCAGCGGACTTAAACGTACCACTTTTTGAGTGTGTAAACCATCCATATACATCCGAGGTTGTTTTCGATAAAATGGCCGAGGAGTTCCGAATGGGGTTGTAACTTCAAATTTGCAAAAAAGTACGATGACAAGACATCAACTCCTGAAAGGGATGATGGATTTAAATATTTTTGGGCAGTCATATTTTACGTTTACATGTTAAGAAAATATAAGAAGACAAAATCCTACAATTTCCGCAAATGAAATTGCAGAAAGGTAATCCCCATCCAAAATATCGACGAGATCCATACTATTTCCGGACCGGTACGGAGATTTTCGTTTGACCTTGGGGAGTTATGTCCCCTTTCCAAGTCCAGCGCGTCTTACTTCGGACCAAAATTCATTAGAATCATTTCACAATTTTTGCTTGTAGTGTTTAACACTCTTATATACATGTAGACTATTAAAGACTTGCCGGACCGGACAATTTCCGTACCGTTTTCATTGTATCAAATCAATACATTTTATTAAGTCGAATTATTAAAGGTTCTATTAATAACAAACATCAATCGACTGCTTTTTATGTATTGTATCAAATACATAATACATACGTTACTTATGATTCTTGATAATGTTTGGATATACAACGTGTGAACATATTAATACGCTAACTATAAAACCCATACAGGGAATGATACATCAAAATTAGCTCAAATCAATGTACAAGTCGATTAATTGCAAATTGGCGCAAATTACTATATTTCACCGAACAACAACAATAGTGACAAAGGTTCATTGGTGATTGGTTAACATTAAGTAGACATTTAATTGTTGCATATATATATAAAACGTCTTGTTTACAAATTGCATGTAATTTCTACTTGCACTTCACAACGCAATACATGTTTTCATATTTTAATACACCTCCCAGGCCGGCCAGTCTTGAATACCGCGTCTTTCTTTTCCGGACCGGTACGGAGATTTCTCTTGGACCGGTCTTTTAAACACAACCGTATGTGTTTGTGGTGCTTAAATACGGTATCGACCACAATGTACTGATACCAGACTAAGTACGTCGATACTGTTTTTTTTTTGAAAGCATACAAGTAAGCAATTTTAAAATTTTTATCATTTGAGTTCCCGATGAGTATCATTTCTAGCACCAATTTGAACTAAAACGTAATGATCCTTAATTTAACTCTTTATTGACGTTTCGGTCTTGCAGCTTTTTTCAATATACTAAAAAACCGTTTACCTTTTGAGACTTAACATGGCATCTGTTATATATAAAACAGAATGTCAATAGAACGACCTGACCGTAACCGGAAACAGTTGACCATTTTATGTCAAATTAACGCCGGAACTTGATACGTTATTAGATAACTTTTAAATATAAAATTGAAACGTGAATGACAACAAAACATTAAACATTGACTAACGCCTTGGCCCATATACACCTTCATGGGCTGACTGGCCGGTCCATGACCCTCAGTAGTGTGTAATATTTCATAAATGAATTCCATGTCCTACGATATATGGATTTACCATTTCACAATATCCATGTATCAACCAACCAGGCATCAGAAGGTAATGTCGGATGCCGGGTTTTAGTACCACTAATTGTATTTGGGACATTTCAACCGAAACATGACACTAGACTGGTGGTGTAAGACCAAAGTTATTTTAACTAAATATTTTATATAGACACTTAAAAACAGCCCCAATTGAAAAACAAGCAATTGGCTTTCGTATTTCAACCTTCAATTGTGTTCAAGTATCAATATTTTATTAAAATTGAATGAAAAAGAAGCAAAAAATGTTCTTTTTGCAGAGAACTTGACTGAATTTGACACTCTATTGCAGAAATTGATAGTTTTCAATGTAAATATTGGAAAAATCATAGCTTGTGGAAGTCTGAAAATTAGTTGTTTGTAGCCGATTGACTCCCTGGCGGAAGGGTTATGTATTTAAACTCAATTTTGACAGTCGGGTCAATGGTCAACATGGTGTTTTCTTGTGATTATATTTTGTGTCTTGAATTGTTCTAGAGATGCCATGTCCTTGTTTTTCAATTGGGGTGTGTATAAAGTCAAAAGCCAGGTTAGTGTCTATATGAAACATATAGTAAAAATAACTGTGGTCTCACGCCAGACTGGTACCCTACGTTACTTTTCGGTAAAAGACCAAACACCACAGTGTTCCCTCCCTTAAATTTGCAAACTCAAACAAATCACACGAGGAGTCGGTCCTCAACGAAATTTTCTTCTTTTTATATGTTAAAATAACTTCAGTTATTATAATTTTCTATTTTCTGCCTATTTTCAACCGCAATTTGGCGCATTTTCACCGGCTACTTGGCTCATTTTCGCCCCACCACTTGGCCTATTTTTGCCCCGCCACTTGGCGCTTTTTGCCCCATCACTTGGCCTATTTTCTCCCCGCCACTTGGCCTATTTTCACCTGCAACTTGGCACATTTTCGTCTTCTACTTGGCCTATTTTCACAAGCAACTTGGCACATTTTCGTCCCTCTACTTGGCCTATTTTCACAAGCAACTTGGCACATTTCACCGGCTACTTGGCGCATTTTCGCCCTGCCACTATGCCTATTTTCACCCTGCCACTTGGCATATTTTCACCTGAAACTTCGCGCATTTTCGGCCCGCCAACTGGCCTATTTTCTTTCACCAGCAACTTGGCGCATTTTCGCCCCGCCAGTTGGTGCATTTTCGTCGCGCCACTTAGCGCATTTTCGGCCCGCCAATTGGTCCATTTTAACGGCGCCATTTGGCGCATTTTCGCCCCGCCACTTGGCCTATTTTCTTCCACAACTTGGCGCATTTTCGCTTGCTACTTGGCGCATTTTCGCTCCGCCACTTGGTCTATTTTCAACTGCAACTTGGCCCATTTTCACCGGCTAGTTGGCGCATTTTCGGCCCGCCACTTGGCGCATTTTCGGCCCGCCACTTGGCGCATTTTCGCCTTGCCACTTGGCGCATTATCGCCCGCCACTTGGCCTATTTTCACCATCAACTTGTAGCATTTTCGTACATTTTCGCCCCGCCACTTGGCCTATTTTCACCCTCAACTAAGCGCGTTTTTACCGGCTTCTTGGCGCATTTCTGCGCCGCCACTTGGCACATTTTCGCCCAGCCACTTAGCCAACTATAACTCCGCCACTTTGCGCATTTTCGGCCCGCCACACGGCGTATTTTTGCCCTGCCACTTCGCGCATTTTCGCCCCGCCACTTAGAGTATTTTCGCCTCGCCACCTTGCCATTTTCGCCCAGCCACTTTGCACATTTTCGCCCCGCCACTTGGCACACTATCACCTCGCAATTTGGCGCATTTTCGCCCCAGCACTCGGCCCATTTTCACGCCGCCACTTGGCGTTTAACCCGCCACTTAGCTCATTTTTGCCCCGCAACTTGACGCATTTTCGCCCCGTCACTTGGAACATTTTAACACCGACACTCGGCCCATTTTCACGCCGCCATTTGACGAGTTTCCAACCCGCTTCAATTTTCTCATTTTTCGCTCCGAAATCTGGCCCATTTTTGCCCCGTCACTTGGCGCATTTTCGCCCCGTCACTTGGAACATTTTAACACCGACACTCGGCCCATTTTCACGCCGCCATTTGACGAGTTTCCAACCCTCTTCAATTTTCTCATTTTTCGCTCCGAAATCTGGCCCATTTTTGCCCCGTCACTTGGCGCATTTTTGCCGTCAAGTAGGCATATGAATTCAGCAGAATGATTTGTTTCGATACCGATTGGCGCATTGCACTAACTAATTTACTAATAAAATGACTTATCTCCCATGGGAAATGGCTTTTACTACGCTTTTCTTCCAGCGTAGACATATTTGCCTTTTACTAAGTAAATGCAGAAATTGATAAAAGGACGCCATGCAATTGATTTACCGCACGTCAGAAAATGATATAGATTTTAGCCAGCTCTCCTTAAAGAATGAATTCATGTACTACAAAATAATGTTTATTATCTCGTTGATGGTCAATAAAGTATTGACAATTTTGATACTTTGCCATTTACTTTTCATATAAAGTAAACACTCAGCCACCAAAGAACACCCCAGTGATCTCAATGCCATTATTCGAAACGAGGTCTTATACTTCAATGAATTAATTAATTTCTTAGAATATCCACACACACGTAGAATACCCACTTTCAAACAGTAGAGCATAGAATATAAATGTATATATTAATTACTCCACATTCTAGGTTTATTTGGCATGGACCGTTTAATAATTCACCTCGTTATCTTTGGTAAGTTCATAAGTTTATCATTGCTCTATTATTTTGGTGTGTGATTGGCAACACTCTGAAATCATGACTTAGCATTAACATTGGTTCGTTACCTCTGTAACTTTTTTGAAACAACCAAGTGAATTAAATTGAATTTTGTTTCACTATGATTAACTGTAGTCTAGACAGTGCGCTGATAACGAACAGTCTCAAATCTGAATTCAGACTTAAGACTCATTATGGAAAAACTTCATTTCATTGTAATTTTCCTTTTATCAGAGCATTGATGGTAAAATTTGCTGAAATATATTCATATTTGAATGTTTTACTATTATAAACATACATTTATAGTTAAAGAAATGGAATATATATTAATTTTTGTTCCTTTATAAATGCTTTTCTGAGTCTAGACTTGAACTTGAGAATATTCGTAATCATGTCCTCAGGAATTAAAGACTAATTGAAAACGAACAAAAGCGTTTAGACGAAACTGAAAATGTTAGAACCTTTAACAAGATAAATACTTATATGAACAATAGTATCTCGAAAAAAAAACAACCGAGCCAACCAACATGAGCCGAATGTACGACCACAAACTACAACCACGAGTAGCTCCAAATCACTCGACAGAGCAGGACCCGTATTCACTTACGTTTTGAGTCTGCAGTGAGTTCAGACTCAAAAAAGTAACATATTGATTCGTTATATGTAATTTTTACCTTGGTTTTAAGCGTATTAAACTAACAAAATGGATTTGGATCAAGTATTTGCCTACTGACAAAATGGATTGGGATCAAGTTTTTGCTTATAAACAAAATGGATTGGGATCAAGTTTTTGCCTACTGACAAAATGATTTTGGTTCAAATTTTTGCCTACGAACAAAATGGATTGGAATCAAGTTTTTGCCTACTGACAAAATGGATTGGGATCAAGTTTTTGCCTACTGACAAAATGGATTGGGATCAAGTTTTTGCCTACTGACAAAATGGATTGGGATCAAGTTTTTGCCTACTGACAAAATGGATTGGGATCAAGTTTTTGCCTACTGACGAAATGGATTGCGATCAAGTTTTTGCCTACTGACGAAATGGATTGGGATCAAGTTTTTGCCTACTGACAAATGATTTTGGTTCAAATTTTTGCCTACGAACAGAATGGATTGGGACCAAGTTTTTGCCTACTGACAAAATGGATTGAGATCAAGTTTTTGCCTACTGACAAAATAGATTGGGATCAAGTTTGGTGTTATGTTTTTGACTACTGACAAAATAAATTTGGATCAAGTGTTTGGCTACTGACCAAATGGATTGGGATCAAGTTTTTGCCTACTGACAAAATGGATTGGGATCAAGTTTTTGCCTACTGACAAAATGGATTGGGATCAAGTGTTTGCCTACTGACAAAATGGATTGGGATCAATATTTGCCTACTGACGAAATGGATTTGGATCAAGTTTTTGCCTACTGACAAAATGGATTGGGATCAATATTTGCCTTCTGACAAAATGGATTGGGATCAAGTGTTTGCCTACTGACAAAATGGATTGGGATCAAGTGTTTGCCTACTGACGAAATGGATTGGGATCAATGTTTGCCTTCTGACAAAATGGATTGGGATCAAGTTTGGTATTATGTTTTTGACTACTGACAAAATGGATTGGGATCAAGTTTTGCCTACGGACAAAATGGATTTGGATCTTCTTACAAAATGGATTAGGATAAAGTCTTTGCCTACTGACAAAATGGATTGGGATCAAGTGTTTGCATGAATGATGAAGTTTATTGTGCCATTGTTTTAAAGAAAAATAACTCCTTACGAATTGTGTCTTTATTACAGTTGTGTTGGGCGTCTGTGACGTGACGGGTGAATATTGTACAAATGACAACCAGTGCGATCATGGTTGCTGTGAATACCGATGCTGTGCACAACCCATGCGGTAAGCAACTATATTACTCTAGTCAATCGGAGCACCCTCGGCCATTTTCCTTTGAAAACAACATAAGATATGTATAAACGGTTTACAATTGTCAAAATATTTTACATTTTACTGCGCTGCAAGTAGATCGCGCAGTATTTTGAATTGAGCAGTTAAGCCTTAGGACTTTACTCCGTGGAATCATAATGATTTATGCAATAATACATTTCGCTTGGAATTAATTGAAGTATGGCGGAGCTTAGATATTAGATATTAAAACACGAAAACAGATGTAGTAATTTAATTGATGTAAAAGGTTGCCAGATGTTTCTAAACATAAGTTATCACTTATGACGGGTCAAAAGGAAGTGCACCTGTCTGTGTAATTATCGTGGGAGGCTATACCATTCCTTAGAATACAAAATACTTTTACAGACAACGACATTGCATATAAGCCTTATCATTAAGAATTACACCATTTGCGGGTGTTTAAGGTCCGCCCTCTTCCACTCATGCGATACACACTCCCTGCGTCAGATTTTGCGTCGCCAATGTGTCAGCCAATAAGGTTGTAATCTAAGTCAGTCAGATGACCTGAATTAAAATCTTAAGAAGTAGCGTAATTCACCAGTCAATTGTTATCTCGGCCCCCATGGTCCCCTGCAGGCCGGGGATTCTACCCGGGCTGGGCTGGACCAAACGTCAAAGTCCCCGCTATTCCCCGGACTTGTGGGGGCGTGGTTACAATTGACTGATGCATAAAACGCAAGAGGAAAGTGAAGCAACATTAATTTATGAAAGATTGAAAGAAACATTTGATCAAATTGGAAGCCGGTGAGCTGATTTTTACATTTTGGTCAGTAAAAAATATCAAAATATTTTGCTCAATACAGTGTTAGATTTGTTTTTTGTAAGCAATGCATATATCTGCTTTCAAATGACCTCCACTTGTAGATCGGCGTCCATGATCGGTGGGGTGATCGGTGGCGTCGTGGCGTTTGCGCTGCTGATCACCTTCATTATCTGCTGTGTCTGTATGTGCGGTAAAAGCAGGGGACACGTGGGGCACACGCACGGGGGACAAGCGAACGTCAACGCCGTCTACGGTAGGCTAACGTACTAAGTATTGGTTATGCACCAGTGAATTGTAACCACGCCCCCCAGGTTCGGGGGAATACCAGGGATGGCGGGGACAATGGGCCGTGTTTTACCTTCCAGGTGGCCTTGCAGTGCCGAGTGAATGCGGTGGTTTTGTTTTCGCGCCGAAATAAAAGCGGGGAATGGGCCTTACCTAGGATGTCCTCGGGGTGCGGGGGCATTTGGCGGGGATTTTACCAGCAGTTTGTGCCAGCAGGGCGAGGATTTTACCTGGGATTAGCTGTACCGAAAGTCCCCGCTATTCCCCGGACTGGGAGGGCCCTGGTTATGATTGCCTGGTGCATTACCGTATAACTTTTAAAAATATGTGCACCTAAAAGCAATCTATTACTGCATTTGCTTCGTAAAGAAGTTCTAGCAGAAGCTGGACAAATGCTACTGAATAAAAGATACTTAACAATAATAACAAGGACACACGTGACTCCATATTTATAGACACAGGAGTTATGTCCGTTAAACGCTGTGCCCTCGATATGATGTCTATTACTGGCATTGTTTTATGCTAATTCTGCTACGTAAATTGCGAAAAAGGAGATGTTAAAAACTTATATTAATGCGTCTCTTTCAGTTCAAAACACTGCATCGTACGGACAGCCCATGGAGACCAGGTTGCCGCCAGGGTACCATACACCGCATATGTTTACCGGAAGTAGCCAGCAGTCGCACATGCATCCGGGAAACCCAGGGTCCGCCTTCCCCCTGTCTCCCGGGTACGAGCCCGGTTATCCCCCGGGCCAAGTTTATCCCCCGCCCCCGGCATACTCCCTGCCCCACCCTGGAGCAACCGGAAACCATGAGCAGCAGAGCAAGTTTTAATCATAAAAGAAAACAACAACTTTACCGATTGTCTTATTTATCAACTCATACTTTAAACAATTGAACCTGTATACACTGATTCAAGCAGTATGGTTGAAGAATTTTGTTATTTATGATGTGTTTTAAATGTTAAAGAAAGATAATCCCAGATCGTAATAAATTCGAAATCATTAAGTTATTCACAATTTTTAAACTTTAATTATGTTTAATTGCTATATAGCATTTTTTTTTGCAAATTTTCAGTCGTTTACAGAGTTTGAACAGTGGACTAATATTAAGACTTCAAAGTTTCTCTCATCATAAGGAAACCCATCATAATTCCACACACAAAACATTTCGCAAAATGCAGTAGTTTGTTTTCTACTCCAGTGCAATACGGCCGTATTTCACTCCAATGACGTATCATTACGCGATGTTAAAATGACGTCATAGAAGAAAATAGTGCGTCATTATTTTTATTATGAAAATAAGTATCTTTTAAGAGATTTAACCAGATGTGTGTATAATCAAAGCGTTATTAGTAATGAGTTTTGATCTGGAATGTCGTTTTGACTCTCGTGGATTTTTGCAGATTTAATTTTACTCGGATTTCACGGTTTTGACATTTTAGCCCGTTCTCAAAGTGCTTCTCTAACGTCAACACGCAAAATGCTGGGACACATATTCAACAACTTCATTTTCGACTCATTCATGATCGCATTCAGTGGTATATTGCTTTTTTACACTGAAAAACAACAACACCATGATCCCCACCATATTCATTTAAAAGATTAAGAACACTACTTGTATATTGAAAATCTCATTCAAGCCCTTGGCTAATACATATTATTTAATACTTGAACATGTGTAATTGTTATTTCTGATTGATTCAAGTCTTATGAAATTTAAGACGTCAAAAAATTCACGTTTAAACTGATTACAATCTTTGCCTCAATTCAAATCAATTAAACTCAATATGCTTTATTTTTTCACCAATAATTGATGATTATTAAACATAATTACAAATATGCAAAAAATGGGAGGATCAATCAAATATAAATATATGGATAAGCAATTACATTCAAATTATTTAAAGTTTACAGAGATATTAACAGAAAGATATATATTGCTTTATACGTACAGTACACACACACTGTGCTTTATATTTTAGGTACACACAAACCTGTTTTTTTGCAAATGCCTTTCCTAAAGCTACCCTTTAACAGATTGAACGTTTTGACAACTTTTTATTATTTTTTTGTCTTGGAACGAGCCAATTTTTGCGAAAATCCATGGAGACCAGTTATATAAGATTGCTGCCAAAACATTAGATCGCAGATTTTTGTATTTAAGTTAAAAAAATAATGTTTTATGAATTTTTAATCCATAAAACATTAATTTTCGAACGGAATTGTGAAAATTTACGATCTGAATTTTGTCAGCAAACTCATATCAATGGTTTGTAGATATTTGTGCAAAAAATGCCCTTTCCAAGACAAAAAAATAAAAAAGTTGTAAAAATGGTATATCTGTGAGAGTGCAGCTTTAAACTTGTGGGGTGACCTTTGAGATATTTTAAAAATGCTTATAATTCAATACTTAAAGAAAGATAGTTCATATACGTTATTTAATGAGTGCATTGCCACTGTTAAGAAGGAGAAATATCTTCAAAGCATAATAGTTTGTCTATTTGTATTTCAAATTATTCATCGATAATACGAGAGATTGATCGATTTAAAAATGTTTAAATTCTAATCTTCAGAATTAGCGTTCAACCCCTTTTCAAAATGCCCAGTTGGATAATATTGGAATAGTATCCAATAACAAAAGTAGACCAAGGTTTGGCAAAGGCCCAGGGAACAACTTAAATGCATAAAACAGATCTATTGTAGGGTAAATCATAATAAAAACTGATTTGAAATAGATCGTCACTAGATCGCGAAGACTGGTTAAGCGCTACTGAAAAGCTCGTCCCATTGAAAGGTCCATCTATCTGTTTATAGGTATAATGTTTCAAGCTCAATCAAACGACGAGTAATGCTTTACAGAGAATGACATTGTTGAATTCGTTTTGTTTAAGATATTTGACAAAAGTGCACGACCGAATTTTGCAATCAGACTTGAAAATCAGTTAGACTCTTAACATTCAGAACTGTTCATATATTTTAAAGAAATGACATCAACTACGTTAACGGTGCGTTTGCAAGATTCGCTTTAGCGAAGGTAGTTTTGGAAACAAAATCTGTATTTTCGGATTAAATACGGTGGGTGTTAGTTATACGTAAATGTATGAGAAAGCTGCAGGAATAGTTCGGACCCATGTCAATATTCAAGAGCAATGGGGTTAAATGATTTTTTAAATGAAAGGAATATAAAGTGGGGGAAGTTTTTTTCAATGATTTTAAACGTTTAATAATCGGCTTAGGTAGGATCAGCTCGATATTTGACTTTCAAAGATTAATTATAAACAACTTTAAATTGAATATGATATGGACGGATATATTATATTGAAGATCAACTTTTTTAAAGTGCAATTTTGCAAAAAAAAATTAATCATTTTGCATGAAAACGGTATAAATATTATGGATAATTATTAGGAGACCTTGTCGCATGAGGTCCTTTATACTGTTAATAAGAATATCAAATTTCTTTTACGATTATAAAAGATAGCTGCCGACTTGAATACTGATTTAAAAGTACAGATTTGAAAGAAGTGTTAAATAAGAGTACAAATAAATGTTTTCATTTAAACATTAGACTTGCCTTTAAAGCATGATATTGTTAATACAAAAATTGATTTAAACTTGACCATGAACTCATTGTCATAGAATTGATATGAACAAACAAGAGAATATGGATTCATATCGCGTACAAGTTTGAAAGCTGAGAAGGAGGTAATATGGAATAAGTATAAAACAAGAGAGAACAAGAGAGAGCAGAGAGGAAAGAAGACATAAAGTAATAAAGACGGAGTAAAAGACGGATAAAGACAAAAAAGATGCATTTGTTGAAAAGCGTAACAAAGAAACAAGCGACAGTGGAGAGCTAGTTGAAATGCCGTAAGTGCGACGCAGGTATATCATCATTTGGAAAGAAATGATATGATAGTACACCCGTGACAGAGTTAAGAATGAGATGTAGTGTGAGATGTAGAAGACCACAGTGTAGAGACATTGACCTTCAACACAGCAGACCCACTGATTTCATCACATCAAAGGTTTGTTTTTAAATAGTAATTCCTTTTCCGCTGACCGTTACAAGGCGGCATTTCTAACATTCTGACCGTTCCGAGGCGGTCACCCCAACATTTTAACCATTCCGAGGAGGTAACCATTACCATTCTGACCTATTTGAGGCGGTAATTCCAATTTTTAGATGGTTCAGAGGTGGTATTTTTAACATTCTGACCGTTCCGATAAGGTATCTCCAACTTTCTGACCGTCCCGAGGCGGTAATCCCAACATTTGACCGTTCCGATGCGATAATCCCAACAGTCCGACCGTTCCGAGGCAGTAACCCCACCATTCTGACCGTTCCGATGCGGTAATCCCAACATTCTGACCATAACGAGGCGGTAGCCCCAACATTCTGACCGCTCTGATACAGTATCCCCAACATTCTGAACGTTCCGAGACGGTAACCCCAAAATTCTGACCGTTTCGAGGCGGTAGGCCCAACATCCCACCAGTCTGACCGTTCCGATGCGGTATCCCCAACTTTCTGACCGTTCTGATACAGTATCTCCAACATTTTGACCGTTCTGATACATTATCCCCAACATTCTGATCGTTCCGAGACGGTAACCCCAAAATTCTGACCGTTTCGAGACCGTAATCCCAACATCCCAACAGTCTGACCGTTCCGAGGCGGTAACCCCAACAGTCTGACCGTTCCGAGGCGGTAACCCCAACTTTCTGACCGTTCCGAGGCGGTAATCTCAACATTCTGACCGCTCTGATACAGTATCCCCAACATTCTGACTGTTCCGAGGTGGTATCTCCAACATTCTGACCGTTCCGAGGCGGTATCTCCAACATTCTGACCGTTCCGAGACGGTAAGTCCAACATTCTGACCGTTCCGAGGCGGTAATCCCAACTTTCTGACCGTTCCGAGGCGGTAGACCCAACATTCTGACCGTTCCGAGTCGATATCCTAATTTTCTGTCAGTTCCGAGGCGGTAACCCCATCATTCTGACCATTCTGAGGCGGTAGTCCCAACATTCTGACAGTTCCGATGCGGTAACCCCAACATTTTGATCGTTGTGAGGCGGTAGCCCCAACATTCTGTCAGTTTCGAGGAGGTAACCAGAATATTCTGACAGATTCGAGGCGGTAGCTCCAACATTCTGACAGTTTCGATGCGGTAGCCCCAACATTTGACCGCTCTGATGCGTTATCCCCAACATTTTGACCGTTCCTAGTCGGAAACGCCAATATTCTGACTGTTTGAAGCGGTAATCCCAACATTCTGACCATTCCGAGGCGGTAACGCCAACATTATAACCGATTCGAGACGGGAAATCTTGTACATGTAACCAATGTCATTGTTTGAGGTCTCGAAACGTGTGCCTTTTAACAAGGTCATGGCTACAGGTTTTGAAACTCGTGCATTTAAACACTGTCATGGTTTTCTGACTTGAAACTTGTGATTTTGAACAAGGTCATGGCTACAGGTCTTGAAACTTGTGCATTTAAATATTGCATGATAAGAGGTATTGAAACTTATGCATTTAAACATTGTCATGGTAAAAGGTCTTCAAACTTGTGGATTTCAACAAGGTCATGGTTAGAGGTCTTAAAACTTGTCAATTTAAACAAAGTAATGTCAACAGGTTTTGAAACGTGTATATTTCAACAAGATCATGGTAAGAGGTCTTGAAACTTGTGCTTTTAAACAAGGTCATGGTAATAGGTCTTGAAACTTGTGCTTTTAAACAAGGTCATGATAATAGGTCTTGAAACTTGTGCTTTTAAACAAGGTCATTGTAAAAGGTCTTGAAACTTGTGCTTTTAAACAAGGTCATTGTAATATGTCTTGAAACTTGTGCTTTCAAACAATGTCATTGTAATAGGTCTTGAAACTTGTGCTTTTAAACAATGTCATGGTAATAGGTATTGAAACTTGTGCTTTTAAACAAGGTCATGGTAATAGGTCTTGAAACTAGTGCCATTAAACAATGTCATGGAAATAGGTCTTGAAACTTGTGCTTTTAAACAAGGTCATGGTAATAGGTCTTGAAACTTGTGCCATTAAACAATATCATAGAAAGAAATCTTGAAACTTGTGCTTTTAAACAATGTCATGGTAAGAAATCTTGAAACTTGTGATTTTAAACAATGTCATGGTAAGAAGTCTTGAAACTTGTGCTTTTAAACAATATCATGGTAAGAAATCTTAAAACTTGTGCTTTTAAACAACATCATGGTAAGAAATCTTGGAACTTGTGCTTTTAAACAATGTCATGGTAAGAAGTCTTGAAACTTGTCCTTTTAAACAATGTCATGGTAAGAAGTCTTGAAACTTGTGCTTTTAAACAATGTCATGGTAAGAAGTCTTAAAACTTGTGCCATTAAACAATGTCATGTCAACAGGTCTTGAAACTTGCTCGTTTCAACAATATCATGGTAAGAAGTCTTGAAACTTGTGTTCATAAACAATGTCATGGTATAAGGTATTAAACCTGTCCTTTTTAACATTGACATGCTGAAACTTGTCTATTTCAACAATGGCATAGTTAGAGTATTTAGCTGGTTGGCTTGTCCATGTAGTTATGATTGTATAATGAAAATGTTAGCTTTTGATAAATGCTTATTCAGACGTCATTGTCATTTAAAGGGCCCCCGCCCTTATTATGTCAACTGTGTATCATTGAAAGACGCCTACTTTCAAGCAACACGCCTTGATGTTTGCTCTTTTTTGTAAGCATTTGTTATACAATCTTAGTTCCAATGCTTATTGCCATAAGATATCGAGCAATTTCGATCAACAATTTCGATTCATCTTGTCCGCTCTTTTGCAAAAATATTGGTGAGCTTACTATCTTTACCGATACATTATTAACAATTATGTTATGATCCTTGATATTAAGATTGTTTACCAGATTTACTTGTAGCGCTTTCTTTACGTAGTCTAACTTTTGCAGCACTGGGTTACAATGTGTCAAAGCATTTTATCTCAAACCTATTCTTTGTGCTCTGTTTTACTCACGAATTTCTTTCCTCAGCGCACGAATGACGCTGGTTATGGGGATACTATCTTAAACACACACGCAAAAAAGTTCTCATTTATAACAGCGTTAAGGCCCAGAAATTGAAAAGACTTGACCAAATTTATTTTTCCTCTCTGAAAATCGAGCATTTCTTATCCATTCTTAACCATATGTGATCGCAATTTTTATATGCATAGTATGGCAACTGATTTTAATCATTACACTCTTCATTCGGGTGTTATAGCTTGTTAATTATCAACAATCGTTACATCTGTTTCTCTCAAGATTGACTGTTGCATGATAATCACAGAAGTGGACGCTCCAAGCAAGCGACACATTCTCGTCTTAGATACCGGGTTATAGGAGTATATTATTTCAAATTCCAGTTTCTCAGTCCATGGTTCGGCCTAGTGTGGAGCGTCATCTGGTTGCTGTTCTTTACCACCACTCTGCTGTTAGATGTGTTCTACTCCACTCGTAAAGAGCACCGCAAATACTGGCTGCTCTATTTGAGGAACTGGTCTTACTGTCTTATGTCGTTGACACTGACCTGTGAAACGACGGTTCGGCTCCTGGGTTCGATATCTTCAAACCGTTTGCTTAAAGGTAATTGGTTTTATGAGTGTACAATAATATCCACTTGCATTATGACCCAGTAAAAATTTGTGTTGGACTTTAGAAGGCACCTAAAATCCCTCATCCGAGATGACTTTAAAACATATGGTGTCAAACGTAGCAATGTATGTTATATAAAATCATAAAAATTTGGAGACCTCGTTAACAATTTCTACCTTGGTATATTTTATGTGTTCACGCCCAATTTTCAGATTGTGTTAAAGAGTGTTTTCACGCACACATACGAAGTATCCATTATGGCGAATAATTATATGTTTCAGGAGCAAGGATGCCAGTTATTTTGAAGGTGCAGTGGATTCTCTACAGTACTAACAACGTCGTCGCTGTAACACATACAGTGATGCATGTGTCCATATTGTATGAAGGTTTGTAACGGAAGATTTAATACTTACTGTAATGAAATTATTAAGAATACTTAAAAAATTCAGATCATTTTATTCATGGTATAAAAGCACAACTAATGTAGAAAATCATTGTTTACAGTAAGTTTTACTAATCGGCAAAATATGAGGCATTCTAATTACTGCAATTATTTGACATGCAACATAAATGACTATAGCGATCTAGTTTTCATTGTATTATTGCTTAAATCTGTGTAAAACAATGCCTTTAAACCTTTTTTATGCCTCTAGGTCTGGACTTTGAGACTATCAACAAAGTGCTGCTCACTACCATCTACGTCATCACAAACAGCGTCTTTGTAACACGGATTCCGGTCAAGTTTCTTCACTGTTACCAAGCGCCCGTTTTCATCCTCTTTCATGCAATAACGTGTGCTGTATACCAGTCTTCCAAACAATCAAGCGATTTCCGGTTTTATCTAGACTGGTCTCGACCAAACAAAAGTGGTGCTATTCTAGTCATTGTGATTGTTGTCTCCATTATTGTTCACTGTGTATTCTTTTCAATCTACAAACTACTGGTTCTACTGTACAAAAGGTTTTTCTCTGGGGTGAAAGAAATTCCTGACGATATAGGGAGTGTGGAAAATTTACATAGACATGCTACTGCCACAGATGTTGTTATAGACGAAATACGCACACAGGAAGAGGTGGATTTCACTCCTAATACCAAAGATGACCTTGACCTTAAGGCAAGCTCGTCCGAAAGAGATGAAGAATTCAATAAAAGGTGTTCACGCTTATTCAAAAGTGAGTCAGATCTTGGTGATTATCGAACGAAAAATGGGCTTTATTGCGATTTTCTTGACTCGAGAGTTTTGTTTCATAATAGACGAATGAGTGATGTAGGTCAAATGAAAACTCGCACAAATATTTCCCCACGAGTAACTGTAATTGTTGTTCAGAAATATTGTGAAGAGGACGAAATGGATGATTCTGAAAGTTGTGATTTAAGTTTTGACTCGACAGAGTCAACCCAGTGTCCGCAAGACGAGAGTCTTTAAGTTACTAATACTATTATTATTATTATTATTATTATTATTATTATTATTATTATTATTATCATCATCATCATCATCATCATCATCATCATCATCATCATCATTATTATTATTATTATTATTATTATTATTATTATATTATTATTATTATTATTATTATTATTATTATTATTATTATTATTATCATTATTATTATTAATAATAAGTTATAGATAAAGTAACTAATTACACTTAAATGCATATATCAAATGTCTACAGATGTTGACCATTGCAATTCTAGACCTACCATGGATCGGAGAATTCTGCCATCAATATTGTCTAAGTGAAATTTCTATGTGTTCCTATCTAATTCGCATTCAGCGAATGAATTGGTGCAGATCGATTGTGACTACATGACTATTTGGATTGCTGTCGCCCGTTTTTATAGTTGCGCAATTCAAGTTAATATACAAAAGACTACCAGGATGTAATGGTATCTACCGATTAGAATGTTTCCAATTCAAACTGTTTAAATAAAAAATGTATGATATCAAAGAAAACATTTCAGAAACACGAAATATCAAATGTTTATATACTAGTATTAGAAAATGTCAAAATATGCCAATACCACTTTATAAATACTTACTGTGTCCGTGTATTTCGTTTTCATACCATGTATTATAAGCAAACCTTTTTTAGAATTGTATATTAAACAATGGAACATTATATGTGGAAACTGTAAGGGCGCTTCCTTTTTTTGTTAATCGAATAAGTACCTTGACCTGATTTCTTAAGTGAAGAAATAACCATGATAAATTACAACATGTCGCAGTGGAATTTGAATGGGACGCCGTATTTTTTATTGGAACTATATAACGCGTTCAATATTCCATATTTGATAAACATCTGTGATACTTTACATATTGAATAGATGCTTCGAGTCACTGGTAAAATCCTGAAGAATGTTCGTTGATTTATAACTGAAAACTGTTTACTTATAAAGACAAGACTGCAAGTAGAGTGAATTAGAAAAAAAGGAGAATAACAGTAGGATATAAACAAGTAATTGGACGTTTGCAAACCATTCAAGTCTTCTCGGATTTCGAACAATTTGGTCAGTTTCTAGTGTTTAACCTCAAAACGTGACATCTTGATCAGACATGTCAAGAGACTGGATTGCATCTTAATATCATCCTGACTTCTCAACCAGCCTTGGCCAAGGGCACCTCGTTCAACCGGTGACAAATCTGGCGTCCAAGACTCAGACGATTCAAGACTCCCAAAAACCTCCTTGCTTTAGACACCATAGAGATTCCTCTGGCACGTCATATGCACGTGGCCGTCCTGAGACATAACACATAACGAGGAGAGTTATATGGCAATACAAGCGAGTTCGAATGATGGCATATAACTGATAGCGTTCGTGAATTTATCTAGTTCACCAGTTAGTATATAACTTACTAAGTGGAATTCGCAAACCATAACTAGTAAACCTGTTACTGTTGTACTCCTAAAGAGGTAGCAGGTGGCAGTTCTGCATGGGCACTTTCAAGACAGTTTTTAGTCTCATGATATTTATCTTACCGAAAAGGTTTCGTGAATATTAACTAGATAGCTAGATAATTATCGCGAAATTTCAGTGGTTAACACGAAACAATTCGCGAACGTTAACAGGTTATCTTACGGCAGGTATATGCCACCATAAGTTCGGGTGTGTTTGTCCATGTTTATTGATTCTGGAAGATTCGTACAGGGCAAATACGAACGTGACATGGTGTTCTATTGTTAATTGGAATATTCGAATTGAAACACCCATGAGTCGTCCTTTAACGGTACAACAGGGGCACCGTTTAGGATCTTTAATTGTTTTACATGAAATATTTCATGAGTGATATTCAAACGCAAATATCAATTGAGTATTTGCGCTTTTAAAATAAAACAATTAGAATAACACGGACAGGCCTAGAAGACAACAATTGATTAGCATTTTTTGCAAAGTGGTATGTTTTTCAGCGTAAATGGTAGAACAAATCCCAAATTCTTGATTTCCATTATTAAATATAAACATCGATTTTCTCGAAGGTTATCCTTAAATATCTATTTTTTTCCGCTACGTACGAATTTAAATAACAAAGAAGAGATATACCTTATTACTGCAGAGCCAAAGACGTGATCATTAATGGGAAAAAATAATATATAATACCTACCAGACCAGATGAATCCTGTTTGCCATACATCTTCGGAATCAGGTTCAAACCCCTCATATACCTACTTTACGTATCGACGGAAAACTAGTTATTTTTTAAGGGCATAATGGCCAAATACCAAGCTACATCAACATCAAAAGACTACACATACATTGTTTAAAAATACTCATGAATTCTATATTAAATATGTTTGTGATACCAAGCTAAATATACTGTTCACCAAATTCCGTGCCCTCCCAATGACATATCCAAATATCAGCCTCTTCAGAGGGAGTGAGACAGGTTAAAATTGTATACATGTAAACACATTTAAATTAATTCAATAACTCAACGACTAGACACTGATCTGACCTACCAAGGAATGACTCTAGTCCGAGGTGTTGAATCCTCAGGCACTCTAGACATGTATTTGATACAACTCGCCTACGTTAAGCTCAAGCGCACATCGCATCTTCTGTCTCTTGCCCGCTTTAGTCGGTTCGATCCGTATTTGCACCAATATGTGTCCCTCTGGTTTCGAGGGAAGCAACGAAACAATGACCTCCTAACAATATTCAACATGTTTTCACATACATTCTCTAAACCAACAAGTACGTTTTAGTTTTTTCATGGATACATATTTGGCTTCTCTGCTTATCCCTGTCGGTTCCATTGCAATACAGGAAAGTTGAATTTGTTTCAATTCTTGGACACTCTATTGAAAGTTTGCAATGAAAGTATTAATAAATGAATGTATTAAATAAGACATATATCTTCGAGGGCTTCATCACTTTGTGTTCTGGCTTTCAAACATTTGTATGAAAGTTAAATATTTAGAATTAACGATTTTCCACCGGCTTATTTACTTGGAAATGTCGAGGTTCGGATATAAACCAGTAGGTTGTTCATGACGGTCGAATGTATCCTCTGAACTCATTAGTCGGTAAATAATTTTTCGCGTTTGAGAAATGTTCATTGGGCAAGGTGAATAACTTCTGTAGAAACGTTAGTTTGCGATTGTCTATCTCCAGCTCGAACAGGAGCCATCTTAGCAGACTCAATGCCATGTCGTTGAAAGATGTTATTTAGCTGCTAAGCGTATGTTCCAAGCTTTGGACGATCTAGCACCATCATGTCATGCTAGAATTCGGCACCGTACATGACTGTAGGTATACATTATTTCTTTACTTAGAGGCCTAATGCTATTGGTCTAACGTCACCAGAGTTCTTTCCAATTGCGAGGATTAAGATTTTTCTAATTCAATCGTCGATTGCTTTGGTGTATCTTAATCTACTTTCAAGTATGATACCCAAGTGCTATGTTGTTCCTGAGATGGTTATATGTTCATTGCCGAATTTATTATTTGTTGGATTATTGAGTTTGTGAGGACTAAAACTTATTGCTTTTCTTTTGTCAACACTGATGTCATATCTTCAGGTTTAAACTTTTCACAACATGCAATTGATTTTCTAATGTTTGTTTAATTCCACATATTAGTGATAAATTGTCTGCAACTGTTGGATTACCTTTTATGTGGGTATATGGAAGTCCAGTGGTATTACAGTTTGTTACGCTCATTTGATACAAAATATCGAAGAAACCATGCGCATCTATCAAAACTATTTCCATTGAGCTGCACGTTAATATCTCCACAAATCATTATGAACCCATTAGACAAATATTAATCAAATATGGTAAATTACACCAATTCGGAAGCACAGGACAGTGAATCAAAGTAAGGTTATTTCAGCTCAGACCATGGCTACTTTCCATCTTTATAGCTTTTGAAGCTTATAGCTTTTGAAGCTTTTCCATCTTTATAGCTTTTGAAGCTTTTCCATCTTTATAGCTTTTGAAGGTTTTCCATCTTTATAGCTTTTGAAGCTTTTCCATCTTTATAGCTTTTGAAGCTTTTCCATCTTTATAGCTTTTGAAGCTTTTCCATCTTTATAGCTTTTGAAGCTTTTCCATCTTTATAGCTTTTGAAGCTTTTCCATCTTTATAGCTTTTGAAGCTTTTCCATCTTTATAGCTTTTGAAGCTGAATGGTTTGTGATTTCTAAAACGGGCTGTACATACCGGATCCACTTCATTTACTTTTATTAAGGAGGTTTACGATACTTTCTTCTTACTTTCTGGAACTCCTTGGCATAAAGGTGCCTTAAGTGCATGTTTCATGGCTCATTTGAGCGTGATTGATCTGTATGCACATATCTTCGTCCTTGCTGCGTGTCATTCTAAGCAAACTTTCAACATACAATTTCATTGGCTAATGAAAAATACTCTTATCAAGGAGATACAAATATTCGTTGCAGATGGACTGTCTATTCAAATCTACAGGCTCGCTAAGCCTTTGCTTGTAAATAATAGTCGGCTGTAATTTGCGACTGTTCAAAGCAACTTTCATCAGGGTCATAGCCAGATGGTTGCATATGAACACGCTTAACCGCAGATAATATTTAAAGGTCAATTGCAATTTTGCAAAATGAATGATCTGAATCTGAGTAGCCCGTTGATCCTTTTCAGCATTTATTTCGTACAATTTTACATAGCATCGACCAAGAGTTTTTTTCTTTTAGCATCTTAGGTTGAATTTTATACTTTGTACCTTTGTAATCTTAAGCCAACCGAACACAAACTAAATAGCATTCAATGACCTAAACTCTTGTGATTAACACTATTGTGTATTATCATACCTTACCATAACAGTCACTGAACCCATATACAACTAATGTATTTGCAGCTATTATATAAGTATACTTATTTATTTATGGAATATGGTGTTCTTAATCGTGTTGTAATATGTGTCAAGTTTTCAGCTAAGTGCCTGCGGAAATTGATACCACAACGTTAACTTAAAAAAATAAATCCACTTATCATAATCAAGCTGACCACATCTTCAACATTAATAGATTTGCATCATCGTGTTCCGAACCAATTATATTGGTTTGTTTTGTGGCAAGACTAAAGATTGTGCATGTGTTTTTTTTATATAAATGCATCCTGTCTTAAATGTTAAGCGAACCATATATACAAGTCTAAGAACTATAAAAGTTTTGTTCTACCATTCTAATCATGGATATTGAATAAGTATTTGCATAGACATATTGTGTACTTGAGCTCAATAAAATATTCTTAAATCAAGCTGAACACAGATAGACTGCCGAAAACATGAAAATCATTGGAAATAGCTTCTTTTTTTTTGGGGGGGGGGGATATAATTTCTGTACCTTTTGCTATATGCTTCCCTTAAAATTAACTGAGAAAAGTTCACTTTCTTATCTTTCTTATACGAAAGCGGACGAATGACTTCGGTTATATGACTTCACGAACTAAAT
Source organism: Mya arenaria (assembly GCF_026914265.1). Classification (NCBI taxonomy): domain Eukaryota; kingdom Metazoa; phylum Mollusca; class Bivalvia; order Myida; family Myidae; genus Mya; species Mya arenaria. The sequence goes on along the minus strand of NC_069135.1, from coordinate 33,879,175 downwards.
AACTAACTGTAACATCGTTGTGAACTTGTGATAAATAAACACAAACACTACTTCTTAAACAAAAAGCTACATGTGATTAAGGCAAACCATTAAACCGCCTTTTTCCTTGCACCAAATTATTGAACCGCCTTTTCCCTTGCACCAACTAATTGAGCCAACTTTTCCCATGCACCAACTAATTGAGCCAACTTTTCCCATGCACCAACTTATTGAACCACCTTTTCCCATGCACCAACTTATTGAACCGCCTTTTCCCTTGCACTAACTAATTGAAATGTGGATTGTGCTTGTCCTTGCTCAAAGTACCTACACGATATAATATTATAGTCCTAAGAGGTACAAATTGAATTTTAATACGTTTTAAACATTCACGTTCAACTCAGCGATGGACAGACTCTAATGAGGAAATATTGAATTGAGTTTAATTTACATTCGGCTGTTCCCAAATCAAATGATATATGTCGCAACCTTTGGGAAATCTGTCATCTCTATGATTGTGCACACCTCACTGGGGAAATATGTTACCTCTATTTTTTTTGTTAACCGTTTATCGCGAAAATCATTAAAATCGCAGCATTTTATCAAAAAAGTACCATGAACGTCAAACATAGCGATTCATCAAGAATCATGTATAAAAACTCTATTTGTTCTATAACTATATTCAAGAAATATAATAGATCTATAAACAACTGGAATACATCTTTTCCAATGCATCAACACAAATTCATACATAACTGGCCAGTCAATGTTTTTTTGTTTTTTTTACATATATATGTATTTTATTTTCATAGCCACCAAATTTACTAAATCTCACGTAAATATTTTGACCAAGGAATACCCTTGGACATCGAATCATTCATATTGTTTCCAAGGGTAATTAGATTCCATATGTCTAAGTGACGCAACCTGATGAAGATAGTTAATATCCAACACCATTTGTAGGAATTGTTTCTCCGCCACTCGAAGCAATCACGGTTCCACTCGGCTTTTGGAAACAGCCACAGTAACCGGAAGCTACTCGACACTCCCTCCTTTTGCCTGAAACACTGCCGCATGTTGGTCTGTTCAACGCCACTCGCCGCTGGTTGTCGACGCAAGCCCCATCAACAATCCAACAAAGCTGTTTACCCCGAAGGTTTGTGGAACATGGCATTACTAGAGCCACCAGTATTACTATCGAAATCCAGATGCGCCTATCCATCTGTAGAATAAAAGTTAAGATGAACGCACACGAACTTTAGAACGGTTCGACGAAGGATCATGAAACATTGGTATGTTGCCCAGGCATTGATCCTCATACCCCCGTTTTGTTGGTGGGGTGGATATTTTGGAGTCAAAAATGATTACGCAAAACAGCTTGAACATGTGTTGACCTATGACCATGACATTAATAACTTTGGCATGGAACTCCGTCGAACATGACCAGCAGACCAAAAATGTATGTGGAGTAGGTGAATGGTTAAGGTCATAGTCAATAGTGTTTGCGAAACATGTTCTGCACTATACTCCAATAACATATTATCGTAATATAACGGAACTTCATTAAAAGCTGATTTTTGACCAGTAGATGACCTTTTTCATTTTAGAAGGCAAATGCCAAGGCGAATAAATCTTCTTAAAGCACCGTATTAATGCCATCTAGTTCGTGTTACGGATAAAACGGCACTCATAGGGCATACAAACACAGATGTATTTCAAATTTAAAGATGTAATATATTTTATAAATATTAAGGGAATTTCAAACATAAAAAAATATAGTATTTGTCGCTTTTGTGTGATTCTTTAAGTACTCAATCATATTAGTTTGAGAATGTATGCCTGACAAAAGAAGCTGCATCTTGATTGTACAAGAGGGGGTTTTGCGCAGCAATGTTCACCAGACACTCCAGTATAACATTAATGCATTTTATTATAAATAACACCGCCTTCACGAAGAAACATCATTATCTTTATATAATTTTTACGTGATGTCATATGTGAAAAGCTTTGTTACGATGCGTTTAATATACTACGCGCTGTAAAGCATCAAATTAATATTAATTTAATAACTAGAGTATTCGTGATCATTCAATACGAAATTAAATCGCCTTGGTTCGTTTTTTAATATTATTTTAGAAAACTCGTTTGATTTATTCTGTATCGATTGACCACGCTTGTATTATCCTCCGTTTATAACAACTAATTATATTCTCTTACCTGCGTTTTTTTCTAAGTCACAAAATATATATTGATTGTCCTTCAAACAGCTGTGTCCGTATGCGTTATAATGTGCATGGGATTTTATATGTCCGAAGTGCACATACAACAAAGATTGTTACATGCTGAGATTATGTAATATAAAGGCCCGTTGTTTTTGTTTAGCATGACTTTTTTGAAATCTTAAAACAAGAAGTGTTTCCAAGTCAAGTGGAAGAGAATTGCACATATCCTGTTGCATACGATAATGAACATTTCTAGTGTGTGTTTTTAACAAGTAGGCGAAATGTTACTTGGAGATCTACTTAATTCTTGTAGTTAAAAACTTGTCTTTATACTGTATGTTAGCCTAAAAGTGCTGACGATGCCAACACCGAAAATAAGAAAACATAGTTATTTTATTGTCAACCGACAAGAGAAGTCTACAATGTATTTGTTGTTGATATTCTGGCGTTGTTTTAAATGACGCATGTACAGTAGTGTGGTTACATTAGTCAAACTATCATTTCTTGCGGAAAGTATTCAGACGTACCCACGTACCCATGTATCAATGTTACATTGCTAAATATAGCCAAGGGTCGGTGATGTTAAGTCAACCATTAATAGTGAAAGAAAGCAAGAACCCAAAACGTTTAGTACTATTCCTATTGCAGATATCATCATTCTAACACACATTCTTCAAAAACAAGCTGTACTGAATTCAAATTTTCATTTAACCATATTTGCTTTCTATTAGTGTCTCTAATAGAAACCAGCATTGGTCATGTGTTGATCAAGGGATTTCTTCAGCGTCTTGTCTTTCTTGATGAACAGCTTTCAATTACTGTGGTACTTTGAACCATCTTGTAACGGGATTATTCGGCCTCCGGCCCCGCTGTACCAAGCTCCGTGTTATATAGATAGCCGGAATTGAACACTCATATGTATTTGTATTTAGATAGTTCAGTGTGGGAAGTACTTTCATAGACTGTTAAACATTTGATCATTACATTAGTGTGTTTTAAAAGCGATTTTGGAGAACCGTTGAATTGTTAAAAACAAACCCAGAACAGGTCCTCTGGACGGGGTAAGCGAACTCTTTCTCGGATTTTTAAACAGGATATGTGTCCACCTCTGCTGGGAATCACCGCTTCTTATCAAAGTCTAACTTTGAACAATGTTCTATGAGAGCTATTCCAGTCACTTCTTGATTGAAGAAACAGAATGAGGTATACATGGAGAACACTAGGTTCTTCCGATTTTTTTCCGAATGGACTCATTGGTTCTGAAACATATCTGTCAACAAAACGGAATTGGGAATATCCAGTTGAGAGAATTGTTAAGAGGTTGAAGTTACTTTGAGGAACTCCAGACTTTCAAATGATCCAGACTTCTAGTTTATTATTATACTACTGCCAGCATTTAGACGTTTCTAATTTGTAGCGATATGAAACACATTTTATTCGCATCGTTATGCCTATCATAGTATGTGCACTTAATAATTTAAAACATTTCTCGGTCTCACAGGACAAATTTTGCGCAATATTTATATGCGAATGAACTAACAGATAAACGGACCGAAGTTTCCATTGAATTTATAGATGAAAAAACCCTATTGATTTTGGACTCCTTTTACTTTTGGCACAATTGCTACCACTTTTATATCATATTGCCGATGTCAGGATTGTAATGGTTGCTTAAAACTCTATTGTTAAGGCGACTGTAAATTAATTGACAGATTTTCACTGCCGCCATAGCCCTCTTTTCTCGACCGCCCCTTAAATTTTATTGACTCAAATTAAAATGAACTAGGGTCTGTATTTGTGTATCGGTCAGATACTGTCAGGGAACGGCGTTTATTCATACAAACGGTGTCGAGGCATAACAAGCATAAAGCAAAAATGAGAATTGTTACGAACGAGTTCGTGGTTCGTCTAGAAACACATAATTATTTTATATAGCCCCTTATGCGATGAGAATGAGCATAAATACAAATTCAACGGTGAAACAGTCATCTAAGAAAAAAAAATAAAAAAAAATAATTAAATGATGACCCCCCCCCTCCCCCGCGCTTTCATTTTAAAATGAAAATCTAGCAATATAATTACCGATTAACGCAATTTATTTGAAAATTAAATGTACTTATGCAGTTAAGGTTTTTATACCTCACTGTGATGACTCAGCAAGTGATGTCATGATAATGTAATGAGCTATTTCATACGATTTTATTGATAGTTCGTATTCACATTACATGCCATGGACTTCTAAATAACAAAACGTTTATGTGAAATCTGGTGGTTATTTTTACTGTGGAATTACATTCTATATATAATACGATAATAATTCATTGTAATGGCCGATTGTCCATGTGTTACACAGTCTTGTAAATGTCATTGCCTTTTTTCTTCGAAAAGCTAAGGACACATGGGAGCATATTTTTGTTTTGTTTTCTTCTGAATACAATTATTTCATTTGTTGTTTTTCATACAGACAATGTATTATTATTTAATACCGTAAGTTTGTATTTGCATTGCAATACATGTACGTCTGAACGCCACATGATTTTCTGATCCTTCATATTTGCCATACACCACCAGCATTTAACTGAATATCTTCAGTAAAGGAGGAAAGAATGATATTGAGTAAAATTGAGTTAATAATTCATGAAGAATTATAGGATTTTTAACAAAAACTATAACATTTTGTAAAAATTGATAGAACTATAAGGGATTAAACCTCCAACTTGTATGACATTCTCATCTTATGAATTCAAATTTGCTCATGGATAAGTTACCATTTCTGCACCTGAAACTGTTTCCAATCACTTGTAATAAGGGTCCAATTGTCGCGAGCGTCTTATCTCGGTTTGAAAATGGTTTGTAAATGTTTTTTTTTTTTTGCGGATTTGGACGAATAAACAACATGACGCATTATGACTAGGAGGAGGAAATGCTTGTTTTACGTAATTCCAAATAATGAGTATATTCGGCTGCCCGAAGATATTTCAATTGCTTTTCCGAGGAGTATCAAGGGAAATCACTGCGATATTTCAGTCTCTGTTATGGTCAAGGACTAGACCTATTTGAGTGGTTTTAGTAATCAGTACAAAGACATGAGCCTAATTATTTTGCAAGTGAAGAACCCTAGCAAAGATAAGAGACTTCATGTATATTTATGAATCTATATGCATGAGCCTACACATCGTGTAATACATTCACACATACACACTGTTATAATGTATATGGTGTACATATAATATTTATCATACATATACATGATACCGCAGTTCCGGTAGTGTTAGAACACAGTTAAACTTTGTTAATACAGACATCCGGTACTCCGAATGATTTGGATGGCCTCGGATCGTATTCATAAATCTTCTGATGAAATTTTAACAACGGATATTCTAAAAACCCTATGCTTTTCTTGAACTGCATTAAAATGCCTTAAGTTTATTATGTTGATCTTGCTCCTGCTTATGTTCCTATCTTTTACGGAAAACAGTAAATTTTTAGTGCTTTTTTAATATATTCAACTAAGAAAAAAACATTTCTTCGCTATGTGGCAATATTTCACCAAGAAGTTTTATGAATAACGCCCCTGGTGATCTTACTGCATAGTGTTTCATGTGCAGATAAAATATTAAAAAAAAAACGTATTTGTATTTTGAAAATATCTGCGTGTTATACATATTGAACACTCTCATTTTCATTCATGTTTTTGTTGTTATTATGTTCTGCTTGACTTTGTTTTTCGAATTTGAATATTGATACGAAAATGTCAATTAACCTTTTAATTACGTAGGCTTCTTAGCAAGCACAGTCTTGGCCTTCTTTCTGAAAATTAATGTTACTCATAGTGTATACTATTAAGAGTTCGTCACTTAAATAAATAAACATGTAAGTACAACCAATCTCGTAATCGTTGTAATAGGATGTGACTCATCATAAATGTATCCATGGATTCACCAGTACACAAAGGTTTATTTATTTTGTTTCCCGCCCATTTTGTCAAATGAATTGTCCACGTGTTTGCGCAATACCCACCCTATGATTAACTGACTTCATGAACTACATTATCCTGTTGAGAAATGCAGACAACAACGAAACCCACCCTTTTGTAGAAATACAATCCAGAGGTGGTTATAATGCCACATTGTTCATAGATACTGTTGAAAACGAAATACGAGGGAAACTTGACTACAATTTTTCAATTGCAAAGAATAATTGTTAATACATCAGGCTTTAAAAATGTATATAAATGATATCTTAATTCCTTATATGATATTCGGAATTTACTGTGATTTGTGTGTCGGTAAGGATTTTTATGTATTTTTATTCTTTAACATTCCATTCGTATATAAAGTCCATTATTTTGTATTACTTCATATATTTTAATTGATAAGTATGATGTAAACAGTCATATTATTAACAAAACAACTCGCCAATGCTTGGGAAAATGTGTGTTTTGGAAATATAGTGTGGCGAATCATTAGGATTGTTAAAACTAAGATACAGACGGCTAGAAATGTTCAACAAATGTTGACATATGCTCAAAGAGTGTCTTTGATGACAGCAATTTAGAAAAAGCGTTAAAAACGCTTTTAAACGCAAGGCTTAAATGTTAAATTATTTCTCAGTTTATGTAAGAGTTCTCGCGGGCGAGTAGCTTTGTTTTCACTGTTATAATTGTGGTCTTTAATTGTAGTTTTTTTTCTGCAATTTCGGTATCAAAGAGTAAAATAATCATATACAATATTAGTGTTTTTAGATGTTTTACTGTGAAAAAGAAAATTTTCCAAAAGCACGAGCGAGTCCCTTTAAAGAGTTAAGAAATTATACAGGAAACATACACCAGAATCATAGCAATATACACTTATGGGACCGTATCACAAAAGTATCAAAAAGATACATTGAGCATATGTTAGCCTGAGTGTTACAATTTTACTTTATATTTCTTGCATTTAAATGGTGAAACAATTTAAAAAAAAAGTTTCATATTTCTATTCCAGAATATACATAAAAATGATCTCTTAAACTAGTGGAATTAAACAATCAAGGGGATTGTTTATTTAAAAAAGCAACCAATTCAACTTGAGATACTTCTGTAATATGACCCCTGGTATAGATGTCATAGTGGCAGGTGGCCATATTCGTCCGCATACAGTCTGAATACAGTGTGGAAAACAAAAGTGACTTGTACTCCGACTATAATTAATACAATACACATCAAGTGTGTAGAGACGAGCCGTGGAGAAAAAGATAAGTTGTTTAAAGGCACAATAATTAAACACAGATACTCGACGACATATAATAACTCAAGACAATATACAATAAAAATAAACAAAAGCAATAATACAAAACGCCTCAATACAACAGAAACACAACGCCTCAATACAACAGAAACACAACGCCTCAATACAACAGAAACACAACGCCTCAATACAACAGAAACACAACGCCACAATACAACAGAAACACAGCGCCTCAATACAACAGAAACACAACGCCACCATACAACAGAAACACAACACCTCCATACAACAGAAACACAACGCCACCATACAACAGAAACACAACGCCACAATACAACAGAAACACAACGCCACCATACAACAGAAACACAACGCCACCATACAACAGAAACACAACGCCACCATACAACAGAAACACAACGCCACAATACAACAGAAACACAACGCCACCATACAACAGAAACACAACGCCACCATACAACAAAAACATAACGCCACCATACAACAGAAACACAACACCACAATACAACAGAAACACAACGCCACAATACAACAGAAACACAACGCCACCATACAACAGAAACACAACGCCACCATACAACAGAAACACAACGCCACAATACAACAGAAACACAACGCCAAAATACAACAGAAACACAACGCCTCAATACAACAGAAACACAACGCCACCATACATACAAACACAGCGCCACAATACAACAGAAACCCAACGCCAAAATACAACAGAAACACAACGCCACAATACAACAGAAACACAACATCACAATACAACAGAATTACAACCCCCAATAATCAACATAAACACAACTGCACAATACAACAGAATCACAACGCCACAATACAACATAAACACAACTGCACAATACAACAGAAACACAACGCCACAATACAACAGAAACACAGCGCCACAATACAACAGAAACACAACGCCACCATACAACAGAAACACAACACCTCCATACAACAGAAACACAACGCCTCAATACAACAGAAACACAACGCCACAATACAACAGAAACACAACGCCACCATACAACAGAAACACAATGCCACAATACAACAGAAACACAACGCCACCATACAACAGAAACACAACGCCACAATACAACAGAAACACAACGCCACCATACAACAGAAACACAACGCCACCATACAACAAAAACATAACGTCACCATACAACAGAAACACAACACCACAATACAACAGAAATACAACACCACAATACAACAGAAACACAACGCCACAATACAACAGAAACACAACGCCACCATACAACAGAAACACAACGCCACAATACAACAGAAACACAACGCCAAAATACAACAGAAACACAACGCCTCAATACAACAGAAACACAACGCCACCATACATAAAAACACAGCGCCACAATACAACAGAAACCCAACGCCAAAATACAACAGAAACACAACGCCACAATACAACAGAAACACAACATCACAATACAACAGAATAACAACCCCCAATAATCAACATAAACACAACTGCACAATACAACAGAATCACAACGCCACAATACAACATAAACACAACTGCACAATACAACAGAATCACAACGCCACAATACAACATAAACACATCTGCACAATACAACAGAATCACAACGCCATAATACAACAAAAACACAACTCCAAAAATCAACATAAACACAACTGCACAATACAACAGAAACACAACGCCACAATACAACAGAAACACAACGCCACAATACAACAGAAAACACAACGCCACATTACAACAGAAACACAACGCCAAAAATCAACATTAACACAACTGCACAATGCAAAGGAAACAAAACGCCACAACACAAACGAGAAATACACCGCTGAAACCCAACAGAAACACATTGCCACAAAACAAAAGAAACACAATGCAATAAAACAAGAGAAACACAATGCTAAAATAAAACAGAAATACAACATCACAATACAACAGCATCACAATCCAATAATACAACATATAACACAACATAACGATACTGAAAAAACAACATACAACGCCCCAATACATTAGGAGCACAACGCTTTAAAACAACAAACACAGAACGCTTTCATACGAAGAAACACAACGTCCCAATATACCAGAAAACACACAACGCCAAAATACAGCAGAAACACATCCCTTAATACAACAGGAGCAAAACGCTTCAACACAACATACACACAACGCGTTAATACGAAGAAACACAACGTCCCAATATACAAGAAAAAACAACTCCTCTATACAGCATACACACAACGCCAAAATACAGCAGAAACACATCCCTCAATACAACATGAACATAACGCCTCAATACACTAGAAACAAAACGCATTATACAACAGACACATAACGCCGCAATACGGCGGAAACATAACGCCACAATACAGCAGAAAACAAGGCCAATATATGGCATGCATATAATACCACAATTGAGGAGACATACAGAACAACAATACAAAGCCAAATACAGCAGAAACACAACGCCGCGAAAAAGCTCAAACCAAAGGGCGAAATACAACAGAAACACAAAGCCACAATGAAACATACACAAAACGCCCCAAAACAGCTGAAGCACAACGCAAATATACAACAAACACATAACTTCATAATAGGATATACACACAACGCAACAATGCAACATATACACAACGTCACAAGACAACATACACACAACACCGCCTCACAGATTACTCCATTTTGTTTTATATACAGTAGCATTTACCGACTCTCTACATGGTTGGGCAACTTACACGGCCTGTAAACGCCAGCTCCACCACTTTACGGTGGTGCAAAGAAAAAGAGCTGTTATAAAAGCGTTAACTTTTTATATTACTTCATGCGCAAAACATACTCGATAGCGCCACCACTACTCGACAGCGCCACCACTAGGGCAACAGCACCACCACTTTTATAAATATGTGCATTTTTCCTTTTTAAGAAGTGCTTATTAGTTTTGTTGTGTTCCGACATAGGTACTATACATAACAGTTATGTTTGCATGCGTGAGAATGTTCTTACGGGGTGTGTAAGCACTGAAATGTACTTGCTATGCAATCAGATCTCAAAATATGCACAAGTCTGATTCGGGAGAAAAGCTCCTGGCACCACAGTTTGTACAATATTGAAACGAAATAGTAACCAGCCTACAGTAGAAGTGTTCTTACACGGTACCACATTCTCCGATTTTCGAAATATGTCCGTTAAATGAAATTATCAAATAAAATATAAGTCATACTCACGTTTGTCCATGTATACATAGGGCACAGCTCCACCACGGAAGTGTCGACAGCTCTTTTTCTTTGCACCACCGTAAAGTGGTGGAGCTGGCGTTTACAGGCCGTGACTTAGTTCAAGGCAAGATAAAGTTAAGCCGGTGCAAACAATGTGAATATCATGCATATTTAGGTACGAAATAATGATTATACTTTTATTTCAATTTATTAGTGCATTTATGCCAAGCACCAATAGGATTTAATTTGAAAAAAACCTTTTGTTAAGGACGAAATGAAGATATTGAGTTGAATTGAGTTAATTCATGAAGAATTATAGGAATTTTAACAAAAACTAAATTTTGTTTATCGTTGGATATTGCGCAGAGCTCTTAGCAATAAAAGGTGTTTTACCTGGTTTCTAAGTAACAGTAACACTTTGCTGATGTAAAATCTTTAATTGTTGCCGCCAAATTATTTGAAAATTACTAAGGTACATTATGTTTACTGTTTCACTATGATAACCCAAAAAGTGAGCTTTTCTCACGAGCTATTTCATACCATTTTATAAAATGTCGTTTGTATTCACATAACATGACATGATACATCTAAATACCAAAACGATTGCATGAAATTTCTTGATCATTTTTACTGTGGTTCTGTGTTTTATATTTAATACAATCATTCAATTATTTCCTGTATTACACACTCTTGTAAATGTCATTGCCTCTAATTTTCTTCGAAAAGCCAATAACACATTGAGAAAGCATACTTTTATTCTGTTTTCTTTTAAGAACAACGATTGTATTTGTTGTTTCTCAGACTACAATGCATACTGATTTAATACCTTGCGTTTGTATTTGCATCGCACTATATGAACTTCTGAACGCTAGCCGATCTTTGTAAACGTACATTCATGTTGATCCTATTATATGGCACCAGACGTGACTTAGATGTATTAAATGTCACATGTAATTAACAGTTTTCTGTTACCGTCTTAATTACAAACAGATTGTAGCCACTGGCAAATGCTGAAAGTATTTTCCATTTTTTTCGTCTTGTCTTCTCTTTCAAATAATGCGCAAACGCTTTTAATTTATTGTGTATTTTGCCTTTCACCCTAAATCTGAATTATATATTTATTTAAGCAGCGAATGATATCTTTATTTCAATTTATAAAAAAAATATTTATTATTTCATATTTGCTTTACACCACTAGCATGTAATTGAATATCTTCTGTTAAGGAAGAAAGAAAGATATTGTGTTGAGTTAATTGATGAAGAATTTAAATATAGGAATTTTAACAAAAATAATAACATTTTGTTTATCATTTGATAGTATGAAGAGCAGTTGGTTATTAAATGTTGTTTTACCTTGCTTTTACCTTGCTTTTAGATAACAGTGACCCATTGGCGTTTGTTTTCTTTATCGTATTAAGAACTGTTTTTTGACGTTATTATTGACGTACGTTTAGCATATACTTATGTTTTGTTAAACTTAAAATGTTTCCAACACTGCTTTTCCGAGAAGATTAAATAAAGTATAAATCACAGTTCTACATTATCTTTAATTTATTAATGTTCGACTCAAACTAAGTGCAAGTTATACTTAGCCAAGTTTGAGTAACATATTATGTGAATCGTCGAAATGGTTTAAATATGTTTTTTTTTGCGGATTTGAACGAAAAAAATGACGTAGTATGACGCAGTCGGACGTGCTTGTTTCACGAAATTCAAAATGAGTCACTTCGGTTGCCCAAAGATTTGTCAATAGCTTTCCCAAGGAATATCAAGGGAAATCACTGCCATAGTTTCAGTCGCTGTTATATTCGTCGCTGTTTTATTCAAGAATTAGACGTAATATCGGCGATTTCAATGACATGAACAAAACAGTTTGCATTTGAAGTACCCTAGCCAAGATAAGAGACTGCACGTATGCTTTTGAATCTACCTGAAGTGTATGACCTTACAAATCATGCAATACATGCCGACATACAAATGTTATGATATATATGATGAACACAGGGGCGGTTCCAAGAATTGACTTTATAGGGTGCGTAACTTAGGGGTGCAACCTTTAGACGCGCGTCCCTCCTTCTGAATCGAGATTATATGCCATTAACTGTTTTCATGGGGGTTTTGGGGGTTCTCCTTCAAGAATATTTTAACAATATTTAGTTGGAAATTGTGCATTTGAGCGTGTATTATTCCTTTTTTTCCTCCCATATTAAAATAAAAAGTATGGGGCGTGCACCAGCTGAGCCTCCTCCAAATCCGCTAGTAGTACATATGATGTTTATCATACGTGTTATGTACCTGCAGTCGCGGCTTTGTAAGTCCACAGCTGAAATGTGTTAATTGAGACATCGGATATTCATAATGCTTATTAATTATCGGGATGGTCTGGTGATTTAATATGCACCAGTCATTTGTAACCATGCCCCTCAGGTCCGAAAAATAGCGGGGACGTTGACTTTCGGTCCAGTAAATCCCAGGTGAAATCCCCGCCCTGTGGGGAAAATGCCGGTAAAATCCCCGCCAAATGCCCCCGCACCCCCGAGGACATCCTATGACTTTTGGGAGAAAATCAGGATAAGGCGCCATCTTTTTTGAATATCTCGCGAGATCTCGTTTAACGGGAAACTTTTAACTTGGCTATAACGCGGACAAATCCTGTTACAAGAACGGATATTTCCCGGCACAAAGCCACGGCCCGTTCCTCGCTATTTTCGGCGCGAAAACAAAACCACCGCATTTACCCGGCACTGTGGGGCCACCCACCATTTCCCCCGCTATCCCCAATATACCCTCGGACCTGGGCGGAGGGCGTGGTAACAAACAATTGACTGGTATATTACTTTATAGTGTTTCATGTGTAGAGAAAAGGTTCAATTTTCATTTGAAATATCAGCCTGAAAATCTTATTGAACACTCTTATTATTTGTAATTCGTTGCTGTTCTTATGTTTTTCTCGATTTGGTTTGTCGATAAATTAAATTCAAAATACAACGGTCATTTTAATGTAAAATTACTATGTAACATAGCCGTTTACAGCTTACTTTCTGAAAAATATTGTTACTGATAGTTTATACTTTTTGAGTATGTCGCTTAAATGGATAAAAGTATAATCAAAGGTAGTATCATTGTTATGGTATGGGAATCTTAATGAATTAATGTAATCACCAATATACAACGGTTACAGGGAGGGGGGGGGGTACCGAACCCCCCCTCCCCCATACAACCGCCCAAGTTTTTTATTGTTTAATATAGGAGAACAAGAGCAAAGAACTACACCCAAAATACACCATTTTAATGGTAAACATTTTATTGGGGGAGTACCAAACTACTTGTCAACACGTGAAACCAAATTGATTCTGTCTACGCCCCTAAGTAATGAACGCCCCCTCTAACATCAACTCCTGTATACTCCCCTGGGCTTACTCATTTCCTTCTCACCCATTTTATCAATTCAATAGTCCATTTGTTTGCGCAATACCACCCTATGAATAAGTGACTACATGCCACTATGGAAACTGAACAGGGACTTCACTATCTGCGAATGAATCAACATAAATCCGCTTCCATGCATTGTTACTAATAACGGGAACTGCAGTATCCTGTTAAGAAATGCAGACAACAACAAAACCTTGTAGCCTTTGATATATAACTAACGTGCTCGCTGAACGCAGTTAACTTATGCCGTGAGCTAGATACAATCCAGAGACGATGGCTATAATGCCGTATTGTTTATAGATACTGTTGAAAACGAAACACAAGATAAATAAACTAGACTTACAGTGTTTCGTCGTTAAGAATTGTTGTTAGTATACCAGGCTTTAAAATGCATTTAAACAATATTTTTATCCTGTCTGTGATATTTGGAATATACTGTGATTTGTGTGTCGGTAAGTATTTTTATGCATTTTCATACTTTTTAACATCCCAAGTGTATTTATTTTGCATTAATTAATGTACGTTAATTCATACGTAGAATGCTAACCGTTGAGAACAGTTAGAATATACACTTTGTACTAACTCATATTATTAGTAAAAGGTACTCGCTCATATTTTGGAAAATGAACTTTATAAATGTTACGAAATAAAGCGAGGCAAATTATAAGGATTGCTAAAACTAAGAAACTGACAGCTGGAACCCAACATCAAATGTTAGATTGACTACATACTCAAATAGTTTCTTTGAAATCGACGATTTTGAATAGCGCTAGTAACGTTTTTAAGCAAAAGGCTTTATTAAAGGTTAAAAAAAACACTCAGTTTATGTAGAGTCCTCGCAGGCGAGAAGCTTTGATGACAATTTTCTTTTTGTTTTGAGTGTACCGGCGTGGGTTTGCGCCTTTATAAAATTGAGTTTTATAACGCAATTTTAGTGATTTTTTTTTGGGAATTTCGGCATCAAAGGGTAAACGATTATACTATTAATTAGTGTTCAAATAAATAACCGTGATAGAAATGTTCCCAAAACATGAGCGAGTCCCTCTAAAGCGTTTCAAAAACTATGTAGAAAACATTCTTCAGAATCACGACAGTATACACATGGATCGTATCACAAAAGTAACATAAGAAACATTGAATATATGTTAGTCTGAGCATAACATTTCTTGCATTAAAATGTTGTTTTCTATTTTAAAAACTTTTCATATTCCGAAATATACATAAAGTGACACTCTTATTCAGAATCAATACATTCGCATGTATAACAAACATTAATTTTGAGTGATAAACCTTAAACTACTCGCTAAATAATGTGTTTAGGGAAAACAATAATAACTGATAACAAGATCGTAACCTTGTATTTAAAAGCTGAATACGCAAAAATATTAAATATTTGGTGAGTGCTAAAAGATTAACTGTGATATACTATAGTCTCATAAGGTAGAAATAACGCGTTTTCTGCTCCTTTCTTTCAAATTAAAAACGGTATCATTCATACGAACCATTGTTTTTGACATTTATTTATCGATTTTGGTATATTTAAACAATTGTTTTAATTGTGGTAAATCTTATGTGGGAGTAAGAGTGCATCTTTAAGAACAACGTATACTACTAGAAGAATACACAGTCAAGGAGAATGCTGAATTCAAGAAAGTAACCATTTTAACTTTATGTGCTTCTGTTATATTGCCCCTGGTAAGGATGTCATAGTGGCAGGTGGGTCAATCTCTATCGTCATATCACTCTACAAACAAGTTGAATGCGCTTATATACAGCAGACACACAACGCCTAAACTGTGTCATGATAGACATAACACCCCAATACAACACGCTAAAACAACAGACATAGAAAGCCAAAATACAACTTACGCACACCGCCTTAATAAAAGACATAAAACGCCCCCCCCCCCCAAAAAAAAAAACAACAACAAAAAAAACAAAAAAAACACAACAACAACACAATAAACAACAACAAAAATACAACAACAAAAAACAAACACACACAACGCCACAATAAAACATAGATACAACGCCTTAATACAGCAGAAAAACAACGCCCCAATACAACAGACATACAACGCCCAAAAACAAATTACGCATAACTCCTTAATACTGAAGAAGCACCATACCCTAATACAGCACAAACACAATGTCATAATACAACATACTTACAGCGCCCCCCCCCCCCCAAAAAAAAAAAAGGAAAAAAAAGAAAAAAAAAAAAGAAACAACAAAATACACCACAACACACATTTCATAGATTTTGTTTCATAAACAGTGGCATTTAGTACCGTCTGTCTACGAGGACAACAAGACAAAGTTTAGCCGGTGCATAACATATAAAATGAAAATACATAAAGAACTTTACTATTCTTTTTAACTTGTGGCGTTGTGTGCTTATAAATATTTGTCGCGAACATTTGTGCTTATAAATTTCTATATAACAAAACAAAAATATTTATTCATAAGTGCTAATATTTATATATTCCATTTGTGGTTGAGTCTCTTGTTAAGTGTCCACCTCCAGGCAGGAGTCCGGTTAAAGTTTTTGCAGATAGGCGTGTTCTAATAGTTTCATTTTCTGAAGCATAAAGTGTACATAGGAGTACATACGTAGATATTAGCCATATATTATACTTTTATCCAAAAGATGCCTTCATTTTTGGGTCAGATTTAAAGCCCTTAAACAACTGTAGAAAGAACCTTTCCATCGAATGACATTTGCTGTATCCGAATTAATCAAGATGGGGAAAACCTAAATCTTCAGAGGCTTGTCGAAATTACGCTGATAGAATAACAATATAATTAGATAAAACCCGATAGCTAGGCATGGATCGATCGGACAGTAAATAGAATCGCATCCAACGGGACCCATTAGACTTGATGTGATTCAACCACTTGAAGCCATTTGCCCGACATTTTAGTGGATCTGCGGTCTGCTTGATGAGATACAGCAATTGAATTTTATTTCCGGCTAGTTTTATCTTTGGGATTGCTTGTCTACTGAATAACAATAAATATATAAATGTCCTAATAAGTAAAGTTGAAAATTGTATAATAGAGATTAGCATAAAAACTACAGCGACCATATTTGGCTATTTATTTTCTACTTTGTCAATCAGCTCACATGTTCCTATTTGTGATGCATAACAGAACAGAAGAGAATAGAACATAGTAGAACATAACGTTTATTTATCTTAAGAATATATAGCTCATAAAGCTTATAAAGACAAAAACAAATATTCATATTATATGTTGCGTGCATGAAAGAACAAAATGAATTATAAACCTTTAACAAAGAAAATAAAATCATTTTAGAATATTTGTTCATTCGCATTCTCCTTCATCAGAGGTTCGATCATGATACATCTTACGCATGTGGTACGCCTAGCATCATCACTCCGGTGAACGAGAATGCACATTCGAAACGTAAAAGACTATTATCGATTGTCATACACATACTTCAATATCGTTTAATTTCTGTTGTATTTAAGGCATTCAAACTCAATTAATTATATTGCTGTTGTTTTTTATTCGTTTTTCCCTGTTCTTTATAATATAGTCACGATACAGTCATAGCGTATTCTTAATTCCCATTTCAAAAGTTACTGACCCGACGTACATATAATTATAATTCATTATACATTACTGAATGTAACAGATTGGTCAGAACTTTGGCCACAATGCCATGCTTCAAGCACTGGTAACATCATAAATAATTAAGTGACTCTTTGTAACAGGTTGGCGTGAACTTGACCACAAATAATGCATATCTCACTATTATGGTATCGGTCTGGGAATCTGAATTATTTAGTAGTTGTAATTGTTAGATGACATTAAGTAAAACAGTTTTATTAACAACGGATGGAATGAGCGTAGCGTCTTCTAACTGACTTAGAATACAACCTCATTGGCTGACACATGTTAACGCAATATCTGACGCATCGAGTGTGTATCGGATGAGTGGCTGTATGCGGGCCTTTTTAACACTCTTATTCAAAATCAATACAAACACATGTATAAAAACATAAATTTTGAGTGATGAACCTTTATCTTCTTACTAAATTATGCATTTTTAGAAAATATTAATAACAGATAACCCGATTGTAAGTAACCTTGAATTTAAAAGCCGAACATGTAAAAATAGCAAATGATAGGTGAGTGATAAAAAATTGCTGTGATCTACTATCGTCTTATAAGGTAGAAATACCGTGTTTTATGTACCTTTATTTCAAATTAAACTCGGTATCTATCATAAGAACCATTGTTGTTGACATTTATTCATCTTTTTGGTATATTATAAAAATGGTATCAAATGTGGTAAGTCTTATTTGGGAGTAAGAGTGCATCTGTAATGATTAAGCCTAGCACTGAATGATTGCCTATCTGCAACTGAACTGGCTGATCATATAGGTTGTATTCTAAGGAAGATTATGTAAATAATAGTTTGACCATTTCTTTCACCCTCACTAACCAAACACTAATGCCTTTGATAATGAAATTATTTTTTTCTTCAGGGCAGTTGTCATGTTTTAAAAAATTTCGACGAAAAAAGAATACATGCGGCGGTATCATTAAGAGACACGCCCTTACGACCCCCGACGAATGTTGTGAAAGCAGGGGTCAGGGTTTTACACAGCAAACTGCCGTATGTATTAAAACATTATTGTTTGGTTTCAAACAGCTGTTTCAAATAACAGATATATTTCTAATAATCAACGGACAAGGATTGTTATAGCTTAATACCCAGCTCAATAATCGAGCTCAAATTAAGAACATTGATCGACAGTTAATTAATCTGAATAACTCTTATAGTTAATAATAGCAGATTTATATAATATATAATTCTTATGAAACCGGCGCAAATGTCCATTCTTGTTACGTCATTTGAATGTTATTAATACAAGATGAAATCCGGCTTATCGTATCGTGTCCATATATCAACTTCTAGATATGGAAGCATGGAAGCGCTGTTTTGTCATGATAACTAACACGTGTATTTATGACACGTGTGATTAATAATAAGTAACGAAATAATCGATATGTTCTTGTTCTCCAGGTTATCCTTAGCAGGAATCAGTACGAATGCACATCTTGTAAGGCATGGAAAAGTCAAACCAGTGGTCAAACAGCGCTCAAACCATTAAACGGTAGTTTAAACTTAGTCATGATTTAGCCATATTTAAGTCTTAGTCATAATTAAGTCTTAGTCATGATTTAGTTATATTTAAGTCTTAGTCATATTTAAGTCTTAGTCATATTTAAGTCTTAACTATATTTAAGTCTTAGTCATAATTAAGTCTTAGTCATGATTTAGTTATATTTAAGTCTTAGTCATATTTAAGTCTTAGTCATATTTAAGTCTTAGTCATGCATTAGTTATATTTAAGTCTTAGTCATCAGTTAGTTATATTCAAGTCTAAGTCATGATTTAGTCATATCTTTTAGTCTTAGTCATGATTTAGTCATATTTAAGTCTTAGTAATGATTTAGTCACATTTAAGTCTTAGTCATGATTTAGTCATATTTAAGTCTTAGTAATGATTTAGTCATATTTAAGTCTTAGTCATGATTTAGTCAAATTTAAGTCTTAGTCATATTTAAGTCTCAGTCATGATTTAGTTATTTTTAAGTCTTAGTCATGATGTAGTCATATTTAAATGTTTGTCATCATTTATTCATAACTTATGAATTATAAAATAAAACATTAAAATCTACACTACTTCGTCATATTATTTTAAGCAGTAACAAATACTTGTCTTGAAATCCATGATATGGTGTCAGTTATAACTATTGATACGATATATAACTATTTGTAAGATGTGTTTAAACACGTGTTTCTTTTTTAGATCAGTTTGTTTGTTACCGTAAACACCGCCCTAAGAAAGGAGAATGTGGCGGGAGAATAAAACGAGCAAGAGTCACGACCGTGAAGGCATGTTGCGAAGGAACCGGAAGTGGGTTTTCAACTTCCGGTCTGGTATGCAAATTTTACAACGTAGGTTGTAGCGCCTTTCTTTTGCTCTGTTTAGTTTTGAGTCAGTGCTTAAGAACACACTTCCTTCTTTGTTTACTTCAAATAAAAGGCGAATAATAATTTTAATTGAAGAATGGGCATACGTGTCCATCTGAGTAAAAGATATTTTTATGTAAAATCACAAATTTTGTTTTTATTTTCTTACACCACTTTATTTATGATACAAATTATCATGCATCTAATACACTGACTTATTTCTGTTACATAGCTAGTAGTTTTGTGCAGTGTAAAAGTCCTTCTCTACGTTGAAATCGTTGAATTCATTCTCACTCCAACACAAGGACAACCTCCATATCTTGATTATTGTTCAGAAGTTCACCCAGGATTCGATCTAAATTGCTCTCTACTCCCTTTGTTATACCCAACTTTCTTCTCTTCCGCCCTTTTGTTTTGTCTACCTATAATGATATATTCTTATCTCTTTTCATAGTCTATTTCTATAATAAAATGTTGTTAAGATATTAGATACTTATCCATACGTATGCTATCTTCTTTAATGTACATTATATCGCATATAAATGTATGTAAATCTATTTCGGAGAGAAACATTACCACTTTATAAGCTCTGCTTTCATTTTATTCGGTTTCAATATATAATATATATAATAGGATGACATACAATGTAGCAACATTTAATATATATTTTGAACAAAATATATTTAAACTAGTGATGAAACGATTATCGAGTAAAATCGATAAATCGTCGCTGACAATGCTATGTCGGCGACAATCGATAGTGGTTGTCCAATATCGGTGTCGCCAATGTTACTTCCGGTAACTACGTATTTTTTTGTTTTGTGGTAAAAGTCGAGTAAATGTGTTTTTTTTCTTTCAAGTAAATTCATTTAAACAAAAAAGATGTCACTCTCTAACACAAGTGCGGCGAATGTAAACACTTTTGCTTTAAAACTTACAATCTCTCCCAAAATTACAAATTAGTCTTAATTGTTTATATATTTCATAAAACATTCTTCAATAACCTGTCTCTATGATGTAGTGGATCCGGTCGTTCCTGTAAATACCGGGGATCCCGGCTCGATGCATTCTGTTTTTGAAACCGTTTTGGGTTTGGTTTGTAATTAACTAAATTACTTTTTTGTTGTAAGTTTTATAAAAGTAAGATGTTCTAATAAAATGGTAAATTTAACAGGTTCACAAAAAATAATATGCATTTACATGGATGAAATATTAAGATAACTTACATGTTCCAGTGTGCATCATTTTGCAGTATAATGTGCATTTATCGAGTATGTGTTGTGTTTTAATGTGTTTATTTTCTTTTAGTTGTTTAAAGACAGAAAACGGATATGGAAATTTACTTTCTGTTGCAAAAAACATGTCTTTAGCATCACACGTACTGAATCCAGGTTAAACCATTGAAATGCTCGTGATACTATGTATAAATAATGTATTCCTTACTGATATTATGAACTTTCGATTATTGTCCGATAGTAAATCGAAACGCTTGGTCCGATTCGATTCGATCATCGATAGCAAATGGAGTCCGATTTTCAAACACTAATTTAAACTAGGTTTGATATCACTACCACCAGAGTATTAAACTAACGCTTATCAAATCGCAGTTGTTTTAAAGGCTTAGAACACTTTCATAGAGCTTTGTAATTTTAATGAATTCTGCATTCTCTATCTACATATTTTTATGTTTTTAAAGCAAAGATACTATTTTGACAATACTTTATCAGTTAGTACTGTTCAAGTGTTGTGCGGACTTCAAAAGGTGCTCCTGAAAATAAAACTTTTTTTTCATTTTATTTAATTTTCTTAAACAATATCACATTTCAAAACAATTTTAATATAATATATTTGCAATTGTGTCGACATTTAGAGCTATGAAATATTTGTAATCGGCTATTATTAAGATATATTTTCGGAGAGAATTGATTGCAACATGTCTATACAATGAGTTTTCCAATTTAATACAGAACTTAATTGTGTTTTAAGGCTTCGAGCCATTAAAGATATTAAAGGTATTAAATTTGTCTGGCATCTACCATGCTAGTTTCCAGGATCATTACGAAATAATGTTATGTTTTGTATATAATACAGACAATAAGACATCACGATAATGGGTTAGGTTTTTGATACAAACCAGACATATCTATTAACATCGGGATGGGAACTACTGGAATTAATTCCCTCCTAACCCTATAATTCGGCAAATGTTTGATAGCATGATCTATTGTATGAATCAATTACTTGTTATTACTTTGGTGGAGCTGAGGATTTCCTGAAAAAGAACTGACTTCTGATTTTGTGTTTATTGTATTTGTTGCTGTTTCATGTTTAGCATGTTTTTTGTTTTGTTTAATACCCTATACAATTCAGGGACGGGTCTAGGATTTGATATTGGGGGGGGGGCATAACTAAGGGGCGTTACCTTTTGACTTTACCCCTCCGTCAGAACCAAAATTTGTTTGGTTTAAAGTGGTGACGCGAGATTTGGATTTAAAAATTTCTTGTCCGAAATTGTGCATTTTGGGTGTATTTCTTTGCTAATCAATAAACAAGTAAACTTTGACCCGCTAGTGCAAGAATATGTAAACCACCTCAGATTAGTTTTTTGCATGTAGTTAATACGGTAATCAACTCTGAATGTATACCACAGTGTTGCATACATATACAAATACAAAGAAAATTTAATCGGATATGTCATAATGCAAACAAATAAATCTTTTTGCATTCTTTTTGCATGTTACCGCTTTCTCGTATATTAAGTTTCTGTCATCAGAATGACATTTATAATAATTATACATAGAGTTTACTTGTTTAATCATGACATTCACATCACACATACTGGACTTTGTATTTTGTATTCTGATATTAACACATTTTGAATTTACTTTAACTTTTGTATTTTACATTTATTCACTTCGAAGTACATCTTTTCAGGACCAACTCGGGAGGAACAGGTACACGTGCACCTCGTGTGAATCGTGGGAGAAAAATCAGACGATACCAACCATTCCACCCATCACAACTACCGGTTAGATCTTGTTGATTTCCAAAAATCAAGTTGTTGATTTTTTCTTTTAAGCAACTCATCTATGTCTCAGATTATGATAAAATATTATAGTAGTTTTAACTGGAGTCTCCGAGCCTCCTTTCGGGTTATTCATTATAAGCGAACCAACGTGACGCAGAAAGACCCTGGTCCACCTCCCCCTGTTTAACTGGCGCTGACCCCTTTTTCTTCTCTTCTCTTGGTTGTGTAACGTTTCGTATCTCTCTTTTGGCGTCTACATCTCGCCTTAAATTGCCAGTGGGTGCGGCGTGGTCAAGCTATAATGCAGCCACCGTGCGTAGGTAGAGCTTTATAAAATGTACACAACAAACATAATGTTCTTTGAACAATGTAACATGGCTCCAAAAACTATAGTTGATATCAAGGCTGTTTTCGATTTGTTTGTTTTATAGCTCGTAACATGTTTGTCCATGTACAATGTTAGAATGGAACCGTCACTGAAAAATTGCTGTGTTATGATTTCCACAATATAGCTAGCTTGATTTATTCAGAGTAAAATAATTAAAAGCAAAAACCAATTCATATCATAGGAGTACAAAAACTTTCAAAATTTATAAATAATATTATTATTTCAAACAAATATGTATGATAGTTGACAAGGATTGTTTATGTTGTGACGTTGTTTCTCAATTTAGAATATGTTTAGCATACTCTATATATTCGACTGCCTGGCTTGTCATTGTAATTTTCATCGTAAACCGTAATGGTAAATTTCCAACTTAAAAGGTTAGATATTCTATATGGGTGATTCTTTAGGCACGAGCTTTAGCCACATGCAGATAACAAACCTCTAATGAACACTATTTTGCAGAATTGCCCTCGGAATGGGGCCATTGGAGTCAGTGTTCGAGGACATGTGGTTCCGGTGTGAGGGAACGCTACCGGAAATGCACCACATGTGACCTTGATGATCCCGGAAATAAGGAAATTAAACACTGCACCGTTCATTTTTACTGTCCAGGTACATGTACGACAATATAAGAGTAAAAGCATTTAGTGGGATAAATGTTGGACTTAAAAACAGTATAAGAGGCTTTTTGGAATATTTTTACTGATGGTATTAACAGTGTGTGTATACCACGTGATAAATTGCGTCATAAATGCTACGTCGGAAGGCAATATTTTGCTTTAAAAAAAGACGTTAAACAAAGATATCTTTACCATTTTAAATGTAACATAGCGCAGTCTACGAATCTTACGGGGCCCTGCCTTCGGTCTTTTACCAGATTTTGATTGAGATTTTAGTTTCTTTAAACATTTCGACAAACCTTTTCGCAAAACGACCGTCTGACAGCACTGTCAAAACATTATTTTGGAAACAGGTTTGTCTAAGTGTTTGATGACTAATGACTTTATCAAATTTCGATAATAAAACAAATGCGGGGCTCTTTAAGCGGCATAGACTGCCCTTTGTTTCATTTAAAATGGTGTTGTAAAAGAAAAGTTCTATTTGATTTAAGATTTCATTTTAAGCAAAATGTTGCCTTCCGACGTAGCATATATGACGTAATTTATCACGTGGTATACACACACTGATTAAGCATATCGTTTCAATCAAAACTGTATATCCCTCTATTTGATGCATGTATAAAGGCATGACCAGCTTAAAACTCGCATTCGAGAATCGGTTAAGTGGAGCTACTTGACGAACATATGAAGGTGTGTAACCAGTTGCGATGTGGTTGAATCAGATATGACAGCGGGGATGAAAAACGCGAACACCCTCATGTACATGGAATACTAATCAACTTTTTTTCAACTTCTAGAGCCCGGTGAGTGGGGTAGCTGGGCTGAGTGGGAAGAGTGTAGTCAGCCGTGTGGTGGCGGGATCAGAAGGCGTCAGCGGCTGTGTGATTCTCCGGAACCACGACATGGAGGCGCAGATTGCAAGGGGCCATCGGAAGAGACGGGGTTGTGCAATGAGCAGGAGTGTAAAGGTGCGTTTAAAATAGAATTGGACTGGATGACCAAAACATGTGTAATTCGTACTAAGTCTAAAATAATATTTAGTCTTTAAATTGTTTTATTGATAATTGTTCTGATGGCATTTAAATGTTATATTTGAAAAACACCTGGAGTAGATAATTGGATTTTCGTGTCCGATGTCGCTCCGTTAGATTTAGATTATTTCCCTTATAATGATTATAATGACAGCCACCCTGTTTCAGTTGATGGTGGGTGGATGCCATGGACTCGGTTTGGGCACTGTAGCCACACCTGTGGGCGGGGCGAGATGCTCCGGACACGTACGTGTACTAACCCTGCCCCAAGAGGAGGAGGCCAACAATGCGTGGGTCGCAGTATAGACGCACGTCGCTGTGAGGACAGGAAATGTCCAGGTGATCATCTAATATATATTATTCCTTAGCAATACATGTTGTTTACATTGTCAACAGGGAAGACCAGTGTCTGTGAACGTACGGTTTCGATTCTCAGTCTGGACTCAAGAATAGCTAAACTTTTAATTTATAAAAAGAAAATATGTTTTTATCTCGTTTTGGCCATTAGTTTGTGGATTATTGTGAAACATTCAAGTAAAAACTAAGTTCAGTGTAAGTGCCAGTCGCTTAGTAAAAACTGTCCTTGTTGGTTATCATCTCATTCTATGGACTTAACTGTATAATTGGAGAAGTAACAATCATGTTCTATGTTGTTCTCGATTCAAGAAATAGTTGCCAACCTGACCATTAGCTATCTGGATAATGGTATTATGTGTTTGAGGTCAAACAATTTATGTCAGACCCTTATAATTCATGGCACAAAGATATATATATATATAGAAGTATGCGATATTCAAAGTGTAAGGTGAAATTTGACTGAGATACAACGTGTTAAAGTCGTGTGGAAAGGAAAGTTTCGCGTCAACCACTTTTAAGGCTCACTCTCTCCGTATAATTAACAGGACAAAGTTCTTTAAGCTAGATGACGCTCAAAACCAGTGTTATATATATGCAGGTGATATAAAATACAGAAATCATTCCTTCATAAGTTTGATGTCATATTACCAAAGGTCACTAAGATGGAGAAAGAATTTTCATTATACTATATTGACCTGGCATTAGCGAGATGCAAAATACGAAAAAATAAACTTGTCTTAAATGTTTTGCATTTGATCATCAAAATCACAATTGATTTAATAGGGCGGTATTCAAATTTGGAGATTTAATCCGCCTCTACAAATGAACCAGAGTTAGGATTGAGGAGCTTCTTAAAACATATCATACGACCATTGTCCTAAGGTCAGTTCAATTGGCTTTTATATTGATCATGTTAATTAAGTCAAAGTTTGAAAGCAAATGCACATCAATTATTTTTATTTACTCAGTTTGGTGTTCATTTTCAATGCTGACTCGAGTTCAATTCACTCAAATATATATTAAAATAATGAAACTATGACAATTTCAATATACGATAAAAAATCTTTATTGAAACGCACCCCTGAACCTTTGTTAAAGAATCCAGAAATAATATTCTAGCAAGCGTATAGTTGTGTTATCAACTTAGTCAATCCCATTAAAATCAGATCCCAAATTCACGCTTCATGACGTTACGCTATGTACATAACGTAATGAAATGAAGCGAACGTCACGATGTGATTTAATGAGATTGCAGCTTAGCCTGTGTCGTACAAGTGAAAATAAAAAAGTACCCTTAGTGGTACATAATTAGGTTAGAATACGTCTTGATGGGAACGTCAATATTTAAATTTTGAATTATTTCATTTCTCTTCATAGTTCATGGAGGTTGGTCCGACTGGGATCCCTGGTCTTCGTGCGATAGCACGTGTGGTACGGGGAAGCGTGTCCGGTCACGTGCGTGCAATCGACCACGCCCAGATTTTGGCGGAAAACACTGTGAAGGTTCAGAAGAAGAAGTTGGCACGTGTGAACATGCGCAGCCTTGTCCTGGTAAGAAATATATTATTTCTGCGATTCAATATTTGTTCATTTTTAAGTTTATTAAAAAGAAATGTAAACCACACAAGTACTGCAACAAAAAACGTTCGATTTGGATAAATACCCGTCTTATTCAACGAGTTTTTAACGGTAGGAACGATATTTTAAGCTTCTCTTTGTAATGCATGCGCAAAGTTTGCATGTCAGTCTTTTCTTAACGTATTTTAGGGGGGAAAAATCCGTTGTTTTTCAACCTCCCGGTTCTTTCGTAATGGCGAATTTCAGTTTCTGGTCGGTGCATTTTATTTGAATATGCCGTAAATGTCAACCTTACTAGCATAAACGTTATATTTTTCTTGTAGATGGGAATCTTACCTTATCAGAACAGTAAAAATTATTAGATTATCTCAATTATTTTAGGAACTATGCTCTATTGATTAGGTCCGTTTGGAATTGATGAATTTTTGCACATGTTTACCTTATATTTATCTATATATAATACTAATTTTCTTTCATGAAAATTGTGGAATAATTTTTTAAATGACATGTATTCACTATTTTGACCAAAATAAATAATAATTAAAATATTTTTTTTATTTTTTATAAAAAAACTGTATCCAGGCAATGTGACGAGCATCTTTGGACTTAATCATTAAGAATTTCAACTTTCCCCTTCTGCAACTTATCCGATACATACTCCCTGCGTCTGATTTTGCGTTGACAATCTTTTAGGCAACGAGGTTGTATTTTCAGTTAGATAACCAGAAGTAATATATTTATGATTAAGAAAGGGCTCGTTCGCTGCGTTTACTCCACTATTCTTAATTATTAACAATTTACTTCATGTCATATAACTACTACATTTATTTCAAACTGTCCCATAACCAACACTCCATTACAGATTTTGAATTGGCTAAATTGAATGAAAGCTCATGTTTTTAGTACAAGGAGGCTGGTCCCAATGGTCGTATTACGGGCCGTGCAGGGCAGCGCCGTGTCAGCATGGTCACCGTTTGCGAACGCGTGAATGTGACAGCCCACGGCCGAGTCATGGCGGGCGGATGTGCAGGGGCGACAGTGTTGAGAGAAATCCATGCTTTAACGATGAAGGATGTGCAGGTGAGTGCGAAATGAGTTTGTGATTTGATGACTTGTAATACTGATGTCCATTGTCAAGTGAGATAGTCCATTACTTTGTGATTTAATGACGTGTAATAAGGATGTCCAATGAGACAGTCCATTACTTTGTGATTTGACGACGTGTAATAAGGATGTCCAATGAGATAGTCCATTACTTTGTGATTTGATGACGTGTAATAATGATATCCAATGCGACAGTCCATTATTTTGTGATTTGACTTCGTGAACTAATGATATCCAATGAGACAGTCCATTACTTTGTGACTTGACGACGTGTAATAATGATATCCAATGAGACTGTTTATTTCTTTGTGACTTGATGACGTGTTATAACAATATCCAATGAGACTGTCCATTACTTTGTGATTGTATGGCGTGTAATAATGATATCCAATGAGACAGTCCATTACTTTGTGATTTGATGACGTGTAAAAATGATGTCCAATGAGACAGTCCATTACTTTGTGATTGTATGACGTGTGATAATGATATCCAATGAGACAGTCCATTACTTTGTGATTGTATGACGTGTAATAATGATGTCCAATGAGACAGTCCATTACTTTGTGATTTGATGACGTGTGATAATGATATTCGATGAGACAGTCCATTACTTTGTGATTTGATGACATGTAATAATGATGTCCAATGAGACAGTCCATTACTTTGTGATTTGACGACGTGTAATAATGATATCCAATGAGACAAGTCCATTACTTTGTGATTTGATGACGTGTAATAATGATATCCAATGAGACAAGTCCATTTCTTTCTGATTTGATGACGTGTAATAATGATATCCAATGAGACAGTCCATTTCTTTGTGATTTGATGACATGTAATAATGATGTCCAATGAGACAGTCCATTACTTTGTGATTTGACGACGTGTAATAATGATATCCAATGAGACAAGTCCATTTCTTTCTGATTTGATGACGTGTAATAATGATGTCCAATGAAACAGTCCATTACTTTGTGATTTGATGACGTGTAATAATGATGTCCAATGAGACAAGTCCATTACTTTGTGATTTGATGACGTGTAATAATGATGTCCAATGAGACAGTCCATTACTTTGTGATTTGACGACGTGTAATAATGATGTCCAATGAGACAGTCCATTACTTTCTGATTTGATGACGTGTAATAATGATATCCAATGAGACAAGTCCATTACTTTGTGATTTGATGACGTGTAATAATGATATCCAATGAGACAAGTCCATTACTTTGTGATTTGATGCCGTGTCACGAAAAATGATGTCCAATGAGACAGTCCATTACTTTCTGATTTGACGACGTGTCATAATTACGTGTTGAATTGATGATGCAATAGCGGAATAATGCATTTTAGTCTGGAAAATTTTGGTGAAATTAGCGGGTAGTTGGTTCGTCGAGTAACATGTTTTAGGAAATTCGGGTTTGAAATTGCATTTGTGTTCGGTAAAACTGTACATTTTCGTAAAGATTGACAGTAACTCTACAAGGAAAGACCAAAAATGTAGAGTTTGGTTAAGATTTGACAAAGTAATGGCCTCTTGAACAGGGCCATGTCGGCAAATATATGGAAATTCAGGGTCAAGTCGTCACCCTTTACAAAGATAATATAATAAAAATAAAAAAAATAAAAATGTTTTTGCCAGTTATAACAAGTTATAGTTACCACATCATATTCTTACTAAAATGAGAAAAAACGGGCGGGAGGGTTATGTGTCAAAATAACGCAACTTGCCCCTGTGGTTCAAGTTACCCAAAATAGTTATTGATTGGTCAACATTCATTCAATGATTACTATCATCCAATCTATCATTTCAATGTACAAACGATCACATGTCGAAAAATTATCCGTTTGGTTGGTGCTGTATGTTTTTACTTAGTTGCAACAAACACCTGTGATTTACAGTTGACGGAGGCTGGTGTGACTTCGGACTGTGGACTCAATGCAGCACCACGTGTCTGGGGGAGACTGGGTCCCAGACTCGTGCGCGCGCCTGCTACTGTCCGCCAACCCAGGGGAGTGGAAAACGGTGTGAAGGTGAGTAAGTTGATATAAATAGAATAAATGGCATAACGAATCACAGGTAGAAAAGGGAGGCAGCTAGTGAGTGGTGGTCACCTCAGGGGCTCTGATCAACCATTTGGATAGTAGATTTGTTGAAAATGTTCGTTTTGAATCAAGATGATGCATGGTTTTTCATTTTTGTCTTTCTTTTCAAGACTTTTTAAAGTTTCCTTAGTCATATATCGCTCTTTAAAGCCCGTGTCACACTGTAGCGAGTTTCGGTCACGAGTTGTGGCGAGTTTTGCAAAAGTAAGCCAATACATACAGAATGCAATGCCCAATACCAACATTGCAATGCTGCGACTGTTTTTATTAAGATATAAAATACAGTCGAACCCTGTTGGCTCGAACTCCCAGGGACCGGCGAAAATACTTCGAGCCTCGGCAAATTCGAGCCAAGCGGGAATGTTTATCTTCAGTGTAAAGAAATCAGTTTTTAACGTTTAATTCGAGCCAACGAGGATTTCGAGCCAAACGTGTTCGAGCCAACGGGTTTCGACTGTAGTAATAATAAGTGTTCGTCTTTCAGGAGAGTCAAGAGAAATGAGAACGTGTGAAGGATACCGCCCATGCAGAGACACGCCAGATGTCGATCTGGGGAACTGAGGTCGTACATGCGAAGACTGCTTCTAATGAAGAGAAGCGGTTGGTTTGAGCCTGGTGAGCTTTGTATAATCTGTTCACTTTTTACTTTTGTGTGACAGAAGGATACAAAAGTGTTTATGATTAAATATTATTATACTTTAAAATTAAAAATGGCACCTGCGATTTTGGATTTTTCTCAGCAATTGGATCGACTTTCTTTTCATAATGTTGGTGCTACGAAAACAATTTTGTTGACTTTGCTAACAGTAATGTCAGTGTCGTGACACCACCATGACAGTATCGTGACACAACCATGAAAGTATCGTGACACCACCATGACAGTATCGTGACGCCATCATGGCAGTATCGTGACACCACCATGACAGTATCGTGACACCACCATGACATTATTGTGTCACCACCATGACAGTATCGTGACACTACCTAGACAGTATCGTGACACCACCTAGACAGCATCGTGACACTACCTAGACAGTATCGTGACACTACATAGACAGTATCGTGACACCACCATGCCAGTATCGTGACATCACCATGCCAGTATCGTGACACCACCATGACAGTATCGTGACACCACAATGACAGTATCGTGTCACTACCATGACAGTATCGTGACACCACCATTTCAGTATCGTGACACCACCTAGACAGTGTCGTGACTCCACCGTGGCAATATCGTGGCACCATCATTTCAGTATCGTGACGCCACCATGAAGATTATAGTTCATACTATACCTCAGAATTACACCTATTAAAGTACAATGCTGTCATTGTCACTATGTATAATTATGCGTCAACTTTCAGCTTCTTTTGAAGTATGTAATTACTGTGTGCTTTTTCATTTATCATTTTGAATGTTTCATGAACTTGTTTTTGTTTTAATTTGTGTTGATTATGTAGATTTATATTGTGATAAAATATGCATAGAATGGACAAGAACACACCAGCTCCTACAAATCCCTATACATAGCCTCAGTAGTAAGATTGTGTGTGTAGGGGGGTGGGGTGTTGGGGGGGGGGGTGCGGCCGCTCACCTGAAGAGCCCCTATCTAATTTCAAATTCTGGATACGCCTCTGATTTGGTTATAAATATATAAATATATATTTGTGCAATTATTTATTTTTCTTACCAATGGAAAAGAACAATGCTTCAGTATATACGCACTCTACTAAAACCCCGTTCATTGAACCGCCCAACTTAAATTGGGATAACATTGCAGGGGAGGATCCAGGATTTGAGATTAGAAAGAGTGTTTATTAGGGGCGTAACCTTTTGGCCTCCGTCCCTCCCTGAGAACCGAAATATATTTGGTTTAAGTGTTGGCAGGGGGGTTTTCTCCTGTATTGAAATGAAAAGTAAACTTGGACGTGGCTTTTTTTGTGGGGGGGGGGCGGTTGGTGACCATAAATCCGCTAGTGCATTGTAGGACCATTTGTACGTTAATTTTAAAAACGCCATGTTAAAACGAATGCTACATTCTCAATTCCATTATTAGGTGTGCCAGTTTTATTCTTAAATCTTCCTATTCATGGAATGTGGGTCACCGTTTGCGAATGGGAAAATCGAAACCTGTTAACACTTTTTGCACTTGAATAATGTTTACTTTTCAACATGTTGTAATTTACTTAATACTTCAAATTTATAACTATATTTGTATGCAAATCAAATACTTAGAGATTGAAGATCAGACAACACCCAGTATTCAAACTTAACTATAAAATAAACTGTATTCTCTATTATTATTCTAAAAAAAATATAAATAGTTCAAATATTGAAAGAATCACACCTGTATAAAAAACCTACGTAATGTGGACGATTGGATTTATAAGGGTCTATATGCACCGAATAAGGGCTGCACTGTGGCTATGTGGACAATGCAATGAATGTATCCTCTATATAATGGACTTTTCTTTACCTGCCTTTAAGCTGCACTCTCATAAATTGACAGTTTTGACCTGTTTTATTTATTTTTGTCTCAGAATCAGCTTACTTTGGCATCAGTGCCTTCAATTCAGTCATTCAAGATAATAACAATCAAACATATCTCAATTGGTTTACCGCCGAAAAGTGTCAATTTTCGTAAAGTGTCAGTGACGCTTTTAGACATAAAACATCAATTGTCAAACGTTAATATGAAAACTGTGATCTGCTCTTTTGTCAGCAGTCTATTATCACTGGTTTAGAATCATTTACGCAAAACATGCCTCATTCAAAGACCAAACGTAATAATAAAGTTGGCAAAACAATCAATCTGTGAGAGTACAGCTTTACGGTCAAAATGACTTTGTTTGGCCTCACCCCCCCCCCCCCCCCCCCACCCACGTCTGAGGCGTAGGTAGGTGGTTATGATTTTTTTTTTAGTTTCTAATCACTGAACTCCTGAATAGACAATCTTAAATAACTTTCGGGTCGCAGGAATTTTATTAAGAATGTCAGGTAAGGCTGAACAAACTATTGATCAAGCTAATGTGGCATTTCGTATGGTATTTTGAATTTATTTAGTATTATTTGACACAAAGGCGGCAGTATTGGTCTGGAATGGTAAGTTGTTTGATATTGGTATATATTTATAAAATATGATAATTTTTACATGTATACGGCGACACATTAACATTTACCACCCATGCCACTTCAGGTCGAGCAATAAAAAAATCGAAAACTATCGACACCTCACAACATGAGCGACAGATACAAATATTTGCTTGGATTTAACCACGGTGTGCTTACAGCATTGTCAATTTATCGGTTTGAATGCGTTATACAATTTATTCATTTTCATATTCCTCAACCCCTTGGCTTTTTATGCGAAAGAGAATTGATTGACGCTTATAAAAGATCCATGTTTATGGCTTTGAAAGTAAATAACAAATATCTGAGCAGGTACTTATTACCGGCATTCAACAAATCGATCTTCCTGATGAAGTGATATTGGCCCACTTTTTATATTAAAGGTACACTAAGTGAGATTATATTAACTATCGATAATTCATAAGGTTATACAATCCTTTTTCATTGTTAAAGATAGTTAGATCTGCTGTTTCAGTAGAAATCGGCCAATATGGGTTAACGTTCAAACACTTCACACAAAATACTCAGATAAGACATCATGCCCGATACTCATATAAGACATCATGCCCAATACTCATATTAGACATCATACCCAATACTCATATAAGACACCATACCCGATACTCATATAAGACATCATGCCCAATACTCATATGATACATTATACCCAATACTCATATAAGACATCATGCCCAATACAAGACATCATGCCCAATATTCAAATAAGACATCATACCCAATACTCATATAAGACATCATGCCCAATACTCATATAAGACATCATGCCCAATACTCATATAAGACATCATGCCCAAAACTCATGTAAGACATCATACCCAATACTCATATAAGACACCATACCCAATACTCATATAATACATCATGCCCGATACTCATATAAGACATCATGCCCAATACTTAGGTAATACATCATGCCCAATACTCATATAAGACATCATGCCCAAAACTCATGTAAGACATCATACCCAATACTCATATAAGACACCATACCCAATACTCATATAATACATCATGCCCGATACTCATATAAGACACCATGCCCAATACTTAGGTAATACATCATGTCCAATACTCATGTTAGATATCTTGCCCAATACTCATATAAGGCACCATGCCCAATACTCATATAAGACATCATGCCAAATACTCATGTAATACATTATGCCCAATACTTATATAAGACACCATGTCCAATACTCATATAAGATACCATGCCCAATACTCATATAAGACACCATGCCCAATACTCATATAAGGCACCATGCCCAATACTCATATAAGGCACCATGCCAAATACTCATATAAGACATCATACCCAATACTCATATAAGACATCATGCCCAATACTCATATAAGACATCATGCCCAATACTCATATAAGATATCATACCCAATACTCGTATAAGACATCATACCCAATACTCATATAAGACATCATACCCAATACTCATTTAAGACATCATACCCAATACTCATAAAATACATCATGCCCAATACTCATATAATACATCATACCCAATACTCATATAATACATCATACCCAATACTCGTATAAGACATCATACCCAATACTCATATAATACATCATGCCCAATACTCATATAAGACATCATACCCAATACTCATATAATACATCATACCCAATACTCGTATAAGACATCATACCCAATACTCATATAATACATCATACCCAATACTCGTATAAGACATCATACCCAATACTCATATAAGACATCATACCCAATACTCATATAAGACATCATACCCAATACTCATATAAGACATCATACCCAATACTCGTATAAGACATCATACCCAATACTCATATAAGACATTATGCCCAATACTCATATAAGACATCATGCCCGATACTCATATAAGACATCATACCCAATACGCATATAAGACATCATGCCCAATATTCATATAAGACATCATGCCCAATACTTATATAAGACATCATACCCGATACTCATATAATACATCATACCCAATACTCATGTAAGACATTATGCCCAATACTCATATAAGACATCATGCCCAATACTCATATAATACATCATACCCAATACTCTTATAAGACATCATTCCCAATACTCATATAAGACATCATGCCCAATATTCATGTAAGACATCATGTCAAATACATATATTAGACATCATGCCCAATACATAGGTCATACATCATGTCCTATTCTCATGTTAGACATCATGCCCAATACATATATAAGACATCATGCCCAATACTTATGTGATATATCATGTCCAATACTCATGTTAGACATCTTGCCCAATACTCATATAATGCAACATGCCCAATACTCATATAAGACATCATGCCAAATACTCATATAAGACATCATGCCCAATACTCATATAAGACATCATGCCCAATATTCATGTAAGACATCATGTCAAATACATATATTAGACATCATGCCCAATAGTTAGGTCATACATCATGTCCTATTCTCATGTTAGACATCATGCCCAATACATATATAAGACATCATGCCCAATACTTATGTGATATATCATGTCCAATACTCATGTTAGACATCTTGCCCAATACTCATATAATGCAACATGCCCAATACTCATATAAGACATCATGCCAAATACTCATGTTATACATTATGCCCAATACTTATATAAGACACCATGCCCAATACTCATATAAGACATAGAAGATTAAGAAGATCACCTTATTGAAATGTCGATTGCTTTATACAGTATTAATTAACACCAATCAATTTACAAATTGAGATGAAAGGGAGCAAGGACCCCATAGGCAACATATATTTATTTTCTCTCCTGTCAGATGTAAACAAAGTTTTAGAGTTCATGTGACCCCTATGTTCTTACTTCTACGTCATCCAGGGGTGTTCACGCGTGGACTTTGTTCTAAATACTACGTCATCCAGGTGTGTGTACGCGTGGACTACGTTCTAAATACTACGTCATCCAGGTGTGTGTACGTGTGGACTAGGTTCTAAATACTACGTCATCCAGGTGTGTGTACGCGTGAACTACGTTCTAAATACTACGTCATCCAGGTGTGTGTACGCGTGAACTACGTTCTAAATACTACGTCATCCAGGTGTGTGTACGCGTGGACTACGTTCTAAATACTACGTCATCCAGGTGTGTGTACGCGTGGACTACGTTCTAAATACTACATCATCCAGGGGTGTGTACGCGTGAACTACGTTCTAAATACTACATCATCCAGGTGTGTGTACGCGTGAACTACGTTCTAAATACTACGTCATCCAGGTGTGTGTACGCGTGGACTAGGTTCTAAATACTACGTCATCCAGGTGTGTGTACGCGTGGACTAGGTTCTAAATACTACATCATCCAGGTGTGTGTACGCGTGGACTACGTTCTAAATACTACATCATCCAGGCGTGTGTACGCGTGGACTAGGTTCTAAATACTACATCATCCAGGCGTGTGTACGCGTGGACTACGTTCTAAATACTACATCATCCAGGCGTGTGTACGCGTGGACTACGTTCTAAATACTACATCATCCAGGCGTGTGTACGCGTGGACTACGTTCTAAATACTACATCATCCAGGCGTGTGTACGCGTGGACTACGTTCTAAATACTACATCATCCAGGTGTGTGTACGCGTGGACTACGTTCTAAATACTACATCATCCAGGTGTGTGTACGCGTGGACTACGTTCTAAATACTACATCATCCAGGTGTGTGTACGCGTGAACTACGTTCTAAATACTACGTCATCCAGGTGTGTGTACGCGTGAACTACGTTCTAAATACTACGTCATCCAGGGGTGTGTACGCGTGAACTACGTTCTAAATACTATATCATCCAGGGGTGTGTACGCGTGAACTACGTTCTAAATACTACGTCATCCAGGTGTGTGTACGCGTGGACTACGTTCTAAATACTAAGTCCTCCAGGTGTGTGTACGCGTGGACTAAGTTCTAAATACTACGTCATCCAGGGGTGTGTACGCGTGGACTACGTTCTAAATACTACGTCATCCAGGTGTGTGTACGCGTGGACTACGTTCTAAATACTACATCATCCAGGTGTGTGTACGCGTGGACTACGTTCTAAATACTACGTCATCCAGGTGTGTGTACGCGTGGACTACGTTCTAAATACTACATCATCCAGGTGTGTGTACGCGTGGACTACGTTCTAAATACTACATCATCCAGGTGTGTGTACGCGTGGACTACGTTCTAAATACTACATCATCCAGGTGTGTGTACGCGTGAACTACGTTCTAAATACTACATCATCCAGGTGTGTGTACGCGTGGACTACGTTCTAAATACTACATCATCCAGGTGTGTGTACGCGTGGACTACGTTCTAAATACTACATCATCCAGGTGTGTGTACGCGTGGACTACGTTCTAAATACTACATCATCCAGGTGTGTGTACGCGTGAACTACGTTCTAAATACTACGTCATCCAGGTGTGTGTACGCGTGAACTACGTTCTAAATACTACATCATAAAGGTGTGTGTACGCGTGAACTACGTTCTAAATACTACGTCATCCAGGGGTGTGTACGCGTGAACTACGTTCTAAATACTACGTCATCCAGGGGTGTGTACGCTTGAACTACGTTCTAAATACTACATCATCCAGGGGTGTGTACGCGTGAACTACGTTCTAAATACTACGTCATCCAGGTGTGTGTACGCGTGAACTACGTTCTAAATACTACATCATCCAGGTGTGTGTACGCGTGGACTACGTTCTAAATACTACATCATCCAGGTGTGTGTACGCGTGGACTACGTTCTAAATACTACGTCATCCAGGTGTGTGTACGCGTGGACTACGTTCTAAATACTACGTCATCCAGGTGTGTGTACGCGTGGACTACGTTCTAAATACTACGTCATCCAGGTGTGTTTACGCGTGGACTACGTTCTAAATACTACGTCATCCAGGTGTGTGTACGCGTGGACTACGTTCTAAATACTACGTCATCCAGGGGTGTGTACGCGTGAACTACGTTCTAAATACTACATCATCCAGGTGTGTGTACGCGTGGACTACGTTCTAAATACTATATCATCCAGGGGTGTGTACGCGTGAACTACGTTCTAAATACTACGTCATCCAGGTGTGTGTACGCGTGGACTACGTTCTAAATACTAAGTCCTCCAGGTGTGTGTACGCGTGGACTAAGTTCTAAATACTACGTCATCCAGGGGTGTGTACGCGTGAACTACGTTCTAAATACTACATCATCCAGGTGTGTGTACGCGTGGACTACGTTCTAAATACTACGTCATCCAGGTGTGTGTACGCGTGGACTACGTTCTAAATACTACGTCATCCAGGTGTGTGTACGCGTGGACTATGTTCTAAATACTACAACATCCAGGTATGTGTACGTGTGGACTAGGTTTTAAGTACTACTCTATCATGGTATGTGAACGGGTGCACCACGTTCCTAGTACTACGTGATCCAGGTGTGTGGACTACGTTCTTAGTGCTCTTTCATCCAGGTATGTTAACACGTGGACTACGTTCTTAGTACTACAGGACCCGGATATGCGCAGAACGTTCATGTTTCAAGCTTCTCATATTTGTATGGGTAGCTTAATGTACCAATGAAAGTACAATTCATAACATCTCCAATATCTGAGGAAAAAAGTACAAACACAATTTTTAACACAAAACCATACTAGCTGATGTAAGCCATTTCATATTTATATATCAGAAAAGATCTTCATCAAGCAATCATATGTACCTTTAATCCGCCGACACCCAACATCCACAATGTGTTATGTAACCAGAGGGACAGCAAACATGTAAACATTCTCTTAGACCCATATACGTAAGGGGCGATATTAAACAATCATTCATGCATAGCAACTGCATTCTATTACCTGTCTGTGCTTTTCATTAGCGTACAAATTCAATTAAATACGTTAAACCGTTTATTAAATTCCAGATCGATTTTGGAATTAGAAAAAGAAAGTTGGTTCCAAGACAGTTTGGTTTATGTAGACAAAGAGAAATTAAGGACGATCACTTACATCAAGAAAGGATAATTGGACACTTGAATTCCACACACGTTAACAGTGCAAGTTACGAGTATAAATCAATTACCATAAGGAAATTTTACACACCTGAACAAAATGGGTTCCTGTCAAAGTGGCGTGGGTAAGATCCTGAAATGCTCCGGTGACAAACCAAAAAAGCGTAGGGGTTCCAAGGACTCTGGGCACTCTGGGCACGGGAAGGGCCGGCGGGGATCTAAAGACTCCAACCACTCTCACAATTCCCACAAAGGCAAGGGCAAAGGTCGTCGGGGATCGTAGATTGGATGGACTATGTGTTTTTGCAGTATTTAAATGTAGTTTTCATAGTTATATAAGTATGTGTGCGTTTATGCGTTTGACTAAATGTCGTGAGTTGCGAGTTCTTTCATTATTCAGCTTCAGTAAACATTATCTCAGATTTATCTACGTAAGCTTGGACCCGAATCCGGACATCTACTCATTCTACAGACTTGAATGCCAGATAAAAAAAACACACTATAAGGAACACGACGAGAAACAACCTGTTTTTTGAGTCAAGAAACAAAGCAATACTAACATCAAATACATTAATGGAACTTCTCCGAACGTTTGCCAAAATTGGGTATCGACATGTTTCCACCATTTAACATATCTTCTTCTACAAAAAAGCTATGTAATAACCTGCAATGAAGATGTGCGATCCAAATTCGTAAAAAGGTGCAGCGAGGAACGTTTTTATTATTAAACTTTTATATGCAACAGAAATTCGGGTTTAAGGATGTGTTTGGATATATTTATTTTGTCAGTGTTGCATTTGAATTATATATAGATCCACTTCACACATTGTATATCTTTCTTATGCTGTCGACAACTCTTTATGATCTTATGTATATATGATGTTTAATATTTTCACATTTGTATGAGGCAATCACTGTAATAAATTATTTTATTTGCTTGTTTGAACTTACATGTTTATTATGCCACTCTTAATATGCCTACATCAGCTGAATACTGTAAAAATGTATAATACTGCAATATGTAGAAATCTATTTCGTCATCATTGGAAGTGTCTGCAGAAATATTGGCAATAGATGCAGCACGTACCAATGGGCTTTCAAGGGCGAAGCTAGCCCTCTATTCATGTGGATTCATAATTGTTCTAGGGGGCTCCGGGGACATGCCTCCCTCGGAAAACCGAAAACCATGGTGTAATCTGGTACATTCTGGGCGTTCTGAGGTGCTTCATTTAGTACTGGAAAATGGACACATTTAGGATCATGAAGTCTCGTACGCATACTGCAATTTCGGCTGACGTTTATCTTATATTTTTTTTTGTCAGAATCATGCGGCTTCAGTCGCGTACTCGCGCATAGGCAGCTACGCGCCTGGCTTATGCTGCATTTTACTGACTGGCAAATCCTTGCGCCATCCATCCCATTGTGGTTACAGTACAGTAAAAGTACAGTTGAGCTGCCGGAATTGAACCACCTATACAATCTGTTTTCAATCGGATAGTTAGTTCTGCTGTTTCAAAAGAAATCAGTCAGTCATAGTTTACGTGCAAACAATACACACACAATACACATATAAGACACCATACCGAATCTTTGTACAGTTAAAACCCATTGGCTCGAACTTGGGACCGGTGCATTTATCTCGAGCCTCGAAAAAGTTCGAGCCAAGCGGAAAGGCTTATTTTCAGTTTGAATAGATCGGTCCATTAGATTCAGTTCGAGCCAACGATGAATTCAAGCCAAGCGATTTCGTGCCAGCTGGGCTCGACTGTAGTCATACATCATGAATAGGAAAAACACGCATTTAACATTATTGATGTTATGTCGTTATTTCTTATAAAATCTTAATATTTCTTTTGACAGGAAATAATTTAAAGAATTCTTATGTAAGAACCGTTTAGGAGATTCCGTTATTGGAACGTCCGTTAGTTAAAAGAGTACTTATTCACACCATCATTTAATAAAAATGAAATGAAAATAATCGAGGATACACTGTAAAGCATATAATTATTTAAATTATCTTCTGTCAGATGTAAACACAGCTATAGAGTTCTTGTGAAACCGTTCTACGTTCTTAGTACTTCGTCGTCCAGGTGAGAAAGTACACGTGCGGTCTACGCCATTAGAACCACTGTATCCAGGTATGCGCACGTACGGACTACGTTCTCAATACTTCGTCATCCAGGTAACTG
The DNA here is from genome assembly GCF_026914265.1 of Mya arenaria. NCBI lineage: Eukaryota > Metazoa > Mollusca > Bivalvia > Myida > Myidae > Mya > Mya arenaria. Next base: position 33,837,448 of record NC_069135.1, on the reverse strand, counting down.
CACGTTTAGACTACTTTCTGTGTACTACATTAACTTGGCATGTGCACGTGATGACTACATTCTAAGTAATTCGTCATCCAGGTAATTGCACGTGTGGGCTACGCTCTTTTTACTACGTAACCCAGGTATATTCACTTGTGGACTACGCGTACGTTCTAAGCACTACGTCATCCAGGCATGTATACGTATAGACTACGTTCGTAAAACTACTTTATCCAGGTATGTGCACGTGTGGACCACGTTTTTAGTACTACGTGATCAGTATATGTTCAGAGTACCAGTTTACGTTTGTATATCACTTGTGTAGGCCAGTTTACGTTTATATCAATTATATTGACCATTTTACGTTCCCATATTAAATATGTAGACCAGTTTACGTTTACATATTTAATATGTAGACCATTTTACGTTTATAAATCAGTTCAGATCTCAGCTGTTCCTTTAACCCGCCGACACCCCGCATGCATATTGTGGGTTGTAACCAGAGTGACAACAAACAAATAAACATTCTCTCAGATTCATCTACGTAAGGATTGAAAGAAAACTGCTTACCCATGGAAAGGGGGATAGCAACTTCATTCTGACGCCTGTCGGAGCTATTCATTAGCACTCGCATTCATTTAAATACATAAAAACGTATTATTAATTTACAAATCGATTTTGAAAATTGAAAAGAACGTTGGTTGCTATACTTAAAGGTCTAGTTTAAAGACTGAAGCTTCAGTCGTCAAAACGATTTTTGTGAGCGATAACCTACATCAAGACAGGATAATTTGATACTTAAAAACACAAACTTGAATAGTGCAAGTCACAAAATTTAAAGAAAAAGGAAAGGATAGAAATACATTCCTCACAAAAAATGGGTTCGTGTCAAAGCAGCGTGAATAAGATTCTGAAATGCTCCGGTGACAAGCCAGGGAAGGGGCACGGACGGAGAGGTTCCAAGGACTCTGGACACTCTGGGCACGGAAAGGGACGGCGGGGATCTAAAGACTCTGACCACTCTCACAAAGGCAAGGGCAAAGGACGTAGAGGATCGTAGATGGATGGACTATGTGTTGGCAGTATTTAAATGTAGTTTTCATAGTTATATAAGTATATGTGCGTTTATGCGTTTGACACAATGTTTTGATTTGCGATTGCTTTTAAAGTTCAAACAACTGGGACCCGAGTCGATTTATTTCCGGATATCCACTCATTCTGCATGGCTGCTTAAATGATCAATAATAATGACAATGTATACAGAAAAGGAGCAACACTTCGGAAGAAAAATAGCCTGATTATTTCATTCAAGAAGCAAAACAATTTAAACTATTCAAATAAGTGTCTGGAACTTCTCCGATCGTTTGCAAGTATTGGATTCCCCCATTGTAACCCCGATTCAATTTCGCGCGTATCAGCGATGTGATTACCTACAATGAATATAATGACATTCATATGCGTAAGAAGGTGTAGCGACGATATTTTTAATTACATTAAATTTAAAACTATATCTTATACGAAACTGAAATGATTATTCAAAAAATTGTTTGCGTATTGTATTTATTCTGTCAGGACTGTATTTGGTAACTTTATATAGCCATTACACACATGTTTAACTTTCTAATGCTTTCGACAGACCATTTTGACATTACGTACAGTATATATGATATTTTATATTTTAACATCTGTTGAGCCAATCACATTTATAAATTATTTTACTTGATTGTTTTGACTTCCATATATACTACGCCACGCTATTTATGACTGCATCAGCTTAAAAATGTAAACAATGTATTTTACTAGAACTGTAGAAATTTATTTCGTCATCATTGTAAGTTGCTGCATAATTATTATACATTATGATGTATATTCTGTATGTTACGGATTGGAAAATTCTTGCGCCATCCCATTATTATAACAATAGAGCAGCAGTACAGTTGAGCCGTTGGAATTAAACATAAATTTTGTAGTTTCCATTGCATATGCATGTCATTACGATATACTCTCAAGATTTGTCGTGACATACGACTGTCACAAGCCAATATGGACACTTAAGCAACCAGATCGGTGTTGGTTTGTAATTTTTACCTTTTGTTTACATGATGTGGGGAATATTTCCAGAGCAAAAGAAACGTTCAATTAAACATACCGATGAATAATTCGTGTACTAACACAAGTAATTGGTGCAAAAACACAAAACAAGAGTGCCACGGAGCCTACGCCAACGATAGTCAATTAAACCATTAAAACCAAAGTTATACGCCTTGCTTTAATGTATATTTGTTTCTCCTGTGACATCTGTACCAAGTTGTTTTTGTATGTGTTTTACGGTTGGTCATGGTCAAGGTTTTTACATGACAACGAAGCAGAGAATGACACAAAGGATGCGAGCTCTCAGTAGCTTATCTACATCACGAGCATTGAGAAAAGCGTTAATGATGATGATGATGATGATGATGATGATGATGATGGTGGTGGTGGTGGTAGTTGTGGTGGTGTTGATGATGATGATGATGATGATGATGATGATGATGATGATGATGTTGATGATGATTATGATGATGATGATGATGATGATGATGATGATGATGATGATGATGATGATGATGATGATGATGATGATGATGATGATGATGATGATGATGATGATGATGATGATGATGATGATGATGATGATGATGATAATGATGATGATGATGATGTTGATGATGATGATGATGATGATGATGATGATGATGATGATGATGAAGGCTTTCGCAATACCGCGGAGCAAACACCAACGCAAGTCTGTTCTTGTTTATTTCACATACATGTACGTTTTTTTCTTGCAAGTTTTTTGAATATCTTCCACAGTTGTTATAGCAAAGATACACAAGTAGATTATTTAAAAACGATAGTACAAGTCAAAGTTCATAGTTAAGGGAACATGGCAAACCATGATACCTTATAACAAGACGTTTGACATGACGGTTAGGGTGAACTACAAGGATATCATCCTTTATAATATGAATCTGTGGGACTGTAAACTCTGATTTTTCGCTTGATTATTAAATCTTATACCATTGATAACGATCAATATCTCGACCAGATCATAATACCCACAACGCATCATTGGAATATAGATGAGCTTCATGAATCAATAATCAATCAAAGCTTTGAACTCACACTTGTAAAGCAATAATATAATATTGATAAACAATTTTATTTTGTTTTCATCTTGTAACGTAAGCTATGTATTATACATAAGAATATTGAATGAACTAAAAAATTAACTTTTTAATATTATCATTAGCTTTATGAGTCTTTATTACAAAGAAGCTCGGGACGATACCTATATGAATTTGCCCCTTTTCAAATGTCGTTTTAAAGCAGTTTAAGAGCGTACATGTGGTAAGACTTTTACAAGTTTTAAGTTACATTTATTAATGACTATGATGTTAACATTTGACTGCGTTTTCTATTAATTATTTTCGTTCATTAACAATCTATATTTTTAACAAATTAAAGCACACTGATACTTAATATAGTAATCTAAATAAAGTGCCTAGATAGTAAAACAAATAAATAAAAACATTAACTTTACATGTACACAATGTTAAATTGTACCATTATGTCGTATTTTGGTAGCGACAAGACTTGGTATCTGACACTTCCAAATGGTCATAAAATCTTTCGAATTTTGATATATCATTACTAAAACTATCAATATAACCAGGACGAGGAGGTGGAGGATGAAACGGAAAATGGAAAGGAGAGGATGATGAAGCGACGGAACGGATGAGAGGAGAGTCTCTCCAAAGCTATCAAAACACGCTCAATATCATGTTGCTCCACTATGAAAGTGTTGAAATCATGATCAACATCACACTGAACGAACAACGCTGAATTTTGCGGGAACGTCTACCACCCTCAACACTTTGATTTCACGCTTACTCAGTTTACCACCTAATAACATCGGCACGGAATCATTCTCAAATTTCAACCATTTCTTTGGTGTATACGCAGCCAAACTATGCTTTACAACATTATCTAGACCAAGCAACATCCGATCTCTGATAGGTGTCACATATATATTTTTCTCAAATTCAAGATCCCTAAGCTTCGAGTCCAACTCCCAGGTCACTTATGTTATTCCTCTACCAGCAGCACACATTTTCACTTCATACACCGTTTAAGGCGTTAGCTTTAGTTTGGTGTACATTTCATATGATAATAAACTTTGACTTTTGCCGTCGTATCAATCCCTGCGATGATTTCTATAAGCTCTAGGTGGACGTGCAAAGGAGATTTTGAATAGAGCTCACATACCACCAGATCTGGTTCACTATTACGTTCATATTCTTCTCGGTCCCCAATATTTAACTCACGTTATGACTACACAAAGGTGTCATCTACGTCTGATACAGATCTACCTGCTGAAAACTCATCGGCATATCCCTCAATCAGGTGTATAAGGGAACCTTATTCTCTCAGGGCCATTTGTTTCCTTTCTTGTTCTGAAGCTTGCACACTCTTTAGACTTGTTATCGACTTGGCCTTCAAATAGTCTCGGGTCGAAGTTAGGTCTCATCGTTCGATCCCATCTCGTACCCATATAACGCTGTGACTTCTTCAAAACATCTGCTTTCTTGTACATGATGGCTTTCATTTCCTTCATGTTGTTTCGAGAGCAATTTCTCTCTGTTGAAGAGTTTGAGATTTTTCGCGATCAGCATTCGACTTTACTGTACATACCGATGCCTCATCATGTAGTTAAATTCCCTTCACATTTCTCTCCCGAACATGGAATTGTGTCTGTGGATCGCCAGTCTTACTCTGTGTACAGCCTCATCGATTGTTGCAGGGTGGAATCAGCCGCCATTTTACCGGCTCCCTTATTGTTACATTCAAGACAAAAACGCAGAACTGCCTGGTGGTACATTTAGTCCTCTGAAAGACCAATTAAAGCTGTACCCTACAGAGTCATTATAAAATAAGACCGATCCTCCAGGGGTTTGTCTGGGGTCTGCTTGGTGGTCCGAAATCTGAGTGCCGCCGTCTCAGGCAACGCTTTTAAAGCGAACCTCTATTTTAAACCTGGACATAAGGTTGTACACCAATTGCGGCTCTTGCTTTTGGCGTCAAGTGTAATATTTACTCGCGCGTCCTCAAAGACACCAACACAAATTATCTTTACACTGCTCTGCTGACCAACAATTCGCTCGTGCATATTTCAGGTACTTTACATTGAAGGCTGTTCAAGTACATTTCCCATCCTTCGATCGGGGGTAACATTGCTCTAAGTCATTTCGTGGGGGCCATACTCCACTTGAGGGGAACAATACCATGGGTAGCCTCTTGGGATACGATAGTCATGTGAGGGGCAATTTCATGAAGATCCATACTCATACCCTTCTCTAGGATGTACATGCTCTTAGCAAGAAGGACCATAATTAGTGTGTGGTGCGGGAGGCCACCTTGACCTGGCACCAACATATCAGTCGAAAAAATCATCATGTCGACATCGTGGACTGTCATAGTTACTGTCAGGCGAAAATCTCCAGACAGTGAGGTTATGGGTCCTCACATGACCATGGCAAACGAAATGGGTTCATGATATATACACAACAACGTTCTGCATTATTAAAATTTTGATTGTGTTTTTTATTAATCGTTTGCTTAAACGCGACAAACATTCAATGAAATCATTTTTAAGTTGTTAAATATCGTTTTGTGTTACTCATTATACAAGTAAATAAATTGAAAAATAAATAAATACAAGTTGAAAGTTATCAAATATTGAATAAAAATCGCACACAGTTGTACCTTTTCATTGTCAAACATTTCTCTCTCTACTGATAATATAGGTTTATAACCACAACATAATAATGTAATAAACATGTTTATAAAAAGAAAAAAAAAAGAAAGGTAAACATTCTACTTTACTGCACTTCTTTGATTGATATTTATGCGAAGAGCTACAGAAACAAGCTCATAAGCAAAATGTTTAAACATAAACACGGTTTAATGGCACTGGGTAAACGCCAAAGACATAGAACATAAATTCACAAACAAGAAACATGGAAGAACAGCACAAAACTTCACAAGCAGCACAGTGCATACATACTATATATAAAAAATTAGGTATGTTTATCAAGGATTGTTAGGTACCGCCTTGGAACGGTCAGTAAAATGTAAATTTACTGGGGGTTTAAACCAGTTTAGTTGAAAATTAATGCTGTTAGGTGTTTCATTAGTATGTTGCGTTTTCTCCCGAAAAAGTTATGTAACCGCATATACTTGGCCTCCTCGTCTTGCAACTTTTACACGAAAACATGTTTGATTAGATATTCAGATGTACAAAGGTCACTGGTGACAGTTATTCACATGGAAAGCTAGGTCCATAATTCTGGATTAAATTAATGTGGAGTTGGGTAAGAACTGTTGCTTTCACCACACCTCGCTGAAAGTACAATTTTGTTCAAGGTATTGAGTTTGACATAAACGATAGTAAATATGTTACCCGTGACATTTCTCACATGTTCGTAAGGCCAATACCATATTAATGCGTTGATTCAACATCTAAGAATCTTTTGATGATGAATCAAGTCCTTACACAGCTGCAGCCAATTGTATTAAACTGGTTAAATCTTTGGTTTGGTTAAAGTTGGCCAAAACAGTTATTGATTGGTCAATATATATCCAACAATTAATATAAACCAATCAAGTCATTTAAATGTGCAAATTAGCCGAAAAATAACCTGTGGTAAACTTTTTCAAGATTTATACAATTTGCACCTGTTGTCGTTCGTATTGAGAATTTGACAAAACTCGCATTATTTTTATGTAGGCATGGCTGCTGACCGGCATGCATTTCTTTTAGCAAGTGACAAGTATGAAACAAACACAATTAATGAAACTCGTTTATAATAGATACACATGTGATTGTATTACATGGCAGTACTTTTTCATATTTGTTGAAGGGAAGCAATGCTGTTTAATATATATGTAGGATATACTTATACGTATACGTTCCCTTGGCATTTTTACTTTTAATATGTTTGTTTTATAGTGAATCTTATGTAGGGCCGTTGGCCTTTAATAACAACTTGAAAATATTTTGTAAAATGAATACATATAAACTATATTTACTACTTAGTTTCGTTTTAATGTTACTGTTTCCACATTATGTATAGATAATGCACACGAGAGTGTCACTCCCTGCACCCTTGGTAACCGGAATACCGGTTATATTTGTACTTGTTTCGCCTTCTTGCAAAGAGTATATACGTATTAAGCCAATTTTATACCGTAACTTAAAAAAGATAATTTGTCATTGCATTAATATATAATCATTAACAGTACGAATATGGGAAACCTCCAGGATTTAATATTAGAGGAGGCGCACTTTGCACCTTGCATGTGCCCAAGCCTCCGGAAACCGAAACAATTTGCTTCAAAACGTGGTATGGATGTTTCAGAGACAACGTCCAAAACTTTGACAAATATTAATCTAAAACGGAACATTTTGAGATAAATTATACATATTGTTCTACCATATTGACACGAAAACCTTAATTGGACGTGGGACCGATGTACCGCAAACTTTATTTTTGAGGTCACGAGTGGGAAATATATGACCCCTATTAATTTTAAGTCATCGGGTCAAAAGTGAACGTAACAGTGAAATTTGTATGCGAAAATAATCCTCAAAGCTAATTTTGATTTGGGCGTGACCAACAGACAATCCTATTGCTTTTCAGATCATGGTCACAGTAACATTGAACGCGAAAATCGTATCCGAGTGATTACTCAACAATGCATGGAGCTATGACCCTCAAACTCGACCTGAAGGTTGGGCTTGACCGAATGATGACCAATGTTGATTTTGCGGTCATAAACTCTTAAGGTATAGGTCACTGAGTGTAAATGCGATTATTTGGTCTGAGTGATAATTCCACAATGCTTGAACCTATGTACAATATTATACCATATTTTTGTTTACCACGTGACCGACAGCTGTGATGACGTAAACATCACCACCGAACCCTGCATCAGGTTTACGGTTAGTCATAGGTGTAGTTAGAATCGAAGTCAGTACGGTTTTTAGCAATAGTACTACGAATGCTTCATAATTGCCTGTAATGGTTCATCGACACTGCTCGGAGCATACAAATGACATAGCAAGTGGAGCACGTAAGGCTTGTTTAAATTTTACGATAGATTTTACAGGTAACGAAGGACATGATAAGAGACAACGTAATACTTAAAGGTGCATGTCGACATCATGTACGGAGAAGGTGTTCATATACCAAATTACTACATACAGTGTCAATAAAGTGCAACAAAACTGAGAAAAGTGAACTTTTACACATTGTACATTTACACATTTCAAAAACAAAAATATCGATCTTCAATACATACAAATCAAAGGACAAATTTACCAATACATAAAATGAAATGTAAGGCAACATTTTATAACAAAAAACAACAACAACAAAAAACAAAATAATGATAAACGGTGTAGCGTTACCCAATTTTATAGCGGTTTGCTAATACGCGTTGGTGTGAAAATAGTACATATGGATGGCCTCACTTCAAAATGCCGAAGCTGCAATTTTCTGTTTCGGAAATTCTACATCACTACAATCATCAAGGCGAGTCGCATCAAACTGCAAAATGCCGAGTAAATAGTCCACTGAGTGAAATGATGTTGCATCATGTGATCAAAATGTCGAGCAATGATTGGACATCTCACAGAGAAACAAAAATGCCAAACCTGGAAATTGTAACTACAAAAATTGAAACTTCAGCTTTTAGTAAAAGAAATGTGTGATCAAATTACTAAGATTAAATACTAAAAACGTTGCTACGGAAAACATGGGATTGTGTAGCTTCGACATTTAGAAGTGAGGACATCGATATGGCAATACAGCACAGTTGAATCAATTCTTCATTCACCCACTATTTATCCAACCAACACAAAAAATACGTTATTTAGATACCGAAATCGGAAGTATATATACGAGCAAAGACGAGTTGTGAATTTGTCGAAATAAATGTTAACAAATATGCAAATCCAAAGCTTAGGAAAAGCACTGGTTTTGATATTAAGCGTTGACAGGATGTATTTATTAAGGCCATATAGTCTTCAACGCAAATTTTAACGGTGGTTTCATTCCCTTTAATGTAGCTATCTATGGCATAGTTTACGATTGCTTTTTGCAATGAATGTCGGCTTATATTAATTTCTAGACATGGACATTCGTCAAGCATATCGCTGGATACAAAGACTGATTTATGTAATCCAACGATATTGCCCGTGTACGAGTTGTACAGTAGTTCCTTATCGGCCTCGTTCACTGACTGTAAAAATGTAATGTTTGCTAAAGATATGTTCAGAGTCGGAAAAGTAACCACGGTAACCGGCAAGGCAATCGACTGTTTGAAACCGTTTGCATCTCTTATAATATAATAAACGGAGCAGTGCTTGGTAGGGAGAACACTAAATACGACCTCAATTGAACTGGCGTTAGCTTTCGATCTGTACATTTCAATTGAGTGCAGATAACATCGTTTTCCCTTTTTAGTCTTGTGAATATTGATGCGGAAGTAGCTTTGCAAGAAACGAACAACCGCTAACCCTAATTTGTTCGGGTCTGCTATTTCACCGTAAATAACTGCGGAAAATGCAAGCTTTATTTTCAAAAAGTAATTAAAATTGATTAGTTTTTGGTTAATCTCAAGGCAAACACCGAAATCAGGTATGTAGAATGTTGGACAGTAGAGCTGTAAGCACGATCCCTGTAAAACAATAAGGCAATAATGTAAACAGTTGCCCTTATGGCTTAAACTTGCATTTTTAAAACATAACGCTGCAAACATCATAAAGAAAATGTGAATGTAAATAAGATAAAATCAAAATTTAAATCCATCTGATAAGTGGATGAGTCTGTCAAAATGTGTCAGGTTTTCGGGGACAATGGAACGAAAACGCAAATAATACTTAATTTGACTTTGCGTGTATCGCCTTTTCAACCCTAAAAACATAGACCGAAACTACGACAAAAATGAATTATTCACTATTCGTGTTGGCTATTACAATGTTGTCGATTAAAATATATGTCGCTAAAATTGGCGATGAGTTGCATTGTTCCAAAATCAAGCAAATACGATCGGGCAGAAATCTTTTACAATGGTAATGAATAAGGAAACAAAGATAAAGAATTGCAGATCTTAAACCGAATTCATCTCATCATTAGAGAAATGTTTCTACGACTCCTTTGTAACATTTGTTACAGTTACAGTTACTGTTAAAATGAAACTGGTAAGTATTCAAGCTTTGCAAAGACCTTCGACGCCAACAGTATAAAATGTTTAAAAAAGTTAACTTAACAACAGTAATGACGCTTCAAATACTTAATGTATCATTTAAAAGAATCATAGCTAACCGAAATTAATGGGTTTTAATTTGACGCATGAAAAGCAAACTTATTAGGAAACATTTTTACCTGTAACGGATCAAACATCTCTTCTCTACCACATTGTGGTGTCTTTTCCGATTCCTTTGCTCTGTTTAAGATAATTGATCCTGGGATAGCGATGGATGCCATACACAAGTCTCTCGAAATGTCTCCGATATAGTCTGTATTTTCAAAGCAATGAAGGCAATATGGGTTATTATATATTTCCAAGAAGGAGCTCCCAAAGACATATGGATGTGCGTTATACGTATTGCAGTTTATCTCATGTGCTTCAATAGTTGTTGCATTTGAATGTTGACTTTGTAAGCATGAATGCGAAACTGTTGTTGTACCTGCGCACTCGTATTTTAGGATGTGTTTATATATAACAGATGGTGGTGTTGACTCTAATCTGCAGGATTCTAATAGTGTCCTATGAAGAAAGTCAATGCTAGGAAAATTTCCTATCATATTTAGTAGAGTGCAACCGGTGACATGCACTGTCCATTCGACCAAATCGTCATCTCCATTACAAAGAGCACATTTTCTGTTAACATATATACGACCGTCACTCTTTCTTGATACCGGTATGTAATCCTCAAACTGCCGCATTTCAAGACAAGATTCATTTCCTTTATAATCAGTGGAGCAGCTCGTTATTGTAACAAAACCTGTAGCTTTAACCGGATTAAAATTTCTTGGAATGTTATATAACTGGTCTTGAGTGTAGCATTGATAGATTTGTTTCTTTTTGGGTTTGAAATCGTAACAGCACTTTCCAAATAGCCCACAATCTTCAGTACAAAGGCAGCTTTCACAGCAAGGCCGCTGAATTCCATCTGGTATCCATTTCTATTTAAAAATATTGATTTTGTAAAGCCTTGGTTATAAAACATATCTTGAACACAATGTTGGGTTAATGTTAGAAGGTATGAACTCTTTATATATGCTGCCATATGATATTTATTTGATTATACCGAACAAAATTAAGTTCATAAAAAGCTTTAAAATGATTTTAATTCATTTATTTAAACAAGTTTAACAAGGTAAACAAAATATAACATAATAAATTAATTATATCTAGAACAAAATTGCACCGTAAATTATACTAAAATTCCTTCAAAAAATGCCAGTTCCTGTCGTCTGATGTTTTTGTGTACACATTGAATAGTGACGTAACTGCTGTATGTGTATAAGGGAGGCAATCACGTCATGATTTAGCTAAAATATTGAGGCAGTTATTTGCCCTTATATGACATTCAAAATGTCACTGCGGTCACATGACCTGACAGTGAATTTTCGCTTGGTCACGTGTCAAAAAGGTTGAAAATGTTTTTGACAGTCAAAATATCTCTTTTTTGGGTAATGGGGTTTTACCATTGTAAAAAAAAGTGAGGTAATATAAAATTTAATGCTAATGTCGTTGGGTTCTTTCTGGCATTAATCGCTCGAGTTATATTAATAAGAAAATATTAAATGGTCATGTTGTGTACTTGAGAGATACTATCACCGGAAAGCCTACAATGAAAGACATGATAAAATATTTAAACGACGTCACGTGAATTAGATTATTAACATGTAAACTGTGTGAACGTTCAACAGACGGAATCGCTAATATGCCCGGGTCTCAATGCAATAATCTCAGAGCCTCGCAGATATATAATATCGATTTGTGCAAATGTGTTAGCATATATCGTTGTTTATATTTTAGATGGAAATGACCATGCTAACAAAGGTTTAAATAACATGTGAAGAAATGCTCTAGTATAGAAATATTTTAATATACTTTGTTCCATCACTGGAATACTGCGAACTTTAATATACTGCTAACTTATTTCGCGCCGTATTATTTCGTTATTGGTTCGATCAAATACCGTTCTGTCATCAGTTATTAAAAGGATTTTACATAATTGCAAAATGAACGTAATGTTTGAATTTCTATAAGAAATTGGTTGAAGCGTATTGCGTTTGTAGAATTTTAGTTTCAAATAAGAGTTCACTACCTGGACGCATATGCATATTATTAGCTTTGAAATATTCACTGAATTGTGAAAACATTTTTTATTGGGAACCTTTTTGAGGGTGCTTAATATTTTTAAGATAACTTGATTTCTTGCAAAATAAGTAAGCATACAAAATCAAACATTAATGTTAAAGAACAGTTCTAGAATTGTTTTAAAACACTTTAGTGCTCTTTGTTGATAAGTTTCGTTTTTATTTCAAAGGTTTCGGCGGTTTTGAAATCTGTTTCCAAAGTTTTGCTTGAAGAAACAAATGCATGGTTTTGTGTACATCTAAAACAACCTTGTTGCCATGAATTCCTAATTTCTTCAAAACAAATATACTGCGAATGGTCCTTTGCCTGTTTTAACTAAAAGTTGTTTTACACACGTTCACACACAGTTTCAGTTTTCGTGAAACAAACAATGAAACTGGTTTTCATTTTATTTGTAACAATAAATACACAGTTTGTGATACCAATACTTATCCAAAACTAGGTTATTACCAACATGAAGCCCATAGTCTGCGTTTCTGTTTCAAAATGAAATCAAACCAGAACGTGACGCAGTTGTACTTGAAGGCGTTGGAGATATTTGTCATACAACAAGTGTGTCTAATTACCCTAAAATGATTCTATAAGCTGATAAATGAGGTAAGATTTAAAACTTATGAAAATAGAAATAAGATAATGTAAATATTAAACGTCACACATATTTTAGGGCTTTTTTTCTGATTTTGACTAGGTGATTTTTAAAGTTGTTTGGTCTTAGAAAACAACTAATCGCCGAGCGGCGGGACCAACGATTTGAAATTTGAGTGAAGTTGTAATTTTGTTAGGAATATATAATATTTTACCAATTTAAAACGATCTAGCCTCATTTGTTTTAGACAAACCGAAACTAGTAAGAGTCAATGTCTTCAAGCATCATGAGCACTCTTGATGGCATATGACAAGCTATTCAAGATTTTGTTGACGACGGGCGGCGTTAAAAATACAAAGAACAGCGAGCGAAATAACGAAACTTTTACATTCTCTATTTTGACTTTATAAATAAATGTGTTTTTTATAAACAAATTAATATCGTGTAGCGATTATCAGCATTTTTCAAAAAATGTCGATCTAGGAGCCAAGAGACCAATCGACCTTAGACCCTCATTCAAAATGGCATCTTTTGAGATTTTCTCTTTCTGGCCTAGAAACATTGAGTAAATGATTCACGATGATAAATACTGTGTACCATTTGTTCAGGAACTTTCTTTACTTTCCGAGTAAATTGAGTAAACGACTGAGATATCAATAGAATGCTGCAATAACGACAATAAGTTCTTTACAAGCGCAAACATTGAAACGGATCTCCTTATCAGCTTAGATAAGGTAAGCTGAAATGCCAAGGCCAACTCTTTTCAGAGCGAAAATAGTTAAAAACGTTCATTTTAAGTGATTAAATGATTATTGTATGTAAATGTATTTTCACGTAAATCTTTGAGAGAGTCCCATAAGCAAAATGACATTTTATAGTTAAACTACCTTCAAAGGCCCCGATTTGCAGAACGTGTTGTATGGGCAGACCTCTGTCATATTCAGTAGCGCTTGTGATACAAAAACGATTGCCAGGATAATCCCACATACTGTGAGTTGCGTGTTCATCGTCCGTGTATGCTGAAAATCCCTGTACAAATGGAAAACAGTATTACATACTAAACAGTTATACATAATCTACATTATCTCATTCAAACCTTAACCTCAATATATATTCTGCATGTAAGATAGTGCACATTATAGTTAGATTGAATGTACTACATTATACTTGTTTGACTTTACAAAGGCCTTTGATTTTGTGGAAATGTTCGACTGGTACAACTGTTACAATATGTCCATTTTTAAATAATTGTATCTCATACAGGAATGCTACCATGAAATGTCATACATATATTTATCAGTTAAAAGTGTAACCGTGCTACAGCTAGGCACATCCGGCAGTCACTAATCACTAATCGTGTTAAATGGCACCACCTTGATCATTCTCCAAAGCCAATTTAAATGGAAGGGACAAGCCAAGTACCAAAATCAATTAACGAAGAATATGCACAAAGGAACCTGGCTCAGGAACTAAACGAGACAGACACAGCGTACGAAACAACACAGACATACCACAGACATCAACATAGTATTTGTTACAGGTTTTTATAAATGTTAGTGAAAAAGAAGTTAAAATGGGTACAAACCATTTCGTGTACTCAACCTCCATTTCCCCAATAATCAGTAACCCAGTATGCCATAAACAAGTTCTAAGAACGCACAGTGCTTGTTAACAAAGTGAGGCAGTACCCATGAACTATTTACCAATATATTGATGTGCTACTGTCTGTTTATACGTTGGTAAACACCCATTTTGTATATTAATGTTGTACAAAAATAACATCATATATACTATACATTAAACTATGTATGTAATGAACTGTGTGCTAATAGTCATGATTGTTTTCATTGATAACTGGCTATTTAATGCTTGTGTCCGTATTGCTGTATTGCTTTTATTATCTGTAATTCATTATTGTACAACGCCATGGAATATGTATCTATGTAGAATTAGGCGTTTAAGCAAATAAATTAGTTTCAAGTTTCAAGTTTGAAGTTAACAAAAAGTAAACATTTATCAAAACAGATTTTCAATAAAAGTAATACCGCCTCGGAAAAGTCAAAGGAAATACGGTTTCGATGAGGAACACAAACCATTTACAAAAAAACATGTATTACAAACTATTGGGGCTTTTAACGAAGTGCATAAAACATGGTGAATATTAAGAATGGTCGCAAAAATGCAGCATAAAAACGATAACAGATATTCAATTGAAATCTAAAAAAAAAAAGAATTTAAAAACAGTGATTCATTTAACCATACTGTAATATATGATTAAAGAGGATATAAAATAGCTTTACCTTTTATGTGTAACTCGTCCAAACTAAAATTTGAAGAGGAGATTTTTATATGAACTACATTGCAATCTTGCAACCTATATGCGCCGTCGTTTCACTTCGCTTTGTTTCAAAACTCTAATTAACATATTTATATAACCATGGTTACATCTATATCGTTCTAATGTTTCACCTATCATTTGACATTGACACTATACTGTTACAATACCGAAGATCTTCGTTATTGCAATCGGTTCTTTAAAAACAAGCCCGTGAAGTTGACAAAGCAACATTAAACGGTTTTCGTGATTAACGGAACACAAATATATCAAACAGTTATAACACATTTTTAACACGAAAGATTGCCGTAGGTTCAATTGATGCGTAAAACAAACCTGTGAAATTGACAGTATTATAACACGTAAAGATGGTTCGTGTTCAGATATCGAACAATTTAACACATCTACGTAGAATTTGTGTTACAGAGACATATTTACGCGTAATAGATAACAAACTTGCCGTGAAGATTCGAAATCTGTTTTGTTTTTATCAGTAATAAGATATGATTGACGTACAAGTGTGTTTGTCATATAATTAAGCTTCTGTTACACTATGCAATTATGCAAACAATTTAATTGAATGTTTTATAATGAAAGTTTTCCATTAATGTGGCTGTATTTTTATTTTAGCCACATTCGATTTTATGTCTTAATTTTATCAAAGACCACAAACACAATTTTTCACTGTTTCTTTCATCATATAGAATATTATAAACGTACAAGAAAATTAAAACAAAATATGTTGACTAGAATATTTGTGTATTAAAACTATGATTACAGGATTATTCAGACGATTTGCTTATGTCTGAATTTAATAGTCCAATCCAAAAATGCATATAATTTTGATACAAAAACAGATCTTTAAATAAATTACAAATACCAGCGCAAACCATATGGTATTGCAGACATATTTGACTAATACAAAATGTGAATAATAAAAAGAAAACAACAACAACTCTTTTAGAATAAAATTAAATGTAGGATAATTATAGCGTTGAGGATTTAAAAAAATACAGAAATGAAGATAAGAGGCAAATGGTTTAATATCTATTAAGCATGTTCAATAGCTAAAACATGTACGCATATCCCACACTAGCAAAACAACATTCATTCCAAATAACTCAAAAAGCAGATTAAAACTGGTTAAGAATGAAGAAACAAATAGCTCAAAATTTTAATTCTACAAGAAATACAACTGATAGAAATATAACAGGTTACATAAAAGACATAAAGATGAACAGCAATGTAAAGCTCTAGTAGCTTATAAAAACTATCATGTACAGTGCTGTTTAAAACGTCACATGGAACACTTGCATGTTTGCCCTGACAAAGTGTTTATAAGTATTTTAAACTCATTAGAACTGCCTAATTGTCTTAAATTATTTGTAATGTTGCTGCACCCCTGGGCGGCATCTTTAGAACTGCCTAATTGTCTTAAATTATTTGTAATGTTGCTCCACAACTGGGCGGCATCTTTAGAACTGCCTAATTGTCTTAAATTATTTGTAATGTTGTTTCACACCTGGGCGACGTCAAAACGAAATGAGTTGTTGCCAATTTGTCTTGTTGTCGCACCTGTTTTCTAGATCTTGCCGTAAAAGAAACACAAGAAATTAAAGGTCGTAACTTTAAAGCTAATATTTCACACACATATTCTCATTTACAAGCGTTCATATGAGTTACAAGGGGTTATACAACAAGTAAATTGATGACTGCATTAAGTACATTTTTTACAGAAGAGGCTGGGCATACTCAACCAAACAAATGTTAAAAGACATGACACAGACATGCACGCCTACGACAAAAGAGTCATTCTCAATTATTTGATGCAATGCTTTATAAAATGGTTACTCATACATAAAATACATACCCAAAAGAGTTGTCAGGTCAATAACAATCATGGCATTAACATGTTCATAAGTAATCAGTTTGATATTCTATTCATAGTCTAAGCAATGTCTCTGATTAGAAACTTCTAGACACCACTCAGTGGTAAGTGCTTTCAATTTTTATAACAAAAAAACAACAATGCCATAGATAATGACTTAGTGAGTATGATTGCATCTTCGTAGAGGAAGCATTTTCTGCTTCTAGCATGGAAGCGTTTTATGACCAACCGATTTTTCCGTAAAGCATTTATTCTTAAAGACAAAATTGCAACAACGTATGATGTCCGAATTATTATGACATCTTTCTGTTTTGTTAGTCTATAGAATGTTTACATACATGTCAAACAACAAAACAATGATAAAAGGGGACATTTGGAAGGCCACGCTTCTATAGTTGTTTATTTTAACAGGCGCACATATATTTTTTAACCTTTTTCACAATTGTATATTTTATATTTAACTAACTATCCTTGACAAACATACCTAGTTTTTTAAATAGTATATATGTACTTTGTTGTTTGGGAAGTTTTGTGCTGTTGTTCATTTTTTCTGGTTTGTTTATTTGCTTTTGTGTTCTATGTCTTTGGCGTTTACCCTGTGTCATCAAACGGGGTTTAAGTTCAAATTTTCGACTTCTGAGCTTGTTTCTGTAGTTTTTCATATAAATAACGAATTGTTACGCTGTGCATGATTAGAAGCCATAACAATATACTCATTGACAATACTAACACCATTTGTGTTACTTTTATTATTTTGCTGTACATGTTGTAAGTTCCAAAGAAAATAAAAAATGCTTTGTTGCATATATCAAAATTAATTTCTGTTCTGTATTATTCTGTTCTATAGTTGTCTGCGTCAGTTTCTTAATCTAGTGAGTTCTGAAGGCTTGACAGCATTGTAGATATTCTGTCATACTGCGTGATTAGCAGTGCATGACATGGTGCCATTATTCCGCAATGTTGTAACATTCCACTGTTCCACAGAGGCTGCCTGCACGCGAGCTCGATAGGTACAAGGATATCTATGTAGAAGCGTATGACTGCAGTTTAACTCCTCTGAATTATGCAATCACCATCTAGCATAATATATGTATAACAGTTATATATATTATATAATTATTACGCCAAATTTCAGGTTTCAATCCATGCTCTTTTTCTGGGTACAAATCAGGAAGGCAAAACATGTAATAAGAGAAAACAATAGTATTATAATTATTATACATTAACGATGATAAAAGTACTATCATATATATTGCTTGCTCTGTACACTATTTGCACAGAACATATTTTAACATATCTGATCGGATTGTAAGGGATTCTTTAACATGGGACAATGGATTAAAAACAAACAAAAATGATTTTTTATAGAACTCTTAACTTAAACTTATCTCCATTGACACACTGACTTTTCTCAACTATTTGTGAGTTTGATCTCACAAAACATGCTGTATAATGATCACATTTTGTTAATAATGATATTTAAGTTTATTCTGGTAGTATGAGTGAAACAGTTTTTGCCTTTAAAAGTCTAATTATTATTTCAGCGTGTATTTCAGACTTTTAAACATTTCTGAATGCATGTATTGTATTTTTAACTTGACAATTTATACCAAGGCGGCACAGTTAGTGTGAGGTGAGTGATGATTAACAAGGCCATTCATTAGTCGCAAACACAACAGTTTCACATTGCCGAGGACTTTTTGCGAGAGTTTTATATGTATTCATTTTTTATCATTATGCCCCTCCGAGAAGGTTTTCAGTCGAAATTTGCAAAGTCTCACGGATTTTGTAGACACTTGCGAGCAACGTTTTGAGATCAGAACAAAGACATGTGACCAGAAGCTACGAATGCAGGACACCGAACGGATTAAAAAAAAAAAAAAATTAATGGTACATATACAGCCTGAAAACCAAAAAACAATAGAATCGCTACTAGAACTGTGTCAACAAAATCTGCTATGCGAAAATCAACAAGGGGAATGACATTCATACCAAAATCACTGGTGAACATAATCACCCATGAGATGCCACAGACATCCCGAGGAGTCTGGGAAAACAGGTACGGTATCTTCAATGATATTCTGACAGACACAAGATCTCTGGAATAAGACTCTTCTAACCGAGAGGTTGTGGCTAAATTTCAAATAATCTACGAAGCCAAATCGATTCTATACAGACAGCGGTCGAGGAATAGATCAGTTCTGCCAAAGAATAGAGCGGATGTCAACTTGGAAGTGAAGTGGACAGAGACAATAGCCGGGCGCAATTCCTCATCCACAACGACGGTGATGTTGAGCGAATGCTGATATTCGTCACCGCTGAGAACCTGACCCAACTGTCTACTGCCGAGACTTTGTATATAGACGGTACCTTCTACTCATCGCTGTCATACTGTGAACAGCTCTACACCAGCCACGCCATGATCGACAGGTTTATGTGTCCCTTAGTGTATGGACTACCTCCAAATAAACTTAATGTAATGTACACAAGATTCTTCACCCTGAATTTTCTCCAGAATTTTGCCCGTGAACACAGCATTCCCCTGTTTCCAGAAACGATAATGATGGACTTCGAAATAGCGGCATGAAACTAAAGTGAATTCGTGTGAATAGGTATAATAAAAATGTTGTATTCTGAGTAAATCTATGTTTTAATTTCATATCAATCAATACATAATTTATACATATTTGAAAACGTGCTATTTATTTTTACTGTTAAAGTGTAATTTCAATTATATAAATAGAGTGATGTGTAATACAATCATAATTTAATATCAATTCTTATGTTTGTCCATATATTCATTATATTCTTTCATTTTTCATTATATGAATTTATATAACTTGCAAATAAAAATCAGCTCTATATTTATGTTATTTTATGAAAATTAAGAACAACTTTCGTCATTCTAGACACGCAACTTTTTCAGCACAGTATAGAAAATTTTGCCAATCACCCATAAACTTTAATGTTACCACACATAACGCCTTTTCCAAACCCCATCCTTAGGAAATAACGACTGGGAAAGTTGACACAGATATGTGCCCGAGGCATGCTTCAAATGAATGGAAAAAAAACAAATAAAAACGACAACATAAACGTACTACACGTTGTTTTACAACCAAGGAAGAGAGAAAGTTCGCCTTTAAACACTGATTCCCTCAATTTGTATTTTTTGTAATGATAATGAAATAGAACGTATTAATCGTCGACGTTTCGAAAACGTTTGTTGAGGTGAAACAGCGTGCATCTTTGTTAATGTGTGACATTGTGTAAGACTGTAACATTGTGCATTGTGACAGGGTCGTTAATTACGTTAAATAATGTTTGGCAACTGAGCCTGCCACCTGTGGGCTTTACTGTTTTATAATGATTCATTAAAGAATGCATAACAGTTGCTAAAACGACATTACCGGCATTTATGCAAATTAAGACGCAGAACAAGTGAAGAGGAGACTGTTATGTTATAACATGTGACGGATCATATATTTCGTATATGCCGCATGGTTGTACATTTGTTCTTCTACATCTCTCCATTACAAATGATGACAAATTACCCTTTGGTTGTTACGTACCATGCATACAGGCACATAACAGTTTAACCAAAAATGCGCTCACAACAACCAAGACATATATATATACATTCGGTATATTTTGTTTATGAGCATGAATGGAAATGACCATTCTATATTCTTTGCACTTGCTTGTATAGTTGGAATTATAAGGTAATTTGCCATTGACAAAATTTCAAATCTTATTCTCTCAATTTTTGAATACTGTCATGTTTTAATCAGTCTATCGCTCTTCTTTACATTCAATAACCATTCAACGACGTCAAGATCGCCATTGCAGAGTGCATACTATCTGTTGACAAAACCTTCATCTCTCCTGCAAACCGCAACATACTCGGCATGTTCGGTCCGGTCTGAGCAAGAAAGATTTCTGACTTAATCATAAAAACAGTGTGTAATGGTAACGAAACACCTTCCTTTTTTCCTCTGCAATAAAGTAGAAGATGACTGGAATTTGATATCGTTCAACAACTTTCACAACACGGTCTTTTTCTTACATCTGATGCCATCTTTTGCAAAAAACACACTTCATTACATTCTACAAACATTTAATGACATCATTATCGCCACCGCAGAATACCTTCTTTCTGTTGACAAACCCTACCTCTCTTCTGCAAACCGCAACATACTCGCCATGTTCTGATACATTGCCACTGTTAAAAAGTACACATTTGTTAACGCCTTAAATGTTTTCAAGGATGTGGCCTGTAGATCTTAATAATCCGGCTTCCGAAAAGATGGAAATATTGAATTAGCTCAAGTCAGTTCAAGTGAAGCTATACGTTGTCTATAACATATCAATGTATTAATGCTGTAAATAAGGAGAGAAGTCTTAATACTAGCTCTAAGCTATCTCTTCAATCCTTTACCCTGTGTACTTATAACATGCTGATATATTAACAATATATGAATAAATAGTGTTTAATTTCCTTTAAGTAAACAAATGAAATAGTTCTCTACTTGAAATTCCACTAAAACCTTTTTCAATGTTTCAATATTAATACTGAATATTTGAACAGTTAGTTTTAAATTCTTTCATCGTCTAAAAACGCCGCCAGAAATTGTTTATTTCAGATTTCGCTGACACTCAAATAGTGTCTGAAGGATGTATGTTTTTCTAGTTAAGTTGTGTCTGAATCTAACTAAAAACTGGCATCATATAATTATGCAGTAAAAAAATGATATCCTGTTATTGTGATGTAAGCTATGTTATGTTGGTTATAGTTTTTGCTTAATGGTTCAATTTCTTGTTTACAAAGAAAATCATTTAAGACTGTCATAGATTTGCGATCCAAAAAACATTATTGACCCCGTTTTCTCGAGCGACCTTTATTTTTCGACCCGACCTTTTTGCTTATTTAAAAGAATAGCCGTAAACTAAAACCCCCCGACTTTATTATCCACACAACAATACAAACATGTTGTGCAAGAAGTGTTTTTTTTTTAATAAATTTGTTAAGATCTTTTAAGTAACATTTCATTTGTAAATTACCGCCCAAATATTTCATTATTCTATTAATTACATGTTTATCTAAAAGTTTGATTTTGATAATTATGATTCTTTTTCTTTTGTGTATGTTGTTTATTATTTTCTCTTTTCTTCTTTTTCTTGTATTATGCCATGCATCGTTGTAACCATACTGACTGTATATTATATTCTTATACTTAATATTTTGTGTGAAAAAACTGTTAATGTCATGGTCCGTCCATCCGTCTGTCTGTCCGGTTGTCTGTATGTCTGTCTCTGTCTGTATGTCTCTCTGTGTTTCCGATTCCTTTTAATAAATGAAAGGTATATTGGCGTCATGATCAATGTCAAGAGGTTGTGGACATGATATTTACGTTACGGGGTTAGTAGGTGACCCGGTATGAGATATACGGGAAAGGAAACCATATTAAGTACTGCGAATAGTGCTTAAATATGAAATGGAAATCCCCCCCAAAACTGGTCAATGAATTAACGTATTGTTCTATTTCTATGGCGCAACATGATCCGGTACAAGTAATGATCACTTAACATGTTCTGCAAGACACGGAAGTCAGTGCTTTTTATTTATGCCTTTCTAAAGTATAATGTCACGTTTAAAAGTTATTTTTAACTTACACAATTGACATGTATTTAAATGTGAAATGATTGTGTGTTATTTAACATTTGCCACAACTGTATGACAGATAAATGTCAATATATTATATCTGCAAAGTTAACTTGAGATTGTTTTCGTCTGATGATCTAATGTGCTAGTCACCAAATATGAAATGCACTATTTTGTTGTTGTTGTTGCTGTGTGTGTTGTTGTTGTTACCTATCACATTAATCTCTTCAGTTATTTTATAACCATTATTATTATATTATTTGATAAAAATTCATTTCTAAATGTATCAACCAAGACACAACTTAAGGTGACACTTTTATTCAAAATCAATACATACACATGTATAACAAACATCAATATTGACTGATAAACCTTAAACTACTTACTAAGTAATGCATTAATGGAAAATATTAATTACTGATAACAAGATTGTAACCGTATATGGCTTGTAACCGTGTATTTAAATGAAGAAAGCGCAAACAGATTCAATGATTTTGAATACTATAAGATTAACTATGATGTACTATCGTCTCATAAGGTAGAAATACCGTGTTTCATTCACATTTCTTTCAAATTAAACTCGGTTTTCTTCATAAGAATCATTGTTTACGACATTTATTCATCATTTTTTTAATGTTAAAACAATGTTATTAATTTTGGTAAATCTGGTTTAGGAGTAAGAGTGCATCTTTAAGCAACCTATTTAAGACACATTTCACCCCGTCACAAATTGCCGTAATTGCCTCATGCATCGTGTGCTATAATATATACTGCATGACTCAATCCTCAAGGCTACATGAACGCGAAACACATGTGACTTAACAGCATCATTGATTTGTTCCCTGTAGCGTTCATTTCACTCTGCATGATGGATAGTGAGAAAGCTGTGTTTCATATGGTTGTGCTCTTTATGAATGTATTAACATCAATATGTAGAGGTAAGATTGTTTCATGATACCGTAAATTAGTTATGATTTTGGCTAGGTTATGACAATTTGTCGAGCAAACATTATATTAAGTGAATATCATAGAAATAATTTGTTCAAATATGTGTATAAATTGTATTTCTTGTGCAATAAAATGTTCATTTATATATGTAGTGCTTTTATAAGTCCATAAAAAGCTCGATTTCATTTAAAGGAAGATTCATGGAGCTTTTGAGGGTATATAATATAAATATAAACCGTTTCGTTAGTTATAAATGTTTGGTATACAACTATTCATTTTTACAAGCTAATATCGAGCGTAGTAGACACATTCTTTGTCTAACAATGCAGTACGAGTTGGTATCAGTGTTGTTTTTTGGAGATACAGTGGAACAATGTTAATTCAGTCTTGTCCTCTTGACTGCAATATTTTTAGACGTTTATTCTGCTACTACATTATATATTTAACGCAATATAATGCGTATTTCAATGACAAAAAATTTGATTCTCATGTTAATTTCTACGCGTTTCTTCAATGTATTCATGGCGTTCATGACGATCAATATCATTGTCTGGCAGTATCCAATGACGCTTGACTCACTTCAAAAGGCTTTTCTTCTAACTACGGAATAGACACAACTTTGTTGGCTAAAGGGTGTATCGAATTATATCAAGATTTGGCAAATACCCTGTGCCAGTTTGCAAAAAAGACTATGTATCGCAAATGCAATTCTACACCGCGACTGTAGGAGTTATATGATACCAGTAAAACTTTAATGAAAAGAAGAATAAACCGCATAACGCATAACAGATAAAACATTAGCATATACTTTGTTATGTTTTGCATGTCTGTATCATTTTTACGTATGTCTTAAGCATACTTATGAAATTAGGAGACTGAAACACGTTACCAAATAAGCGCGATAAAATCTTTAAATACCACAAGTGTTTTAATACGAAATACAACTTAAAAAGCGGAAATCACTTTCAGACTTTATTGCCTCGTAAATATTCAAGGAAGTTTTTCAGAGAGATATGAATTGTTTTACTACTCAAATACTCTCATTATAGATTGTCCCTATTTCCTAGTCAGTTACTTCCATAATAGGATTTCCTTATTTTCTATATTGGTCTCCACTTTTCAAATACAGTGAGGATAATGGTTTGTGTAAGATCGTTATATATTTCACCGAGTGACCATCAAAGGCAATATTTCAGGAATGTCGTAACCATGAGTGCAATTTTTGCTGTTGGTGTTCATGAGGTGAACTGTTTAGCGATATTACCTTAAACGTAACTTTTTGTTTACTATAATATATGCTTAAAAGTATATAAAATGAAAAATAAAAAAGCGCGCAAAATTATAGGCGAACATAACGCCATTTCAAAAATAACATCTTCGAAATTGCGTCCCAACCCTGTGCGCGCTGACTTTTGATTTGGACGTGAGAATGGGCAAATATTTCAAAACAGTGATAAATATGAAACAGTTCAAACAGTTAAATCACTGGAAATCTCTTTAATCTCTATAAACCACCGAAAACATATATGAAGTCTTATGCTCAAGGACGTTACTAGAGTGATTGATAAATACGTTGGCCTCATTTTTCCTGAGGTGCTACTGATATTTATACTGAAATTTTGTCTTTTAGGCGAGCAAATACGACTTTCCCCGGAAGTTTCCGAATTGGTGATAGCGGAGGGAAATCGTCTACAGTTGGATTGTATCCACGATAATAATAAAAATGCGCAAAGTGCATACTTTACGAAAAATGGAGAAATTGTCACACTAGACAACGACGATGACTACATGGTATGACAATATAACTCGTTACCATTTTATTTATATTGATGTTAAAAATGACATGCTAACAGGAAATATAAATTTACAATTGCACTGTAATCATCCTGCTTTATCGAGCCTTTACCAGCAGACGTGGAACAATCAATGAGGAATGTTAATAATTCAAGCATTACATTCGTCACATTACTAAATCAAAATATGACTCACCAGCAGGTATCGTACCATTATTTTCAGATTACTAGCAAGTCACGAATGATAAATGCAACTATAGGGACAAGGCAAACAATAAAGACACTAGTTAAAGACAGCACGGCTCCAACTGACAATGGTGTATTTGCCTGCAAGTCCGGAAACATTGAAGCCTCCATCAATGTCATTGTATTCAAAGGTCAGTAACAAATTAGCTGCAAGTACAAATATACATACTCCAAATGGTTTATCGTTGTTTTTGTAATAGGTTTATTTGCCCTACCCATATATGCGATAATATTTAATTAAAACGGTTAAGGATTGTGTTTGTATCTTGGATAAGAGTCAAGTGGTGTAACCAGCAATCTGAAAAAGCCCCTCCCTGTGGTTTCTAATGTATTCTGCTTTTCGTCATTTGTGGTAGGCAGTTAATTCAATATCATAAACAAGCGTGATGACGAGTTGAATGTATCACCCATTTTTACCATAAAAGTAAAATATTAACTGATAGGATTCGCTTTTTTGTCCGTTTTATATACCTTTAATGAAGTTTAATATATTTACAAATCACATCAAGAATAAGCATCCAATTTCAATATCTCTTCAATTATAGTCAGTTGGGTTCTTCGCCCATATATGTTTTAGCCAAGACGGTTAGTTTGAGTGCTCGAACATTTTACCAGTATGAACTCTTTGTTTTGACGCAAAATAGTTTAACAGAGAATGCAATTTGATCAAGTGAAAACTTAACCAGTGTGTACAGTCTGTTTGGGTGCCCAAATATTTTTTTCATTCAAAGCAAACTGTTTGAGCGCCTGAACAATTTACCTGTGTGTTTGAAAAACCAATTATTGTTTCAGTCAAGGCATTTTGTTTGGGCGCCATAATCATTTTCCATTGAAGTTCATTTGAGAGCTTGAATTTTAACCAGTGTATACAGTGTGTTTCGGTGCCCAGTTTTACAGCGGGATGTATTTTGTTTGAGCACTCGATCTTACCAATGTGTAAAGGTTTGTTTGGTCGCCCAGACATTATTTTTCAGTCAATACAAAATGTTTGAGCGCTCGAACCTTTCACCAGGGTGTATTAAATCCAGTGTCCAAAACGTTTTTTCAGTCAAGACAGTCTGTTTGAGATCTCAACTTTTTAACCAGTGTGTATAGTAAGTCTGGGTGCCGAATGATGTTATCAAACAAATCAGTATGTTTTGGCGTCAAAACACGTTTTCAGTTTCTTTTAGCGCTCCAACATTTTACCAACGGGAATATTTTGTCTGGCTGCCTAGGAATTTGTTGAAGCCACAGCAGTTTGTTTGATGGCCCGATTTGTTTACCAATATCTTTTGTGTTTGAGCGCCATAAAGCGCTCGGTATGTCAGTGTGGGAAAGAAAGGAAAAATGACATTAAAAAGCATTGACTTGATCTGTTTTTAAGAAGGTAAAATGCCTGTGTTATCATAACTTAAATTTAACAACCATGAAATAAGTTTGTCATACAGAGAATCTATGATCTAGGCATCTTATTACTTTTTTATGCACTCAACTAGCGGATTCCAAATCGCCCAAGTTTACTTCTTATGTTATTATCGGAGAAGAATAGTAATGACATACGCTCAAAATGACCCCTTTTCGACTAGATTTGTTACAATTTTCTTAAGGGAGAACCCCCTATTCTCCACCATTTTGAACAAAATATACTCTGGTTCTGAGGGTGGCGCAAAAGTCAAAAGGTGACGACCCTAATTTAAGTTACGCCCCCTCTAACGTCAAATCCGGGACACGCCCCTGCTTTCATTAATACCCCTTTTTCACAGTTTAGTATAAGCAGTTTTCTCCCACTCACTCATATATATGATTTGTTATGAGGTTCAAATATCTACAAGTATGTGTGCGAAGCAAACAAATGTGTATTTGAACCAGGTTGCAGGGTCAATATTTATGCGAAAAGCTACAGAAACAAGCTCAGTAGCAAAACAGTTTAAACATAAACCCGGTTTAATGGCACTGGGTAAACGCCAAAGACATAGAACGTAAAATCAAATCTAGTGTCGTATGGCATAACTGTTATACAGTAAAACTGCGGTCGTTTGATCAGGCGGTCGTTCGAGAACCGGCAGTCACTCGAGGTCGGAGCTTGGTCCCGAACGGGCATTGATAAGGGCATTGGATAAGTTCATTATGAGTTTGAACAGTTTCGCGAGACAGACAAGATGCGCCAATCAGTAATCCTTGATTTTGCTAAACTTAAATCTGACTTATGCCATAATATGTACTGTCATATTTGAATGTTGCTTGTTTAGAAAATGGGCTTTTTGTAAAAAAACACATTACTATTTATTCATTAATAATTGTTATTTCTTTTACATTTCGTATACGACAGCCTTTAAACATATGAGTGATTTCCACAAAGCAACACATAATCGGTGTCGTAGTAAACAATCGGTTTGACGACTTCAAACTTAAAATACGCTGAAAGATATTTCATAACAGACTGGAAAATTGAAACTCGGGTTGTTCGAAACATCGGTTCCCTCAAGGTTTCAGCTCGGACCCAGCGTCCTCGAGCGATCGCAGTATTACTGTACAACTAAGCTAATTATGGAATAAATGTCACATCGTAAACAGAACCACTAGATAGTGTGTATACTAGGTAAACTACATAGGTTTGGCATACACATACTTAAGAGCATGGGAATTATTATAAGGGTTATGTGCTGCCAGATGAGTTAGTACAATTGATATAAATCTGCTCTATTGTTCTAACAGTTACTCTTCTAATGATAGGTAACACTCGTGTTTTTTTATTGAAGAGAGTTTGATATGTATATTGTTATAGAAAGAAGCACGTGCATTCAAACATATTAAGGAGTTTTCATATATTTTTGTGAGCAATTATACAGAATGCATAACCTTTTAATATAGACAAGAGCTAGGTTAAACATTTTGAAATAAAAAGGGATCTGCAATAGTGAGTTCTGCAACTGTTTCAAGTATGCCTAAGTGTGCAGAACGATATCAGTGGGAGAAAACCTCATATACAACTACATACAGTAACACTCTACTGCTGAATTGGGTATTTGTGGAATGATGAGCAGAAATGTCTAAGCGGCAAGATGAAACCATTGAAATGTTTTTCGATATAACTCTTTAAGACAAGACCTACTAGATACGATAAATGTTTTAGATAGCTAGCAGTTATATTGATAATATAAAATATGTAATGTAAAATATATTTGATTTTTGCTTATGTTGCTCGCTGTGAGAACACACTATGGGCCAAATACTGAAATAAAAAAATATATTTTTAAATTCAACTTTAATTTGTTTTGAAAAGTCAGGGAAAAGGAATTTTTATATTTAATCAATTCAGGAACGTCATATTTTAAAACATGATGATTCACATTTTCACGCTCATTCTACAAGTGTACTTGTTTACATAATATGACACTCTGAAGAAAACAAATCAGCCCATGTTATGAGCCTTGACTCTCTTTTTCTCACACTTGGAGCAGCTTAGTTTATCTTCAAAACAAACCCAAAAGGAAACAAAAAAGCCAAAAAAGCCACATATTGTATCTTTTTTAATAATTAGAAATATCAACATATTATGTGAATTTGATAAGGAGAGAATAACTATTGGTAATGTCATCACTAGGACTCGATCGTTACATTGATATGTTTGTCGAGGCAGCCATATAAATGCGTATTAGGATTGATCAAAGTGACAATATCATGTGGAACCACAGTTTGAGTTAAATAAACTCCAGTTACTAAAATATCAAACATTTTCTAAGAGTGGTCTCATTTTGACTTGGAATTACCGTCACTTGGATACATGGCGGGGTCAAGCCAGAATGAAGCCAAATATCATGGGTACACCATTATTCTTTCTTAAACAACAACAATTTGCATCATGTTTGCGATGATTGTAATAACCCTTAGTCCTTTTGTCAAATTATCTTTCTGTTTAGATCTTAAAGTGTTTTTGAACTAAATGGAAACTCAAAACACAATACTTTTTCTCGAGGTTTGGCATCATACCAAAAGGGTCCATGTTTGATAGATTCAATTTTAAAATAGCAGTGCGACCACAAGGTGATTAGATTAAGGGCGCAAAAAAACAGCAGTTGTATTTTGGATAATGTCACATGACGAGTAATGATGTCATATATCAGTGATCTCCTTAAATAAAATATGCGCGCAGCCAGACTGAAATGTTGATAATACTAAAAAGACATTTTGGTGCACGAGGTATAATTGTGTTGACATACCATCATGTTTATTATTCGATTGTTTGAAAGAAAAGCCTTCATTGAAATTGTTCAAATGTAGTTTTCTGGCACATATTCAACATTGCCAAGGAATGATATCGACATTTAAAGTAAGTGGCAAATAAAACGGTTATAACTGACCGTTTGTACTAGAACCCCTTCACTCTCTGTTTGCTACAACTCTTGTCTGGCATTAATTGGCCCGCATACCAATCGCTATACCTGTGGTTTTATGAATACATCCTCAACAATGAACAATAACCCAGAGCAGAAAATAGTGTTATTCATATATAAATAAAAAACACAATCTTTCATAAAAATTGCATTTCTGTTTTACTGAAACAACCTATACAAATATCCGTCTTAATCATGAACAGATCAGGATAGAAAATGGTTGCGCTCGTCCTCTCGGATTGAAAAATATACCGTATGGATTCTTTAATTCAAAGTGATCACCAAGGTCTTTTCACCCCAAAAGAAATGGAGTTTCAATAATATCATGTCTTACATATGTATGTATGTGGTGTTAGTTTGTTTTTGGTGTTTGCATTTGTGTATGCCATGTTATTATATGTTTGTGTTTATAGTTCATTGTCATCTGGGTCCTTTGGCTTGTGCCTCTAGGGATTATTTTTGAATTTACGACTACTGGGCTTGTCCCTCAACTCAACTCAACTCAACTTGTATTATTATAATAATAATTTAATGTTGATATTTTATTTTTGCAGTTACTCGCGTAAATGCTCTTTACCTAGACAACGCAACTGAGGTATGGCTAGGATGTGCTTTGGAAGGGCTAAGTCCTGGAGTTCCTATTGATTTTTATTGGTACAGGCAGAATGGTGCTAGGCTCCACGGCGATCGATACAACATATCAAACAATGGGACACTACGCATCGAAAATCCAAGTAAGATACGTTTTGTCTGGGTTGAACATTTCTTATCCTTTAATGGTATAATGGCAGGGCGCCTGAATCACTATATTAATGATATAGAACATGATATTTACAGGGACAATTAGAGAAGTCGGACATTCAAATATAAAGTCAGTTTACCTTGTTTAGCCTACGTTTAAAGCAACTGTTCTTTACATCGCAGTGTATTTTTATCAATAATTTGTGCTTAAATGCAATATGGCATATATTTTCAAAATAAGCAAATATATTCTCATTCCCTTGATTCATTTAAGCACTTGCCGACATCGGACCATACAATTGCACGGCTATGTTCTATCCACAGACAGTTCAAGCGCAAACAATGTTCCTCACGTCTGTCTATCTGAATGGTAATGTATTTTGGCCATACTAATTAGTTTCATTATGAAAGTCAATTATTAGATATACGCCATTCAATGTTATAAACACGAATAAAATATCACTTGTAAATCACATCTCCATTTATGCCTCATATGACCGACTGTAAAGAAGGTACCACTCCTCCAGTCTAAGAAATTAATAATGGTATGGGCGTTGGGATGTTTTGACAAAACTGATGGTAAATCAATACCTAAGTAAGTGTGAGTAAGAATTTAAATGTTATATTCTAAGCATTTTATATGTTAATTTAACCACAAACACATTTTTGACATCTAAAACTGAAACCTTTAAATGAATGATATATATATTACATTCCAAAACTGATTTCATAATATTTACATTATTTCTTGATTTTCTGTACAATAGAATTTTCGTTCATTTTGCATGAACTGGTCGATCTGTCGTGACCTTTGTTAGTAGAGTTTCGCAAGAAAGTCCTGGGTCACGTAAAGATATAAAACACTTATTCATTTAAAATAAATAAATATATTTTTCTTTATTAACGCAAAAATCGTTAAACCCAAATTATTTATTATCCCTGAAAATTTAGTAATGAAAAGGGAAATGTAAATGTAAAATCACGACAGAGGGTTCATTCTGCATAAACGAATGTAAAACAAGAATCAATCCGTAATTATACCTGAAATAATACCCTTCAATATACAAAAGGTCATAAAGATTTTGATCATGAATTTCAATTCAAAAGCTTTATTTTAAAAAAAGCGCCTTACTTGCTGAAAAAGAACATTCCATTTGCTCTGTATATGTAAAATCATCGGCTATCTAAACAGCCATGTGGAATTGATCTACTAAATTACATAAACAATTAACTGTATAATAATTTGGAATCTGCCTAGCTAGTCTCACATGTGTTAAGCCAATATATGTTTAAGGCAGAATCTGGAGAAATAGTACGCAACAAAACACCAGAGCCAAAATGGAAAATAAACATTTGATTGATTTAAATCTGGAAGAAAAGGAAACTGATTGTTATAATTGGTTTGAAACCAAAGCCAAGACGGGATAATAAAAATTATATTTAGCACTTTAAGGTGATTTCATATTGTTTTTTTCTTTTCCTTTTGGTCCAATGCCGTAAGCAATTTCCATAATGATAGCAGTAACTGTTTTTTGTTTACATATCAGCTGGACCAAGAATACACAACATTGCAAGCACCAATCAAAGGCCATTGACACTTAAATGTAATGTAGCCGGTTTTCCGCATCCAAATGTCACGTGGGAACAGGATGGGAACCAATTAAATAGCACTTTTGACTCCTTGTACGTTATGCTGGGAGAAAGTGTTGTTGTTTACAATCAGAACTACTCTGGTACATATACATGCCTTGCAATGAACGAACATCCACCCTACAATGCATCAGCTGACATACATATTAAAGGTATTTATTGTAAAGAGTAATGTTGTATTTTATCGATTTGGAATATGAGGCCCGTTTTAATTAAGATCTTAAGGTGGGTTTTAGAAGCAAATTGAAAATATCTTATTGGTATGGTTTCATTATTTTGCCAGATACTTTTTGTGATTTGAACGTAAGCGAGCGTTACATATTTTGAGGGAATATTATGAAACAATATTTTGCCATGATTAATTATGTTTATAAATAATTAGGATGATTGACTATCATCATTCATTAAAACTGCTCACAGAACTTCTATAGCAATATGTTAGTCAATTCGCATGCGTGGTGCTTTTACACTTAAAGGAAATAGCTTCTCTTGAGAAACAGTATAATCTCATTGCTATAAAATCTAAAAGAGTAAGCTTAAAGTGAAGGTTAAGCTTCTGTTTGTAAACACTTTAACTTGTAAAATTAGTATTATTCATCATTTTTTTTCAGATGGTCATTTCACTTCTACGGCTGCAGGTGGAAAAGTCAAAAACATATTCGAGTTGTTAGCCAGCATAATCATAACTTATTGTGCAATGTTGGAGGTGCAATAACTTAAATCTATTACGAAAATAGTGAGAAATGTAATATTTTATAATTATTTATTTGAAACATTCCATTCACTTTCATCCTTTCATTTTATAGGCTTATCATGAATCATGAGTGTTCCTGTATGTCATCATTTTACTTATTATTGTTGATAATATGAAGAATACAAGTATTTTTTAGTTTTTTCTTGCAACCATATCGATTGGCTTCTCACACTAACTCAAATCTTGTGGTTAAAATTTTCATGTTCCTTGTTTACACATCTGGCTGACCTTCTCCTTCCAGTTTTGCCACTTTGTGTCGATCACCCTTCTACTCGGTATGCTTTCGCAACCCTTGACAAATTTTGCTTAAATTATGAGTTATGAAAAAGTATAAAAGCCTTTTGTTACAATCATATAAATTGACTTGGTTAGGTCGCCATTTCATGTGTTCATGCACACTGCTAGCTTTTTATCTACTGGTAATGCTTGAACGGCTATTGTTTATTTCTTCAAGAGAAAAAGGCTAATTCTTAAGAAAGCTGTAAACTGTAGCTTCTGGTCAATTTCAAAAATTTGTAATAATTGGTATAACTAGATAATATTTCTGTACATAACTTCATGCATGTTTGGGAATACAACTAGTAGGTTAGCACGTTAAGATCTACGTAAAAAAGTCTTGAATATGTTGTAGATAGACTTGTATTTTGATGTAGCCGATATGAAGCTTGCACCAAAATGTCC
This sequence comes from Mya arenaria, assembly GCF_026914265.1. NCBI lineage: Eukaryota > Metazoa > Mollusca > Bivalvia > Myida > Myidae > Mya > Mya arenaria. The sequence goes on along the minus strand of NC_069135.1, from coordinate 33,803,308 downwards.
TTCATGATAATCTATACTGATTTTTTTTTATTTTATTCGTTGAAGTCATAAAGTAAATGTGAAATTCATTCATGACATTTGAAGATATACTGGTGTTGAACTAAACTATTGCCCAAATTGATGTGATATTTAGGCTGTCTTTCGGCCCCATTGTCATATTGTGATGATATTTACATATTAAATACATTTTTTTCGCACAAACATGGTTGTTTTATTTTTCAAAATTGTTCAACAGTGTTTGCATAATAAAGTATGCAGAATATTGTGCAGGAGGTATGTTAACAAAGTGAGTTGACAAAACGAACGTAAATAAGCAACGTGATATTTTATGAATTCATCCAGTGGGTCAAGATTGTAACTCAGATGCATCTTCTGACATCAATAAACACACTGTAGTTTACGACAGCACTACTCTTGTAAAACCATATGAGCATACCGCTGCCAGTTTCTGCCCTTTATTGTGTTTTTGATTTGCCTAAAGACTAACAGACGTTCTTGTTTGAAGTGTATGTCTGATATTTTCCAAGATTCTTTCGATCAATTTATGTTCTCATCCTCAAAAATTGTAGTCGCCAACAATATACTATCTATCTGACACAACGCAAATACCTGAATGACAATAAAAGGAACTTTTTTAAAGCAAGAACTGTATTCAACCAGGATTAACCATTACGCGTATTTAACAAATGAAACACAAACTCCTAGACCGAATTACCTGTATCAAATTAACTTCAGAATGTTCAGAAATCATAACATGTATATCATTGGGCACATGTTAATAAAGCTTTTGAGAGGAGATGAAAAATTATGACATACAATGTCAATATATAAACAATTGAATATCATTAATCAATTCGCGCGTCAGAGATGATCAAACGCTTGATAAAATACATCGTCTTGTGTGTTTGCTGTTTAGTTCTATTGTGTATCAAATCAATGGATTTTTGTTAACCTACAGTAGTTTTACATATCTTTCTTATTAAAATTCAAACACAATCACATTAATTTGCTGATTGGATGGGCATGAATACATTTGCAAATAAGAGAAACATCAGATGCAAACATTTTTGTACAAGTCTTATACAATTGCCTCAGCTCCTAAACACACGTACCCAAGAAGGAAAGGGTATGTGTTTGAAACCTGCATTATATTAAAACTAAACAGAATTGCGACAACGGCCACTTCCGAGAAGATATCGAAAGGCTTCTGGTTCTCGGAGTCTCCCTATTTGACCGTCGGAAGTATCAATGGTATGTAATCTGTTTGTTAGTCAATACATAATTACGTTAATAATTAATTAAGCCAGCCTTCTTTAACTTAGCTAAATGTAGTGGTACCCCAAATTCAAATCTGATTCAAGTATTTGATGTTCATTCGAATTCAACTAAAATACACTGACATATTCATTATCACGATCGCAATTTATCATTTTAAAAATTAGTACATTCAATACCAAGGTGCATACAGATTGGTCAAAACCAGAAATTAAATACAAAGCCCAAGTCCTAGAAGTTGTTCTAGACACAATTACTGGAAACAATCTAAAAGTAACTTTCAAATAATTATAATTTCCTGATCAAACAATAATTCATTTAGTAGACGTCCAGTGACCGTGATTATTTTTCCTTTGATATTATGCTTGTGATCATCTCAACATTGCTCATCTTTATTTTCACCAAGACGGTGATATTCATGATTGAATACAAACAGTTATTATAATTTATAGTGAGAATGACACAACCATACAAATACAGGTATTGTTACTTTTACATTAGGCAACGCTGAATCTATACGTACAACACTGCTTCACACAGACAACGCGTAGCTTTAATGATGCACTCTTACTCCCAAAAAAGATTAACCATAATTAATATTCCAAAAAGGATGAACAAATGTCGAAAACAATGGTTCTTATGAAGGATATCGAGTTTAATGTTAAAGAAATGAGCATAAAACACATTATTTCTACCTTTATATGAAACTCTAGTAGACCACAGTAAATCTTTTAGCATTCACCGATCATTTAATATTTTTGAGCTTTCTGCTATCTAATACACTGTTACAATCTTGTTATCAGTGATTGATATTTTCCATAATTTATCAGACGCAGAGAGGCACTCTTATTGAATTACAAAAAAAATCATCTTTTTATTATTACAATTGTTAACCAAATGATATAGTTATATACATGTACTTGTCAGTAAATGACATCATCAATTCTTAACTAGAAATTAAGTGAAAATGAAATGAAGGTTTCCGTTTTGCTACCTGATTCTGGACTCAGTCTTGAAATTGTTTGTAATCATGGTCCTAAAAAGGTCAATCTGTCATGAAACAGGTTATTAACTTACCATAAGCTTTACAAAAATAAAATAAAACGTTATACACTTTAGTTGTGTATTGTGTATTGTTATAATGCCTACTTCGATCTGAAGACCTACAATGGAATTACAGTCACTATAATATGTTGAACGTTCAATATTTTCTATAAATTGAGATACAAAGAAAAAAGTGTTTAGAACTAAACTAAAGGAAAAAAGTCACAAAACATACACATAGGGAAAATCAGAAAACAACATAAAAACATTGAAAATTTATATCATATGTATTTCTTGAGACCTTGCGGTCAAGGATAACCCGTGAAAGTGCAAGCACTTTTTCCAACGGGGTCTAGATAATTTTTTTGCTGAAGGGACAGCACGCTGAAGAGGGAGTTTATGGATACAAGGAAGTCCGGGTGCGATACCCTAGCTCTTTTCGAAGAGACCCGTTGGTTCTTTTACATGCTCGGTGTAAAGCACCGATACACGGGGTACAGCTTTCCTGGGTACACTAATTATTCAAGCACTACCCTTTCAATGCCGAGCGCCTGGCAAGGGAGCTACTTATACCATTTTTTAACGTATTTCGGTATGACGCGGCCAGGGATCGAATCCACGACCTCCCGCTCCGTAGGCGGACGCTTAACCACTGGGCCTAGGAGACGGTTACTTGACATTATAAATTTTTAAACTGCTATTAATGCATGTTTTAATGCACTCAAAGTTTCAAAGTTCTAATTAAACTCACACGTCAGTTCAAATCTTACATACTGTGCATATAAAACATCAATGAAACTCACTATAAAGCATGTTTACATGTATAAACTACACTTTTTATCAAAGACTTATTGAATATTACTCAGCAATACATTTGTTTAGCTTTAAGGGTATGCTAAAGCAAAAGTGAATGCAGAACACTTAAAACTGACCAATATTAAATTGAAAGAGGGAAGGCGAATTTTACGCATAAAAATACACAAAAATTGCACTGTATATTAAGACAATACATTACATTTTCAAAACATTGTTTCAGTTATTTCAATATTGGAAAATGTCAATAGAGTGAAATAATTTCCAATTTTGTAAATAAGGAAGTAACATTTTATGAAGACATTTGAGCTTTAATATTGTGAAAACAAACAATTCCTGAAAAACTAAAAACCAAACTAGACCTAGATTTGAGTTTTAATAACATTACCATGCGGGGTCCTAGTTGTGTGTTACCCAATCCATGCTAAGTCCGGATATTTTCGGAACGGGCTATTTACCATGGGATGTTCACCAAATCCATTTCAAATTAAAATCTTGCAGCAAATTACCACATCAGTACATACAAATCACATAGCAAAATAATAAATCTAGCCTGTGACTTAACTTTATGTACCAATGATAGTAACAAAGAAATCCATAATTATGTATCGGATATTTTCATCTTCTCCCAACTCCGCCATTTTGTGTATCATGCGTTCACAGGGCATCTATACTTCATGATTGTTCATTTTTTATTTTAAAGAGTATTCCTTGGTTACAACAACAAATCTCATTTATAGTGAAATAACAAGTTCATTAAAAATTAAAATGGACTTATTCAAAATAGTTTTCCGTGTTGTTTTATCTAAATGTTTTGCACACAACTCCTGGCATTAGTAAATGTCATTGGCACATGTGTTCAACTCTTTTATTGTTTTACTCTACTATTAACCCAAACATGAATAAACATGTAATCTAGAATAAACGCACCCCAGGTCCACAATATCTAAAAAAATATATGTATTGGCGATCAACGATCTACGACTAAGGTCTACAATATATACATTTTGTTTATTTATTGATTTTTTTTGCCTATTTACGATCATTGAGATATATAAACCAGTGGTGCGTTTCAGATAGATTTTACGATCTGCCATTATCGTAAATTTACGATCATAATAACGACCAACTTAACGATAATCATAAAGGCGTTTCAGAAACGTCTCGTAAACTCTGCGGTCGTACGTAAAAGATAACGATAAAGCACAGCGTTAAAGCGAGTGACCCAGTCTGAAGTGAAATGACGTTACGTCATATTAATCTGATGAGCGCACCTGTTTTTTTTACTAGTGATAATTTTAATAATAATAATAATAATAATAATAATAATAATAATAATAATAATAATAATAATAATAATAATGATATTAATAATAATAATAATAATGATAATTTCTTGAAGGAAATCAATTAATGTAACTATCCTTTTTTTAATAATTGACACAAATGATACAAACTCGTGGTCTCTATACTGATTAACCATCTGCTATTTATGTTACAATTGTATCTTAAGTACATCATCATCCGGGATTTTTTGTGATGGAGGAAGTGGCGGGTTCCGACGCTCCCTTTAAAATTTGTGTAATTATAATAAAAATTGGACAACAACAAAATACGTTGTTTTTCAGGCTGGTGATTTTACTTTAAATTCGTCTTTGATAAGTGAAATATAATAGTATGCGTATTATGAATGTTTTGTAAAGTAAAAGCAAACGTGCAGCGTTGTGCTGATGATGATGGTCACGATGATGCGACGACAACGACAATGATGATTTAATGATAAAAATGTGACAACGAAACTATAATGATGATGCGATGCCGACGATGGTGATAATGCAGCAACGACGAAGACGAATATTATGATTATTATAATGATAATGCGACGACGACGACTAAGAAGATGATACTAATTACGATGTGACGATAACGACAATGATCATGACGAGATAATGATGCGTAGATGTTGCTGATGATTGATGATGTGGATGATGATGATGAAGGTGGTGAAGTTGGTGGTGGTGGTGGGTGTGGTGGATGAATATGATGATGATGAGAGTGATGATGATGACTGATTCCATCATCAACAACCGGCCTTAGTTCAGATAACAAGTAAAGTTCATACGTTTATGTACCAAAACTGTGACTGAGAGTTATTGTATTGGGAAACAGTTCGAAAATACAATTTTGACTGGTTGGATTTTTTGTATGAAGACAATTCATAAATCCATATTTATTGTGTCAATCGTTGTAATAACAGTTAAATAAACAGTATTTCAGATCCATTCAAAATACATACTAAAATCTACATTTGCAGACATGCTTCAAATACACAAAATGACTAAAAGAAATACAGCTATTTTACAAGCTCGTCTCATCAAAACACATTATTCAACAAAAAGTATCTTCACTGGTGCAGATTGCCATAGTGGTTAAGTGTTCAGAGTTTCATGCAAATATTATCTATTATATATTTCAATCATGTTATGGTATACACTTTATGTAGCATTCTGTGTTTAAACATGAGCCAGTCAAAGTAAAAATAAATGTATTCAGAAATATCAAAAGATTCACTTAATTTCTATAAAAAGATAGTATGAAGGTTTACATGATCAACCATGGTAGTGTGTGTTTTTTATATTATCATAAGATTGAATAAATGTTTCATTTTAATTTTCCTATATAATTCAAAAGTGTTTTAATCTTTAAAGGAAACATGAACAACTGGATATACATCATAGTTGAAACTGTATAAAACTATATATATATTTAGAAAATCTAATGCTAATGTAATGGCTTTTAAATTCAAAGTCAAATTTAAGTAAATATAAGAAATTTCATTTCAAATAATGAAGATTACACACAAATGCCTCACTGCCTATTTAACAGTTTAAAGTCTTATGTTTTTTATGTCACTGTGTTTGGATATGCAATGAATTTCATGTTCTGTGTCAATATATATGTAGTTATCTGCTAGGTCTTGGTATCTCCACTGTATGTAGGTATAAAGTACTGTTCTGACAAAGTCTCCTAAAACACACTGGAACCATTAAGGTGAGTATCTTGAAGACTGACTGTGAGCATATTCTAGATGTTTGAAACCTTGTGATTTCACAGTGTCCTGAAAAGACAAAAAGTTATAATATATTATTTAATACAACACAATATAATACATTTATGAAAACGCCTTTTAATGGTTAAACTACAACTAACACATAATTTACATTCCCATTTTTCAACTGAAATAGTTTGCATATTTTATGAAAATAATTGTTTTTTAAAAAAAGGGTATTTAAGAAAACATGAAAAACACCATTCTGGTCACATTTTATTTCTTGTTTAATGTTCATATAATGTAAATAACAATTATGTTATACAAGTTAACTGCTCAAAGTAAGCTGCCCAACATTGTATCAATATAAAAATTTATCTTATTGTATTATTCATAAAATTGGTTTATATCCTATTGCATTTTATCATTTCCTACCTACTTTTACATTTCCCTCCATTGCCAGCTTGAAGCATTCCTGATAGTTTTCTATCATCAGCCTGAAATAATTAACTAAAACAAATATTTAACAAGCAAAACAACTAAAAAAATGAAAACATAGAATATCAATAAGCATCTGTACATAGCCTGTGCATTAACTGCAGGTACATAATATGGTTTTGCAGTTTAGTTTCTACATTAGTCCTTATGACAATGTGTTCATATGTTGAATATACCTCCATTATTATTCATAAAACCAACATTAGAATTTAATTCCCTTTTCCATACCATTATTAAACAAGATGTCAATGAAGAACACAGCATTTTCCACCAAGACCATGACACTTCTGATGTCAATTTTCATTTCAGTTTTTATTGTACACTTGGCATCAAATGGTATGACTGAAAAGGACAAGATTTAACCTTTGTCAGTTGAAAACTCACATATGTGATGTACATATACTACAAAGTTCTACATAAACCATATGATACCTTATTAAAACAAGTTTTAATTACAAGTAAAGGTGAAACAAAATGATTATATTGTCACCTGATAGTGTCCATGGTATTAAAGTGCCAATAATCAACTTATTTGTTGTGACAGTGTTGTTTACATTACTGTACAGTATATTTACATATTTAGCATAAGTTTTAGATGTGTAAAAATAAGAAAAATAATTATGTTATATTATGACATGATAAAATGGTAACACGGTTTAATAATTCACTGACTACATGCCACAAAGACCGGTAATATTACAACAAAATATGTACAGGCATTTATTTATCCGAATTAAAAACTATCCGAAATAGAAGAATTTCAAGAAAATGTTTTACATGACATATTAAACAGCAATGAAACCAAATTAAATTCTACATCATATTCCATGTTTTAGATGTACACAATATCAGCACATTAACTAAATATAACAAAAAGCTTACATCTTCTACAGTTAAAATCCTTTTTTGACAGAACGGCGGAAATAGAACATTTTCGTACTGTTTTCAGCTATTTTTAGACATAGTTGGAAAATTCCACACCAGCGAACATGCTTCACGCATTATAAAACTCTCAAATGTTGATAAAAAGTAAAAATATACTTTGATATGGAGAAAATCTTCATCCGCTATCTTGATCGTTAAGTTAACGAGTGCCTCTTACCGGTCGTAGGTTTACGAGCAAAATTAACGATAAAGCCGGTGCACGTTGCGTCTCTGAAACGGTGCCGATCGGTAATTTTGGTCGTACTACCCAAATCAGCTAACGATCGCCTTAACGATCGTCTCTGAAACGCACCCCAGGTCAACAAATTGTGATGCACATTTCATTGTCGAACTACGATCCTGGTCGTTAATATGTGTATGCTGTATTATTTTGTCAATCTATGATTTCGACTGAAGCGGCACGCTCACTCTGTATGTGTCCGTTTAGAAAAAACAACAACATTGTTCATATCACATAAAATCTCACTTTCCGACAGATATTTTTGACAGTACTGATATCTACCGATACCGTATGGATAGTTTTCAATAGGAATGTAATTAGGACAACACTTATTCATAGTTTGTTAAGATTTAAAATGTTTATATCCAGAATGTATCTATAAGTATTACAACCCGTACTTGTATTTTTCTTTTTATTGTTTTATTAATGTCATTGAAAAATAAGTACAAAATAAATTTAATTTCTAGCGACATGTTTTGAATATTATTGTCAACAATTAGAATGACGGCAGAGAATTGCATTAGATACTACGAAACATGAATGACTTGTACTATATATTTTATATTTATATGAAAAACTAGAGACACCGCAGGTATTAATCTTCAAAAGAATATTGAGGTTTTTGGTATTTTTTTTAACCAAAGCAGAAATATGGCATCAAACACGCATAAACTGAACACCAGAACACTAACATATTCATCATTGCTGAGCAACAGGATTTACTTATCAGTTTGAAATAGTCTTCAACACATACTTGTAACGTGTTATTAACGATAATTGTTGCGTGATGTCGAGAATATTCAAGAATCCTGATTTCTAAAGGATGACCTGCGATACCTATTTTAACATATGGGCACTCGCTTAAATGAGTTTCATTTATATGGAATAAGCTCAAACGACCAACGTATAGGCTAAAAACATAGACAAGTTCAAGGTCATCTCGAGATTTAATGAGAGAAATGTTGGAGATAGTGACTTCGTTTCCCATTGAAATCGTTTTATACTTGAAGTAATTTAGGAATGTTTTGGTGTTTTTAAGTATGTCGTAAACGGTGCACTCATGTGAAGTAAATATGGATAATTCTACCGAAGCGCTTCTCATGTCTGGCCTTAAAATATAGAGTGAAATAAATGGGCATGGATGATCAGCGTCAACGTCTATAGTATAAAACTTGAAATGTTTCTTTAAAAAGCGAACCATTCGGGCTCCAAATGTATTCGGATCAGAAATGATACCAGTCGTTACAACGTTAAGGTCAATTTCGACCGCATAATTGGAAAGTGTTCTTGCAAAGTCTTCACACACTCCAAACGCAGGAACGTAGAAGGTGGGACAATGGAGCTGAGTACAGACATCCTGGAAAATATATTAATTATAAAGTAACAATATAGTTGCATTCTAATTTACATCTCTAACGTTCTTTTACATAATTCTGTAAAGGAAAAAAAACGCATTGAAAACCTCACATCACTCTTCCTTCTGTTGAGTGCTACCGTCTACAGATTGTAGTATAAGGTCAGGAACATACTCTCTAAAACAAATGTTTTTAATGATTACACCTGATAAATAATGTTGTCAAGAAATAACTTGACTGGTGTCTTTTCGGGTACATTATGTTCTGTGTAAAATCGTATTGCAGTATATTACATTCTTGCAGAAAACAGTGTCCAAACCATAAAACGTATCGGAAGAGCAAGTTATAAAGTTGAATGCTATTGTTGAAGCTTTTATAACGATTCAAATCGACAAGTTCTGTGTGTAAACAAAATGCAAATTGCTTTTGGCCATCTGCAGAATAAGTAAATAAGTTTTTTATTACCTGTGATGGATCATATATTTCTCCAACGCCGCATGGTCTTACACTTTGTTCTTCCATATTCGTGTTCAAAATCAACACAAATGATATCACACCACTCTTAAATTCCTCACGGTAGTCAAGACATGTACCATTATCATCATCATGTAGAGCACCAACATTATAATCATTACTCTCCAAACATTGAAGGCAGTTTTGTGTTTTGTATATAACAGTATTAGCGTGAGCATAGGAAAACTTGCTGTAGTTTGTGCACAGTTTTTGATCGTTGTAGTCGTTAGGCATTTCCAAATTCGTACAATTGCTGTATGTCGGCGTCAATTCCAAACATTCGTATTTAAGAATATCTTCATACAAAACACGAGGTGGCGTCGAATTAATAGTGCATGATTCGATAACAGCTTTTCTCATCTCCTCAGTACTACTAAATGTTTTCTCTAACACATTGCTGCACCAAAATATATTCAATTCCCATTCAACAACATCGTGAACGCCATTACAGAGTGCACATTTCCTGTTCACAAATATGCGACCGTCAACTTTCCATGAAACCGGGATATAATCATTAAGGTCCTTCATGTCCATGCATGAAATATTTCCGATATAGTCATCTGAACAGTTTGTGATGAAAACAAAACCCTTTTTGTCGCATAATGCCATTAACGTTGTATTTCTTGGAATGTTATATAACTCATCTTGAGAGTGGCAAAAATGAATTTGTTTCTGGAAAATGAAATTAAGTCCTGGAATATAATCGTAGCAACACTTGCCAAACAGTGAACAATCTTCTGTACATAAGCAGCCTTCACAACATGGTCTAAACATTGCGTTTGCCGTCATATTCTGCAACAAATGAAACAAAACATAAATACTTTTGGGGAAGAACGGTAACTTATCTCTAGCAACGTCTTTACAAGTCTAAACTAAATATTGGATTAATTAACCTTAAAAGTATTATAACAATTTAAGTTGCACATTATTGGTATGCAAATAGCATATTGTGCATAAGTGTTGTACGTATTTACCTTTATCCATAACCAATTATTTTGCTCTTCCGTAAAAACGTTTTGATACATTTTTAAAGTCATGCCTATATTACATATGTTGTATTTGCTACTTGCATGCTTATAAGGCGCATTGTTTAGAAAAAATGCATGCGCTTATACGTGATTACGTACGGCACTAACGCACAGTAAACAAGTAAACTAACAGTTTATTTAGAATTACATTTAACAAGACATATCTCACAAACAAAAAGTGTATATTGTACAAACAAAACTGAACTGAGATGACCATTCTATCTTAGCTATTGCTTGTTTTGTATTAAGTACAAAAGGGACAATGCAACATATAATATGTCGAGAAATTCCAAGAAGTTTTGATTAGAAAATTAGTAATCATTTGACAAACATGAATTATAAAATCTGGAAATGTTAGTGCAGTTACAATCCGGACAATTAGATGAGTTATTCAGTGACACTCATATTTGAAATAGTACACATAGACACATGTATATCAACCATATATTAAGAGTGATTTACTTTTCACTTCAAAATTATTCATTGATGGAAAATAATAATAATTTATAACAACTTTTTATTTAATGGATGAAAAGGCATAGACATAAACTAACCGGTATGTCCGTATAAATTATTATCTATCAACCATCCTTTAATTAGTTAGAAATACCGTGATCCTTTCTTTCAAACTAAAACGGTATCCTTCATAAGAACCATTTTCTTTTTTCAAAATTCTTTCGTACTTTAAGGAAAAGTAAAACTAATGTATTAATTGTGGTCTTGTTTTTTTTGAATGAGATTGCATTTTTAAGTTGCAAGGCTTAAGTGATTCATAAGGACAGAAAATACTGAAACTTAATGAAATGTGTGTAACTTCAGTTTAATTGGGCATGCGCATGATCGAGGCTGATTAAGTAATTTGGAAAACATTACCCGAATGTGATCATTAGGACTGATTGACAGACGTAACTGAAACGTACACGATTTGTGTATAACCATTGTTGTGAAAGTAAACGTGTTATTTAAATTAAATCATTCAAACATTATTTTACTCAAACTTCCATTCGTATAGCGAACACAACTGTTGATGATGTATATAAGTACGCCATGTAGTAAAAAGTAAATATATATCAATTAAATACAGAACATATAGGCTAACAACACCAAATCGCATACTAAAGTTTTTACGCAATTTATAATTATACAGTTTTTTATGTTGATTTCCAATGGTCTTTTCTTCGACGATGAATTATTCAGCGAGGCAATTATTACAGCTACAATGAACATGAACTGTAAGGCGTATTCGATGCACTATGTTTCCTTTTGACTGGACTATTTCCGTATTTTTAAAGCTTCTTTTCATTTTGCGGCTATCGCTACCTTTTCCGATCAAAATTTAAATACAAATATACATATATTTATGTATTATACCAGACCCGGCTCTGACTCTCCCTAGCTAGTAAGTTATCAACAAACGACATATGCAGATGATGAGAGTTTTTGGCTTGTATTGACTGACATATATTACAAAGTACCTTCACAGGACCGGACGTGCAGAAAGTGTTGTAGGGACAGATTTCCGAGACATTCAATAACAGCATTGCGCCACGAAAGTTTGCCGTTAATATCACGCAACATAGCAGTATTGTGGACAACATCTTGTACCGAGATACCTGTAGTTATAGAAACAGAAACTGTAGTAGAAGCAGTTTTAGTCGTCGTGATATGAAATGGAAAAATGGAAATTATAGTATTGTAATAAATAAACCAGTCGCATGCGTAGTCAAAGAACAAGCTTATACTCATACAAAGATCACGAACAACATTATTTAAGAAACTCGCAGATTACACTTAAAGTATATTTTATTGTGTAAATGACAGATTGGACCGAAACATTTGATAGTTTACTGTCGTATTTTATCTATCTATCTACCTATTCTCAAACACGCACTTTAATTTATGTTGTTTGTACAGAAAATCAGTAATGGATATTGCCGTATGAACTGGATTTGGACCTTGATTATTCAAGAATCTGGGACATTGCATTGAACAGTTAAGTTGTGACAATGTTGTCGCAAATAGCGAGGTTTATTTTATTGAATAATAAGTTTTGATTAGAATAAAATTATATATGTCAGTTAATGTAATACAAGTAGTTATTACGTTAGGGTTGCTCCGTCTTTGAGTTTTTTAAAGATTGCTCCGTTTGTTATTGTTTACTAGCATTACTCCGCCATCTATGTTACATAAGAACTGTTATTTATTATATAAAACTTACTCCGTTTTTTGTTCTTATTTATAGCGGAGTTTATGCACGAGTGTAAAAATTAATAGAAGAATTAAGAGCATAGAAAAGGATTTGTTATATTGTTCTTAAATTAACTCCTTGCAAACGCATAAACTAAGTTTGCAATAAATGTCTATCATCAAATACATAACATGATGTCATAAGAGCCCTGATAGATAGTTTATTTGGCAAGGGGGGAAATTTAAAGGTCTATTAAATGTCAAACCGGGCATGCAAATATCAGATGTTCGGATAAAATGTATCTTTATTTTTACATCTGTGACAACAAGATTATTTATGATTCCCGTTTGTACAATAATGCGCGAGATTATGATCTGATTAAGTAGTATGTTGTGGTGGAAACAGATTTTAAACCAATTGTAGATTGTATTCAATTACAACCATTTTCTTATATTCAATGAAGGTATATAAATAATGAATTGTGGTTTCAGTTACAGCCTTAATGTTGACGAACCAAAAGGTAACATAATTCTGGTGACAGCTTAATGTAACCAGCGTTATCGCGGCACACAGTTCCTTTTACCATACAAGTCTATACTACCGTAAACAGTCTATCATCTCTAGAATCTATCCGATGACGTCCGCGTTTACACTGTTACTTCCCTATTCTTCTACAACTTCCGAGAAGGTAGCCCGTACATTTTTTCCTCAAATTTGTTTTTAATTTTATAACGGCTTTAGCGCCCCTGTGTTTTAAAATAAGTGTCTCATCACTTGTTTAAACACCTTATATTTCATTAATGAGAGCTGATTGAGCGCAATTTAGTCTTTTATTCGGCGATAACAACGGATTTAGATAGGTCCCTATTTTCCCTTTTTGTCACATAACTGTTTCCAAAACTGGGTTTAAGATTAATAAGTCCTCGATTCTTTTCATATACTTTTCAATGCATCGTGTGAATTTGCGGAAACGGGCCCCTCCTGGAAGCCATGTGGCCGGCAGAACGCGCCCGTACCCAGCGGCAGCCCAATCGGTGGCAGCATCGAGGAAGTCGCGGGGCCGCGCAAAACCCGTGCCAGCGGCGCCTGTCACCAACCTTCCGGTCTACTGCACTACAAGCCATCCAAGCACAGTACCGGAAGAGGAGCCGCCACTACTCGCGGCACCCGGTCAAGTACATGTAGTATCTGCACCGGCAGCAGAGCAGCTCCTACTCTCGGCACCCGGCCAAGCAGAGTCGCTAATAGGGTTAGGGTTGATTGGTCAGCAACCGAGCTCAGTGCCACAAACCGGTAATTTTGACATGCTTTTTAGTTCTGTGCCTATGCTATCCGCATCACTTGGTATATTGGTAAATGTAAATACGAAGTCAAAAATTATTGCTAGTCAGATTGTTGTCCTTGGTCAGCTTGTTACTCCTGAACTGAATGATTCGCCTACCAATCACATTGTATTGACCCCTTCTGGCGAATTTGCAATTAAGCCTACCTCTAAGCGCAAAATTAACTCTATCGAAGTCTGGACTGATGCATTCTTGATTTACTCTAGTGTTTACTTGGCGGGCCATCCCGAAAAAAACTCAGGATCTTCTTAAATACGCCAGTTTAATAAGAACAACATCAAAAAGAAGTAAATATGGTTGGTTGAAATACGACGAGCAGTTTCGGTATCGTCAAGCCATGAATCCCGCCCGCTCTTGGGCGTAAGTAGACCAAGAATTGTGGCTTCTTTTCATCTCTCAATTTCGATAATGGTGTCCCCAACCAACTAGTGAGGCAATGTTATGACTTTAACACAGCAACTTGCTTCCGACCTAGATGCGAATTTGCTCATGTGTGTCTAAAATGCTTCACTTCGCATCCCTATAGGCTCTGTCCGTCCGTCACCCGTCCTTCCGGTAGTACAACATCCGCGTCAGGTCGCCGCTTCGGTGAATGGTCCGCGTCCCCGCTGCGCGGACAACGCCCTGTGGGACCTGGGAAGTTCCCCAATGGCCCAATGGCCCAATGGTCCTTTCAGAACTTAAGAAGCTCTTGGATCGGTATCCAAATAAGTCTGTTGCTAAAATGCTTTTAGATGGGTTTACAGAAGGATTTAGGCTGACTTATATCGGCCCAAGGTTAGGAATCGAATGCAAAAACCTATTGACTAAAACTTATTTTTCGGAAACCCTTTGCATAATAAACAAATAAATTGCATTATCCCGTATGGCCGGTCCTTTCAAGGAACCGCCAAGTCTAATGGGGGATTCCGCTTAATAACACACTAGTCTTACCCCGAGGGTAAAAGCGTAAACGATGGGATTGACCATAGTCTTTTTTCGGTTAAATATACTACTTCGATTGACACCGTAGCGGACATGATATTAAATCTTGAGGAAGGGGTATTGATGGCAAAGCGTGACTTAAAATCAGCATTTAGATTAATGATAATTCATCCAGCCGACTTCCACTTGCTTGGTATGAAACTCGGGGACAACCATTACTACGACAAATGTTTATGTTTCGACTGCAGCTACGCACCTTCTTTATTCGTTTTTTTACATTGGGCAGTATCCTATGCTTCTGGCTTAAATACAATTGATCACTATTTGGATGACTTTATTTTAGCTGGACCTGCCAATTCTGACCATTGCACGGAACTCTTGGGTAATTTTCATTTGATTTGTAATACGCTCGGCGTCCCTATTGCCGAAGAAAAATCTGTAGGGCCAACAACTTGTTTAGTATTTCTTGGCCTATTAATAGATTCCTCCACTATGACAATATGTATTCCCCAGGAAAAAGTGGATAATAACAATAACTCGATGCTTAGAAAGAAAAAAGTTCAATTGCGGGAATAACAGTCCTTGGCAGGGAAATTAAATTTTGCCTCTCAGGCAGTGCGTGGTGCGCGTGCCTTTATCCGCCGGTGTTACGACGCAATGTCCAATGTTAAAAACGCTTTTATATCCGTCTAACAGTCGCATGAAAGGAAAATCTATTGCTATGACTTAAATTCCTCTCAAATTTTAATGGTAAGGTCAGAATCCCAGAATCAATTTGGCATTCGAGTGAATCTTTGCAATGGTGGACTGATAGCGCAGGGGCAGTAGGCTTAGGCGCAGCCTGCTACATGTGAGGTCGATGGACTTTCTTTCAATGACCTGCGTCATGGAAAAACACACATTTGTTAAAAGATTTGGCTTTCCTAGAGCTAGTCCCGGTCTTATTGGCTGTTTATTTATTGAGTGAACACATTGCGAATAAAAAACTTGTGGTCATGTGGTCAGACAATCTTGGACTGGTGCATATTCTTAATAAGCAAACGGCTAAATCGAAACCAGTAATGCACCTCCTCAGGCCTCTTATATTGTGTATACTATCAAACAACATCACGTTCAAAGCTCGCCACATATCCACCAAACTTAATGTAATATGTGATTCTATTTCTCGTAAGCGCTGAGACAAGTTCAGGCAAGCGGCGCCAGAGGCAAACCAATGCCCAGATCCAATCCCCCAGGCGTTCTTGTCAGTGATTTACTCGACGAAGCTGATAGATTGTTAAATGTCTTCAGTTCCATAAATACAAGATTGTCATACACGCAAGGCATTAGTGCATTCTCACAGTTCCTGTGCGCGCATCAGCTTATGGAAGACTGGCCCCCTCCCGTAAACCACATAGTTCTGTTCATTTCTTTTTTATCATTTCAGAGCCGTTCCCACAACACGGCCCGCTTATACACAGCTTCCATTAGTTACCAATGTAAACTCTTAGGCGTATTCGAGCCAACGTCCAGTTTTATAGTTTTAAAGTTACTAAACGGTATGAAAAGGCAGTGCATCTGCAAGGACCCTCGCTTACCTATCACGCCTCAGATTCTATGTTCCGTGTTAGGTGTACTTCCAGTTATTTGTAGAAATGCTTATGAACAAACACTTTTCTCCACTGGCTATATCGTCGCCTTTTCTTGGTTTTTACGTGTCGGGGAACCGTCACAAAAGGAAATTCACCAGACAAAATAAATTCGGCGGCCGACGTCTCTGGTTGTATGGAAGTTGCTCAAATAAGGCTACGCTTTTCAAAAACAGACCAGTATGGGCGTCACAGTGGATCAAACTACAGGCTTCTAGTGGTCCAATTTGCCCCGTGACATCAATTACCAAATATCTAAGTATTCGTCCAAATTCGAGAGCCCCCTATTGTGTCATTTCAATGGCTACCCAGTCACCAGGTAACAATTCTCGGCAGTGCTTAAAAAATCTCTCTTGCAGTTAGGCCTTATTTTTTCGCCTGCTTTAGCTCAAATAGCTTTCAAATTGGGACTGCAACTTCCGCAGCCCCAAAAGGGCTTCCTTTGGATGAAATTAAGCTTGCCGGGAGGTGGCGCTCTGACTCTGTCCGCACCTACATACGCCCGAATATGGTTTCCGTTCCTAGAATATTATAAACATGCTCGTTGGCCGCTGTACACCAGGGTCACTCATGAATGCAATTATGTTTTCAATTTATTTCAGTTTGGATGTTTGGTTCATCAATAACCAAACAGGCGTTCTTGGCTAGCCGCAAAAGTCCCGAGGGTTCAAATTTGGAGTTTCAAAACCGAGAAATATGGTGGCAAGGCTATAGTGCTCTTGGGGTAACAAAGTGCCGGGGCAAACTCAGGACTTTGTTAAAGATAAGGTCTCCCTCAAATGTAATATTGATTCACTGTGGAGCAAATGATATCGGTGAAACAAAATCCGTTCAAATATGTAATTTGATCCGGGCTATAGTTAAATTCATCCATCTGAACATGCCCGGCACTATTATTATTTGGTCTCAGCTATTGCCTTGAATGTCATGGCGCAATAGTTCAAATTTATCTGCCATGGACCAGGCAAGAAAAAAAATAAATTGCTTTGCAGCATGTCTTGTTTTGAACATGGGGGAAGGTACATCAAATATAGTGACATAAAGCTAGGCGCTTCTCGTCTGTTTTCTGATGGGGTACATCTTTCCGAACTAGGTAACAGTCTTTTCCTTAATGACATCACGGCTGGCCTCGAGTGTTTTACTAACAGTGGCCAAAGTGTTTACCCCCCAATAACAAGTTGCTAGCCCAGTTCAGGGCTCGTGTGGTGTGGTCCCAGGAGGTATACATACTTAATATGGTGATATTTTTGGAGTAGCACTCAGGTCGCTATATTCTGGAATAAATCAAATGGTGTTCGCAGCTGAGCGAACCGTTCTTTTATAATTCATGGCGTGCACGGGACATTTTGTAAATCGCCCTACAAAAAACGAATAAAAAATAAGGAGTTAAATTATTGGGGTATCAATTCTTCTCGTTTCGTATTTTTTTATTTTTTTGGCGGTGAACTTTTGCTTCGCGCAGTTTCAATTGGCGCGGTGGTCGATTTACATTTAGTCAATACGTAAAATATTTGATACGCCTAGGCAGTTTAGAACCGCTGTTACCAGGATCTATCTGCTGATGGTGTTTTAAGGGTACAATATGGTGACGCTTGGAAGGGTCTATAATGATGACCCTTGGACTTGCTAGGGACGACAGGTTTTCAACCACCGCGTCTCCCGCTTTTAACATTAGCCGTGCAAGTTTAATGCCATCTTTCAAAATTAAATTAAATAAATCTGTGGACATAACAGGTTTTGTTGACTTTTAAGCTTTGGTACCCCAAAAGCAGTTCCCGCGCACACATGCTGCTAAGTGTACGCGGGTCCCGTCTTTTTATACTGGCGTCCGTCGATAATTCTGATTACAGCCAAATGTAACCAGCGTTACCGCGGTGCACAGTTCCTTTTACCATAAAGTCTATACTACCGTAACCAATCTATCACTTTAGAATCTATCCGATGACGTCAACGTTTACCTTGTTACTTCCCTTTTCTTCTACAACTTCCGAGATGGTAGCCCGTACATTTTTTCTCAAATCCCTGCCCAGCCCACCCCATTAACATGATTATAATAAACTATATATATGTGTGTGTTTTCAGTTCATCATTTGTGTGTATAGAGCCTAATGTTATCCATAGTTGTTAATATATTTCGGTATACTTGAAACGAGGAATAGCCCGGTCATTTTAACTTCAACATAACATATGTAACTTTTTAATTTAATGTGTCTTGTTTGCTCGCGTCTGTGATGTTTATTTCAGTCGAGCCACCAGAAACCATTGCCATTATGCCCATACCTTGCCCCATCGTCTGCACGGCTTCATGTTGTCGACCATGACGTACCGAATCCAAGTTCAGCTTTCCATCATCCATGAATATATAACCCAACATGAACCCGAGGATCAGGACGTTTGTTCCGGGAAGGCGCAGTGGCGATTTACATTTAGTCAATACGTAAAATATTTAATACGCATAGGCAGTTTAGTACCGCTGTTACCAGGGTCTATCTGCTGATGTTGTTTTAAGTGTACAATACGGTGCGTCTTTATGGTGACGCTTGGAAGTTTAAACCTTTTTGACTGTCTTGATTAGAATAGCATGACACAGCAAAGTGCGAAACAGCTTGATATTATGCAACCATAATAACGACCTACCGGTCCAAGTAACGTTTTTTTCGTACGCATGCTAAATTAAAAACTTCAAATCTCAGCTGTAGAAATTCTAATAAAAATCCGCGATTCTGTTTGACGACGATTGCGCGACGTTATTTGAAATAATGACGTCAATCGGCCGTTGAATTTTGAAATAAACAACGTCTGCTCTATGACAGTCACGCATGCTATGAATTTAAATATGTCGTCACAAGAACGTACAAACATTATATTTTGCAGAGAAATAGGGTAAACACCATCCGAAACGTTTAAGCTGCTAAATGTGACACGAGGAGAAAACTGCGTTTGCCGTGCGCTGGTTTTCAAGTGGCATCGACGCTTTTCTGATGGCTGACCGTCCTGTGAAGATGATTTATTTCTTGGACGGAAGTCAACAATCGGACCGTCAGCCGTGACGTCAATAGAAGAGAAACTGAAAGCGGACTGCAGAATGACTGTACGGGAGTTGTCAGAGGCTGCCCATTTTAGCTATGGAAGCGCACAGAGCATTTTGATCACCAACATAAACACGCTGAAGGAATTTGGCAGTATTCACTTCTCTTGTACAGTGATTTTTTTAATTTACAGCGGTATAATAATACTCTAATTATACTGAATCGATTGGGGAATATTCAAACGTTGCAAATAATTGTGATAAACACTAAAACATTATCAATTGTTCCATGTAAGGAAACCGCAAGCATTTATTTATATCATTTTCAAAATAATGGTGGGTGTCACGCATCCTGAACGACATCGAGAGAGACAGGCGCGTGAAGTAGTCGGGGAAGTTTCTACGGCGTATCAGAAAGAGCAAAGACTTTCTGAACTACGTCATCATGACTAACGAGACCAGGCTATATCTGAGAGACCCAGAGACCAATGCTCAGTCGGCTGTATGGAAGAGAGCTGGGTCATCGACACCTGAGAAAGCCCGAGTTTTACGTTCCGCTGGTAAACAAACGTACATGATGTTTGCGGATTGTGGGGGAATGATCCTGTGTCACACGGTGCTTGCTGGGAGGAAGTTAACGCGGAGTATTATTTGAAGGTAATATTCATTTAAATAAATTACAATAATATACATCCAGAAGAAGTTCAATTAATAATAATTTGCATAAAACATATTATAAACATAGTCAATATATGATCAATAAAATTAATCCATTTTGCACAAATTGTGAAATTATGATAAAGATAATTATATTTATCTTGTAGATGCCAAACACCTGTTATTAATATAACTACGAAGTAATTAGCACACTCCTAGCTATAATGTGACATTAATGACTCTTAAAACGTTTTTTTTTACATTGCGAGCATGTACTCGACCGTGATTTAATCCGAGCGCATAGAAAGAAGAGGATTGACATCCCGGTTGATCGTTTCACCCTTCATCAGGATAATGCCCCAACTCATAATGCAGCAACGACTCAGCTTGTGATTAGCGTCCTAGGACTGGAGGTTCTTCCACATCCGGCGTACTCACCTGACCTGGCCCCGTTCGACTTTGCTGTTTTCCCGGAGTTGAAGTCATACCTAATAGGTCACCAATTTGCAAGTTTACGGGAGCTACAGACGGCTGCAAACGAATTGATACACCAGCACCCGGCAGAGTACTATCGGGATGTCATCTTTAACAAATAGCCAAAGAGACACGCAGGCTGTTTACAATGGTCCGGTGCCTTTTTTGAGAAGAAGTGAGTTCACACCAGACGTATCTCGAGCACCTTTAGGATAGGCGACGTCGTTGACGTCGTCGAACAGACCACGATGCGGGCTCAAAGCGACAGTTTGCGTTTATTAATGCATGTCTTTTACTATTAATGATATAGAGGCAGTGTACGTAATCATCCCTCGTATATTTGCAATGCAACTATAGTCAAAACATATGATTTTTGTCATAGCTAAGTATGGAGTAATTTAATTACAAACAAGGGATGCATTTGTCTTTAACAGGGTGTTAGTTTCAAATTTATAATAGTCAAATATTTGTCTAATCTGATGTCAATTCCGGCAAAATCTGTCTGTTAAAATGTTCGGATCATATTTGTTGTATTCAGTTGAATTGCAACATTTCTTCTTAAGGTTTGCTTTATTCGTTTGTTTTGTTTGTTCTAACTGTGTTTGAACGCCTCCAACTTCCGCCGGTGCGTTTGAACCATGTAAAACTTTTCGAATATTGATTTCATTTATTTTAAATTATAACTTGCCACTGAACAAAATAAAGACATGCATTTGTTGATGTCATTCGCAAGTGATATGGTTGACTGATATATTATATATAATATATTTTTATAAATGTTTTCACATTAATTTATTTAAATCTTTGCATTCAGCATGGCCATTTTTATCTATCTACTTGCCGATTGAAACTGAAACCTTTTCAGGTTGATTGCAACTCAGACCGGCTTGACCTTGGATCACACACCGCCCTTTGCAGAAACGAAGACAACTGATACTTGCCGCCTTGAAAAGATGATTAACAACGAAACACAGAATATACATGGTCCCGTATTGGAGTAAACAAAGCACTAGAGCCGACTATTGTTGGCGTGTGATGCCAGAACGAGGGGAAATGATAACAACCATCAACAAGACATGTTGAAGAAAACGGCCAACATAGGCCCAGAACGCGACATTTAGTAAACTAAGCTCATGAACCTACATTAGCTAGCAGGTACTCCCTGAATGAGGCGATGTGTGACCCTTGAAAACCGGCAAAAGGGCCGCCAGGCAGCTTATGTAACGCCGCAAAACTGATATTTGGAAACATATCAAAATATTGTTTTTTATCAAAAGAAGAGATTAAAACAACGCGGCAAATAACATGCAGTTATAGTAAGAGCATGCAGTAAGCTGCGTTATCAATAAAAACGCAAAATCACTATCAGCAGTGTTCATTTCAAATTTGCAAAACAACGTCAGTTATAATGACACGTTCGCTATGAAGGCGTCGAAATCATTATTTTGAATTTACTATATAAACAATAACTGGGCAGCCACCTTCACGGTCGCTTGGCCACTTATTTCACGTGCATAAATATTTCTTACCTTTTTAACATCAACCGAGTCAACATTTAAATTTAACCATTACTTTTTCGTCGCAAAACTTACTGCTCCAAAATGTGAATAGACTTAGTCACTCACAGTCATATTTATAGCGAATCTATGGCGCCATATGGTCTTACATTACCGCGATCAAAAGAATATGATTTATTCAAACATTTTATTTTAAAATTTAAGACGTAAACGCGATCTAAGAAAATCCAATTATAGGTATGATAAACAAGTAATCGCGTTTCAAACACAGCGCCTAAAGGTCGCGATTGTTAAGACGAATAATGTTACAATTGACACAGCTGTAGCAATCGACATATTATGTCACAAAAGCAACTGACAATGCTCAAACAGATGCTTAGCAGTGTATTTAGACTAATGCTACAAAGCAGCTCGTCATTTCGAAGTATGTTATACAAAGTAAAGATAACATTTCATACAAGTGATCATCGTTGTAAAAGCTATTATGAATAATGTTCATCAATTATATAATGTAATAAATAATATAAAACCATATTAATAATAAAAATACATTCTTCCAAATAAACAAGTATTTATGCAACTGAATAATGGTTTAAACACTGACAATACAATTTAATATTAAGCCTAAAACATCATAAAACGCTGTTAAAACTGAAACAAATGCGTTACATTAGGATTAACCGGACTTAACATGTATATAAAAAAACTACAGAAACAAGCTCAGTTGCGAAAAAGTTAAAAATAAATCTCATTTAATGACACGAGGTAAACGCCAAAGACATAAAACACAGAATGAAGAAATTCACAATCAAGAATCATTGAACAACAGCACAAAACTCCACAAAAGTCCCAAACGAGCCAAATGGCAAACACTGATGTCCTGGATGCCTAGTACTTTAATCTATCTTCGCAAAAATCGAAAGATTAACAAAACAAAGGGTTTACTCGGGTGTTCTTAGAATCTTGTACTTTGAACCAAAATAATACTGGCTTGTGTGTAAATGTATAGTTGATAGCGCCCTCATCACCGTTAACAACCGCTATACTAGTAATTTGCTTGACCACTAAAAGCTCTTCACGTTAGTTTAGATCGATACTTTCTATTTCTGTACATTTCTTTTAAGGAGAAGACATCAAAATTTGTTATATCTGTGTTGATTGGAAAAGGAATTTAAGATCTGTGGCTCCGGTTGCATTGGTCTCGTCAGAGTCTGTCAGTGAGGTTAGTTGGCATTTTGGTCTTCAGCTGGTCTGTGGAACAATGATAAACCAATAATATGAATCCCTGAATTCATCCGACGTTTATTGAATTTTCCAAAAACCCTAGCTTCTAAGATAGGCTCGTGGTTATAAAACTATTTATTACAGATATTCGACAGGATGTATATGTTTGTATTGTTTTATTACATTTGCCTTGTGTTTTAACTGCTGGTTTGTACAATGATACTTTCATTATAAGTCTATATGAATACATAGTTTCAAACCTTGCGTTGTTAGATGGTTGTCTTTGAATGATTTTACCGTATATTTTGTGTTCGCTCCTGCTCGAGTCAGTCGTTTGCAGGTGTTTGCATCCGTTCGTTGAGTACTTGAAATTACTTTATCAGTTTATTAAAAAAAATTCTTTAATTTTGGTAAGTTTATGCTCGCTTTGATGAGGCTTATATAATAATTTTGCAATTACTCATAAACGTTTTGACTAGTGTGAGCTTATGTCCATTCAAACTAGTGAAAATTGTAAGAAAAACGAATGAAAATAATCATTGGATAAAAACATTTTTCTTGGTTTCAGAGTGTGTTTCAGAGTGTGTGTCATTATACATGGGTATTTAGTTATCCATCACTGTCAGACACCAGTCTGATTTGCTGGAAGATTTTCCAGCTAGTGTGAAGACCAAGCTAGATTGTTGACAAGTTTTATGGCGTCGATGGGGTAAAATCATCAATTGTTCTGTTAAGTGTTGGGTGAATTTCCGGGAAGTTCGTATTACGTATTTAAAAGACAAACACCTCGTCAAATTTCAAAAATAACAAACGAAATATTACAATATCTGCTAGCAATTGACTGTTGAAGGTGCCTTTCTGTCTGGCACAAAAAAAATTTTAATCACACATAATTCCAGTATTTGCAAAATAATAATATTTATTCACAGTAATGCAAGACCTTACAAAATAGCTGTGACCACCAGCAGTGTTAATGACGCAATCGATACGATATAAATATGACCTATGGAATAACATTGTAAAACAGTTTGATTTCAAACAAATAAGAAATGATTTCATTGAAATTATGAATCCGTTGATGTAAAGAAAAGGTAAGAATTATTTATATACATGATGAAAGTGGCCCAGCGGCCAAAAAGATAGCAGCTTGATTTTTGTTTTTTTATTGTAAACATTTCAAAATAAGTGTTTATGTCTCATCTTATTTTTTTTATCTAATTACTATTGTTGCATTTTTATTTAATACAGAGCTAATATGAGAACTATGATGGAAATTATTTGAAAGGGCAGCCATTTGTTTTCCGTTTGACCGACTGTTTTGAAAATGGTGTGCCTCGTTTAAAACATATTAAGAATAACTAGCCTATAAGATACTTAAACTACATTATATATATTGACATTACTGTTGTACCTTGATTTTACGACAACTATATTTTTAACCATCAAAATGGACGACAAAGACGAAAAAAATGCACTTTCGACAGCCAATGAAATTGCAGCTATTTTAATAGAGAAACATGTTTTTTTGTAACCAAAATATGAATTTAATAAAATAATTTATACTATTTCATTGATTATCTTTCAATTTCAAAATATATAATCAAGAAGCCGGAAGACTTTGTTAATTCGGTAGTCTTGGACAATTTGACATAAAAAAACATACTTTTATTGTCAACAGACTTTCCGCAAAATAAAAATGCTCTCAGATCTAAGATCTAATAAATTGTTTCGTAGTATCTGGTCAACTCCTTTTTACCACAGAACATGTCAAAAGGGATATATGTTATACTCCTGAATGAATTATTCCTCAAAACTAAATAAAACATGAACGTTTTATATATTGTAATTTTTGGCCTTCCGAACCACTTCAAGACTATGGAAGGCTCTTAAACAGGTCACCGGCCAACTATTATCGGCCTATGTCCTTTGCTAAGTAAAATACGAAGCCCTGAATATGCTATATGTCGTTGTATCTACTTCAATAGGTAAGTTTAAGCGGCAGTTTTCGTGGGGTTCGTTTATGCAAAGGGCGTCGTGTGACCAAAATTCGACAACATAAGCCGCTTTGAGCTATTATCAACCGGAAAAATTAGCAGGATTTTCAACTTTCATTCATAATATGTAATTCAATGCTAACAGTACATGGGTTGCATGCAATCTAGGGTTAAAAATCAATACCAAAATAATCAGGTGTTCAATACGAAATCAAGCCCGGTCGATCATTGTTTTGAATGACCATCATGCCTGGATTTTGTTCAGTGGCCACCTCCAACTTAAATGAAAGTACTGAAAGCCTGAATGGGTGTGGTGCGACAAACGGGATATAATGTTTTACAATTTTACAACCACAGGCAATAAAAATCCAAAAAATCGTTTGAGTGGCCAAAACTGTATATTTACCGATTAGTGCTTTTCAATATCGAAGAATAGGTAATATTAATTGTTTGCATTTTAAGCTGTAGGCCGCTAGACTTGCAGACTTTTATAACCGTAAATCGGAATCCTTCATCGGCAGATCGACATAATTGGTTTTAGTATTTGACGAAATAATGCGCCCACGGACGTATTAACCCCAGTGTTGTTAGTATATAATATTATGAATCACTTGAAAAATCAGCCACGACATATTTTAGAGTCAATGAAATATCAATGTTTTGTGGATACATATCTCGAATATCAACCCTTGAATAATCTAAATGTATGTTTTCTTTTGTGAAAACGTTAGATGGCATTAAGAACTTAATACAATTTCATTTTCACCGTGTCTGCTTGGCCCGTTCATTCACGGAACCATGTCCGCAGCCTGCATAATGCAACGCCTTCTGGTGTAACACACGGATGTGAATTTGTAGTGATCGTCTTCTGAAAAGTGACTAGCCACATGGGCCACATATGCTTCTTATTTTCTGCAATGCGGAACCTTGAACGATTACTGTTATATTATCAATTCCACATTAAAAATCCAATATTTACACATGATTTAAAAGAGTATCTTTAACAAATGCTACTAAATGTTTGAATTTGATATATTTGTATATAATAATATACGACATCTAACTGGCAATTGGTGCTGGTCTATACGTCTTGTCAGACTGTAAAAGACGACGACAAAGTCATTTGGTTATACGGGAAAATTTCTTTCTTGGACAAAAACACAGTGAGCAAAAGCAAAATTCACTACACTTTACCTTTTAAAGTCGTGGTCATTTCACGTGGATTCAATTATCAATGCACATGTAACTTTTGTTCTATTCGACCGAAATACCAAAAGATGTCAAAAAGTGGAGCATGTTCATAAAAAAAAATGCTTTAAGTTTATACTATAAACTGATAAATAGTTAAAAAATTCCCTTTCACATCCAAGATGACAGACTTTTGTTTACATTCAAAATAGTACGGTGCGGGTTGATAAACCGCCCTGACAAGTATATCTAAAAAATGTACACTCGTTGAAGCAGAAAATAGCAGTCTTTTACAGGAAGAGAAATATTTTCAAAAAAGTATTGATAAATAAACGTCATTTACCTGTGTGTTTTAATCGGTTTTTACCCGTGGTGCCCCGTGTGACAAGCCAATTAAAGTCACGTAATTCCTTAACCCGAGTTACAAGTCCGATTTGACATGTTGTATGCCTTCACAATGACCTCTGCCAAATGGGTATCTTCGAGACTCTGATAATATACTGTGATCACGTACATATACCAGTTTGTTTTTTAATATCAAATGCGAGTATTTCCCTTTTATAGGTACTTTCATTTCAATTGTCAATTTCAAACCACTAGTCTTTTAACTGCAGCTAATACGGTTACTGATACTGCTGCTATAACTTCAGGTATACAGAGACAAGATGGTATCCTCACTGGTGCTTTGTTACATCTTGCTAACGGCAAACGTTCCAGGGGTATGGCTGCTATTTAATATCTCGGATGTCTGTCCATACAACACTTTCTGCACGTCTGGTCCTGTAAAGGTACTGTACAGCATCTGTCAGTCAATATATAGCTAATATACTGTTACTAACTTGATGGTGAAATGTGGCGGCCGTTTGGCGAATGAAAAGGTCTTTTAAAACTGCAGAAAGCTCCCACCAACAGGAAACAATGTGCAAAGTTCGATAATTGAATTTCCCCGCTGAATGATTCGTCATCGAAGAACAACAATAATGTTATTATTATCTACATAAAGAGTACTTTTGTGAACAATTTACATGATTATGATTGTGGTCAAATCTTAGAACGTATGCGATTCTCTGTTGTTAGCTTGCATTTTTGTAGTGCATAGTAATGCTTGATAGTTGTCGCTCCAAAACATAACGTTGAGTTTAATGATTTCATTAATTTATGATTTTCTGATTGTATTGATTAATAGGAACAAGCTATGTGCATTTATATAAACTTATAAAGCTCTAATCTCAAAATAAAAATAATGGCTGGAAATCTTTGCCTATATCTCTCTTCTTATTTTCACCATTCATTGTTTTCTTAGATTCTCATATATTTTAAATTTTTGAAGGCTAAGCTTTCAGTAGCGTATCTTCCATTTAAATTAAAATTGTGTACACAATAATAATGATTAGAAATGAGTCTTCACCTGAAGCCGATTTCTCGAAACTACTTTAGTTTGTTATAACATGATTAAGCTAAGCTCACTATTTTTGTTCTTCCATATTTTTTTAAATATTATTTTTTTGAATGTATTTTAATAGTAAATTGAAGTTATCCATCCGATTATCACGAAAAACTCGGTTTTATGTGTCAAAATCAGGTCAAAATAAGAAATTCTGAAAAAAAAGCTACTTAAGTCTGTTAGGATTAAGAAGTTTCGAGAAATCAGCCCCTGAATTGGCCGTTTATATTTGTGACCAATGTTTATATCAGACCCATCTGAGCCTTGGTCTTCTCCAAGAATTAAATAACTCTTGTGAAACTGACCCAATTGAAACGAATCATTCGAATAATTTCATGCATATATTGAAGTAATTTCTGTTCTTATGTTACACTCCAAAAGCTCGGATACATTGTAGTATGTGTAACCTTACTTCTATGTCAATATAATTGGTGATACTGACCAGATCTAGACGAATCTTGCGTCTGTAACAGCTCGCTACTGTTAAACTTACTATATTGAAGTTTAATTTATATTTGTCAGTTGGTTACATAGTAATGGCTCTGGACGGATAAATGCTATTAATTTTATGTCCAGTTGTTACAATTAGTTTAATTAAAACGAACGATGAACGTACAACACCAAATGTATATCCCGCCACCGGGATATTTCGGAGTGAAATAATGGCAAGGTCAATTTAATTCTAAGAAATTATTCTAAGTGGGTTGCACTAGCATTTGTTGTTATTTTCGATATGACATCACTTTTTCCTTTAAATAACGCACCATAATAAAATGCATTGCTACTTCTTGTCTTCTTCAGACAAATAATTGCACAATGTTAAACACAATTTTGATTTGGTAATACGAGGCACAAAATTTGTGTTCGTAGCACACTTCTTGTAAGATATGATGACGCATTTTTATGTTTGGTTTTAACATATTTTAACTTTCTTTTGTACGTATTCACTTATAGGGGCGTGCGTTTCCTGTCAATAATGCGTATTTTAAAGAATGCATTTTGAATCCTGTCTTATAGTCAAAGTGTGTGCCATTTGATATTTGATATTACATAAAGATTACAGGTCAATCATAAAATGTTAAGTATAATATACAAAACTCATTTACATTTGATATTATGTTGCTACATTTAAGAAACCATTTCCCACCATAGCCGTTATGCAGTATTACGTTATTTGTTTCAGAATATAAAAACAGATGCAAAATATAGATCATGTTGTGAAAATTGTCTATGTTCAGAAGATTGTTCACTGTTTGGCAAGTGTTGCTACGATTACGGCCGAGGAAATAATGTTCCCGCTCAGAAACAAATTCATTTTTGCAACTCCCAAAATGAGTTATACAACTTTCCTAGAAATGTTACGGCACAAACAAGAGATGAGCGTTTTGTTTTCATCACAAACTGCTCAGTAGACTATATCGGAAATATTTCATGCATGGACATGACGGACCTTAATGATTATATCCCGGTTTCATGGAAAATTGACGGTCGCATATTTGTGAACAGGAAGTGTGCACTCTGCAATGGCGTTCAAGATGTTGTTGATTGGCAATTAAATGTAATAAAGTGCGATATATTGTTAGGAACAACGATTAGTAGTATTCAGGAAATGAGAAAAACTATTTTGGAATCATGCATTATCAATTCGACGCCACCCCTTGTCCTGTATGAAGATGTGATTAAATACGAATGTACGGGGTCGAAGTTGATATCCAGCAATTGTATGAATTTGAAAATGCCTAACGTATCCAATAATCAAGAACTGTGCACAACCTACAGCAAGTTTCCCCATGCTCACGCTCATGATATTATATACAAAACACCCCATTGTCTTAGCTGTTTTGGGAATAATACTGATGGTGCTGCTGCTACTGCTGCTGAAGATGATGATGATGATCATGATGTTGAAGGAATATGTCTTGAGTATAGTCATATCTTAAAAAGGGATCCGGCAGGATTAGTGTTTTTGTTGAGCATGATTGACGAAGACCAAGGTTTAAGGCCATGCGGCGTTGGAGAAATATATGACACGTCACAGGTAATAAAAAACGTATATACTTATTCTTTCTGCAAATGAGAACAGACATTTTACAAATGTACAAACTCACATAAATTATTTGATACGATGTATCTCGTCACGTTTGGTGTATAAACATGCTTTCATGTTTACACACTGTGCTCGGCATAAAATTGGCACAAAAACATATGGTCCCGTCGCTAATTACTGTTTGAACAAATTATACTGCTCTGAGCTTCTACGCATGACAAGATAACCGGAAAAGATTATTTATAATTATTATTATAATTATTTTCAATAATGATTTAAGATGAGTTCTTGACAACATAATTTGGAAGATAGTATCGTTCTTGTTAAAGAAAAAATGGTCCTGATACTTCACTTCAATCTGTAGACGGCGTAACTTAAAACACCCATGGTAAGGGATAAGAAAACGAAAATAGAGTGATAAGTATTCCTTTTGATAAGTAAAAGAACGTTAGAGCTATAAGACAAAATTTAATAACTTATTCTCTATACTTTCATATTGTTACTTCTCTGATGTTATATATTTTCCAGGATGTTTGTACTCAGCTTCATTGTCCCACGTTCTATGTTCCTGTGTTTGGAGTGTGTGAAGACTTTGCAAGGACACTTTCCAATTATGCGATCGAAATTGAGCTAAAGGTTGTAACGACTGGTATCATTTCTGATCCGAATACATTTGGAGCCCGAATGGTTCGCTTTTTAAAGAGACATTTTAAGTTTTATACTAAAGACGTTGACGCTGATCATCCATGCCCATTTGTTTCACTCTTTATTGATAGGCCAGACGAAAACAGCGCTTCGGTAGAATTAGTTATATTTACTTCACAGCTGTGCACTGTTTACGACATACTTGCAAACACCAATACATTCGTAAATAACATCAAGTTTAAAACGATCTCAATGGGTAAGGAAGTCAATGTCTCCAACATTTCTCTTGTAAATTCTAGTCAAGTTTACACTGAAATTATCTATGCTTTCAACACAAAAATTGGTAATTGGCGGTCATTCCATGTAAATGAAAGTCATTTAAGCGAGTGTCCATATGTTAAAATAGAAATCGCGGGACACCCTCTTGAAAACAGGATTCTTGAATATGCTCGACACCGTCCAACAATCCTCACGAATGAAACTTTACAAATATGTGTTGAAGATTATTTCAAACTGATAAGTAAGTCCTGTTGCTTAGCAGTGATGAATACATTAGTGTTCTGGTGTTCCCTGTATGCGTGTTTGATGCAACATTTCTACTTTAGTTAAATATAAGGTAAACAAACTTCAACATTGATCAATTGTTGTGGTCATTGTGCCAGAAAGTTTACATATACAAGTGCAATATGTTTTCTAATATCTTATAATATTCTGCTATGTCGTACTCATTGTTTAGATAATATCTTTAGAAAAGCTGACTTCAAACATATCAAGTTGCTTGAATTGTATGTAGTGTTGATCTTATTTTGCAATTACATTATGGCTACAATAAAAAGAGAAGGCAACTTAGAACTATATGAATAAATTACATTCTGGTAATACACATATTGTGATTTGAAAAAAGTTTGAATTATTGCAGTCAATAATTGCAGCTTTTATCGATTTGCATACATCCGCTTTTAACTTCCTGTTATGACGAGTAAACGATTTTGTAAATTAAAGAGAAATGTTAACAATCTCTTGATCACGAGTAAGACCTACGAATAAAAAAAACGTGCGAATCATCAGGCCGTCAAAGTATCCATTAAAACTTACACAACAATCATTTGGTGTTGATTGATCTTGTTAATAGTCCAAGCGAATTTCAACAATTTGTTGCCATGCTTTAGTCATCTTGTTGTGCGTACCTTTCCACTAACATGTTTTACTTAACGTAAGATAGATAGATAGATTCTTTTATTCCACCAAAATGGAAGAGCCGAACTTATATACAATTATATACAACATAATAGACAGTAAACATACGTTGATAAATACATACCATATCGTTTAGCAAGTTTAACACACCGAGAATGGAAAACTATCAGTATATTATCATACAATTAACACACTGAATACACAAATAAAATTCTAAATTCTGCGATAATTTCAAACAGAAAAAA
Source organism: Mya arenaria (assembly GCF_026914265.1). Taxonomy (NCBI): domain Eukaryota; kingdom Metazoa; phylum Mollusca; class Bivalvia; order Myida; family Myidae; genus Mya; species Mya arenaria. The sequence continues at coordinate 33,770,825 of NC_069135.1, read as the reverse complement.
AAGATTTTAAGCCAGACTATAGCAAACAGCTTTACATAATTTACAAACAACAGCAATAACAAACATATGCATTTAAGTTTTGCGCAACATTTTAAGTACAGCGATCGTAACTGGATAATTAATTAAGCAGCCGTTAGCATTTTCTGTACTGACAGCAAAAAACGTGAGCACATTGGTCAGAACAAGTCATTGTCATAATCGCCTTAAAAGTCTCGGGACCACAATGGTCGTATATCGTGACCCAAAGAAATTAACGATAATTTTCTTCCTCGTGACAAAAAAGAAGAAGATGAACACACATATTATCAGTCAACAATTGACAGGATTTACATAACATTATCTGACTATATTGGCGTGAAATAAACAGTCCTGGTTCATTCAAGATTAATTTACAAACAGAACAAAGCCTTGGTTTTGTTTTTGCAATGTTCCAAGGTGGCGAACAGCTATTAAAGGATATAACATTTATAACAGCTTGGTATTTGGATAGTTCTTTCATCGTAGCTCATGCGTTTTACGTTTCGATTCAATAGTATTGCCCATGCTTATTTTGATGCAAACTTTCCAGTATCAATGTACTTCGTTAAATATTCAACTAGGCCATATTTCTGTAGTAATCGAAATATATCCAGAATGAAACCCACGGTTTGTTTATCATAGTGCATAAATCAAATAAGCCTGTTATTTAAAATGTTTTTTGATAAGTATCGACAGGGTAGTCTGCATAGCTGACACAAAAGTTTCGAGTCTCTTGATATCCTGTTTAGAATAGCTTTCCCAGAGCTCGCAGCCATAAAGAGCTTTTGGTTAAACAACTGAGATGTATATTACTCTGAATGTCTTTGCGCTGATGATGTCCGGGTCGAAGCCACTACTGCAAATGTTCATATACACCCCACGTAACTTGATGCACGCGTTCTTAATACATTCTTGTACCGAGAGTAATTCATTACACTCTATGCCTAAATGCGTATAATTGACACACCTTGGTATTGGATCTTGTCCTAGTAAGAATGAAGGCTGTATACTATTTGTTGGAAAGCATTGTTTATTGAATACATAAACTGCACATTTTTTTTGTTACACAGGTATCTCCACTTTCTAGAATAATTGTAGCATATTGTCAATGCCATTTTTCGAATAGATGACAAGTACCATGTCATCGGCTACTGTAAGTGCGCTCGTAATGATGTCATAAATGCACAACCCAATTCTACTGCGTGCCAATTCATCAACCAAGCCCTCAATATAGGCCAGATACAGTAGAGGCAAACTCTTACCTCCCTGACGGGTCCCCTGTAGTACCGGAAATTCCACTGAGTATAACCCATGGTACCTCACACGACTCGTAACGCCCGTGTACACGTTTCGTAGTGCTAGTATCGTGCGTCCGTCAACGGTCGGTTCTGAAATGTTTTCATAATGGTTCAACATCAGCAGTTTAAAAAAGAGGCCGTCGTGCCTCACCCTGTCGAAGGCCTACCAGGCGTCAAGGAAACAAAGATAAACGGGGGATGAGAACTCTTTGGCAAAATGTAAACACTCTCTTAATGAGAAACTAGACATAATACATCCTAGCTGCTTTTGAAAACCGCCTTGAAGTCTATTCTGTTTTTCAATAATTGTTTCTTTACACCGCTCCAGTAAGACGCATTCATATATCTTTAGTATACTGGATGGCAGAGTTATTGCCCTGTAGTTATTTGGGTCATCTGTCCGTTTATTTCCACCTTTGTGCAATGTAATTATGTGCCCCTTTTTCATTTAATCAGGAATGTAACCAAGTCTCAACATAGCGGTTTACAATACCGAAAGGGGTTTAGCTATTGTGTCTTGAGCGTATAACAAGTGTTCATGACTTATTTCATCGGGCCCGCAGGCCTCCCACTTCGGTAGAGTTCTAATACAATCGGCAACCACTTCCGGTGAAACCGTGACTTCCGGGTCAAATACGAGTCTTTTTAAAGCCCGATCAACACTCCTTTCAACAGTTTGTTTCCATTCACTATCGAAATCATATTGTTCGGAAGGCATATCAAGAGATTTCAAGTAGTATCCCCACTATTCGACAATGCCTTCCCGATTTTTATAGACAACGCCATTGAATTTCAGTCCATCCCCTTTCTTCAGCTTCGATTGTTTCTTTCTAGCATTAACAGTTCTCCAAAAGTAAACCGAGTCCGTTTCAGCTGAAAGTTCTAGTTTACTGTTTAAACGAAGTAAATATTGTTCCACATAAAATCTGAGTCTCTTTCGAAACAACGCTTTCTCAGTTCTATATTTCACATATATAAGGTCTGTTGTGTCACGGCGCCGCCCAGCCCTACACCATGCATCACGTGACCGCTGCATAACTTTATGTAGAATGGACAGTTCCCCATCTCAATATGGTTTTAGGAATGACCGAAACTTCTTAAAAGGCAATGTTTTCCTTGCATTTGCACTAATTACTTTACATAATAAATCATAAATCATATCTACGCCATTTGAATCTAGCAATGTTTTATCTAATAACCCCAAATCATTCATTAACGCATTTCATATAACTGCCTGTGGTCTAAATTTACCTTTTTCCAATTAATACGATTACAAAATTCATCATCAGTTTCATCGAAGTGCAAATCAACATTTTCAAAACATTAAGAACATAATATAGGTTTGTGTCTTCACATTTTCAAACAACTATCATCCGCAACTTCACAATGCACAACACAATCAACTATTTCTAATGGCATACAAATATAGTCAAGAGTTGACGTAGCACAGCCGTCATATGATACAAAAGTTTCTATAGAACCTAACCAAGTGTTAAGCATGTTAACAGCGCACATATTACAATCATTCATGAATTTGTAAAGCATTTTGTCTCTGGTTCTTAACTGATTAGCATTTAGTTAAGGATTAAGGATTGCGTAAGTGTAAAATATTTGCATAGGCGTAAACGATTCGGTACCTTCCGTTTGGATGTAGAACCAGACTAAGTGTAAAGAATGTTTGAGACTTTTAAATAACTTTCCTATATATTCTATGGTAAATTCACCAAATGCACCTGAAATAAAACGGATCATTGTTTTGCGACTACCAACATCATGTATTGGAAGAATGTTTCACCTGTGTACATTAAACAACTTTAGAAAAATGTTACGTTTTTTATAAGAAAAATAAAACAGTTTGAAAAAAACAATTTGCATTCAATAAAGTGACCAAATCCGCCGTACGAGTACAAACAATACGGTAAAAATGGGACATAGAAAGTATATCAAGTAAATGTTCATCATGTTCAGAAATAACTTTTTAATAACAAACCATTCCGCTTGAAAACCTTGGATGGAAAATAGCCTGTGGTCTGAGATGGTATAACAATTCTTTGATTCACTATCATGTGTTAAATTAAAGAACAAAGGGCATGTAAGACTTAGAAATGACTTCTGAAATGGTGTAAATTGCCCTTTCAGACAACCCTTTTCTATTTTTTTGTGTTTATAAAACTTCATTTACTCACGTTACCGTGAGTAAAACAATAATTCACTAATCAAAATTGTTCCAGACATCAAATCATAACAAAAAGACACAACTAGGAATATGGTTTGTTATTGGTAGCAAATTTCACATTGTATGATAAATAGATTGAGTCTGTGTCGTTCGTTCGTCTTTGCCATATAGGTAGTATCTGTAACGTATAGGCACGTCAGAACGGAAGGATATGCGAAAGTCTACTGTATGACGCTGGAACGCCGCACTGACCTCGCTAGATCTAGTCCTCTCTCTGAATCGGATCCGATTGTTAGAGTACTGAAAAGATACTAACTTCAAATTGAATAAAATTTGCCTAGAATAGCCTTGATTATTTTTGTCAATTTATAGCTGTTGGCGTTTTAACATCTTTGTGTACCTGCAACAACACCAAAGACATAAATAAACTACTTTAAGTGAATCTTTAAATTGCTGTCTCAAAGGCGTACACTAAAGGTTGATGCATATGTTTTTATCAGATTGCATTTTCATGTTGGACTCATTTGACTTTAAGGATAAACACAAAAAAGCAGATGATTTAGATTAACATATTAATATTGTCTTTTTTTATTTAATTTATAGCTACGTAGCCACAACTACCCCAGTTAAATTTATGTATGTATATTTATTCATATTTGCATCAAACTTTATTGTGCACATTTAGCTTTCTTTAATGATCAAAATAAAATAAAAAAATGTCATCAATAGACACGATTTTTCACATTAAATCATGAAAGAAAGAACTTTATTCGTTCATAACCCCAATGCCTTTCCAAAGCTCTTACCGAACATTTCAAACTCTACAAAATTCAGTTTTTTAACAATTGAAAGCGTATTAAATGTCACAATTCTATTGTTGGAAGGCACAAATGGTAAAACAACATATATTTTGGCTGTTTGGAAAACCCCGACTTGACCCTTGAGAGTAAGAGATTTCTAAACAAATTTACCATTTATTTTATTCTTAAAGGCCCAAATTGCACACGACATATGCGCTTATTAAGACTATAACACCATGTGTCGTAAATATTATAAAATTGGCCAAACGTAACCACTATCTATTCGATAAAGTGACAACATCCGGTGTAGGAGTACATACCATGCGAGGAAAAAAAATAAACAAGCTAAAGTAGGTCAATTCGATCCTGCATTTTCAGAAAGTTTTATTAATCACAAACCATTCATTTTCAAAATCGATTAAGATGGAAAGTAGCAAATGGTATAAGATGGTATAACCATGCTTTGATTCACGGTATTGTGTTAAAACACACGAAAAAAAAAGCATATAGAACTGAGAAGTCACTTCCGAATAAGTGTAATTTGTCCACAAACGTCGTCTGTAGAAACAAATAAAATGGTGTAGTCGATGGAATTAACGTGGTAGAGAATTGGTCTAAGGCAGAGCAGGACGCGTTAAAGAATGAATATTTTGCTGTAACTCATAATATTGACAGCAACTTATCCTGGACGTACATATACAGACCAAGCAAGGAAATGGATTTAGAAGCGGTAATTATTTTTTTGTACATGGCTATTTATAAACTTTGACTATGACAGATCGCAACATTGATCTAAGTCCGTGTTAAAGTTGAATTTCGAGCATGGAGTTGTTTAAATGGTCTTATTCACAATATTCCCGAATTGTTTTTACAAAATATCCTTGTAATATTCACGATATTTTATTAACTTGCATAACTTGCATAATCTTTGCACGATTTTAGCAAACCAAATACTTTCCTACATATAATCATTACTAGATCACTTGCAGAATCAGAATAGGGATTGGGGATTTGGGCGACGAAATAGCACGTGGCACCTACTCCCCATTGAATATTGTCAAATTAGACTTAAATTATAAGGTAAAAATGAGATAAAACATACTTTACTCTAAGAGGGCATTCTTAAACAATCCGGATGAATGCAAAAATAAACTGTCGGACATCAAGACCGATGTGAATAAGAGGGAAAGGATGAGACGCCAGTTCCGACAGATGGTGTGCGTCCTCCAAAGTTAGAAGCGTGAGAGAAATAGGTAAGTTGAACTAGTTTTGCTATTTCATATTGAAATATTGAAGGTGTTAAAAAGATGTTAAAATCGGATATATGTATATATACTCTACTACTATTATATATACAGATATCCGTCCGAGAAGGCAGTTCCTCAATCTAATTTGAAAATTGAATAAGATGTCCGAACTGAAACAAAAAAGCTAGATTAGAAAATGTAGTATTTTATAAGCTCTTCCATAATTAAAATTTATCTGAAAATTGTTGAGTTACCGTCCTTTTTCGATTTTAGAACAATATTTGTAATAAATAGTACTTTTTGGGACTTTAATCATGCATGTTACATGTACACGGCAATCATGTGAGCCATAACATTTTTGACACCAAATGAACCTTAAAGTTCGCGAAGCAGTGTGGTTAATTCGTCATACTTTAAAAAGATCGAAAAGGATATTAATTCAGTTAATTGTTAATTTTCATGTTATGAAAATGCTACAGTTTTTTCACAATTCGTTTCCTACTATATTACATTTCATGAGCACCACAACCTTTCATTGGCACCACAGCATTCAGAAAATCGAGCATAGTGCACCAAGTATAACAAATGCACCTTAAATTTATAACGTGGCAACTTTTTTCAAAAAAATAGCCACACACATATAAAGAAATTGCTTAAACCTAAGGTACGATAACAATTCTCACAAAAATCCAGATTTTAACGTTGTCAACACTAACCTTCTAGCAAGTTATGGAAGTTCTAGAAGATCATATTTTAAATTTTATTCAGAACTTTTAGAACATTTAGAACAACTCATAGTCAATCCTATGTGGAACTACATTCACCTTTTTTGTTTTAATTTACTCTTATAAACCTCAAAAATGAAATATAAGAAACCATACTCACTGTTTACATCCATTTTCCACTCATTGGCACTAAGACGGAAGACGCGTTGGAGCATTTCAACACATAACAAAATGTTATGGCTCCAATGATTGCCCGTCGTGGTGTAGCTTGTCCTGACAAACCAGAGTATCCAATATTTGTACAATGTGTCAAATATAATACCATTCTGACTGTTAACATATCATTTTAGGCATATTATTATGTTAAAAGTGGTATACTTGACATTGATTGGAACTCTATTTTAATGATTTTTAGATTACTTTTCAGATAACATTGAAATACAGCTGCTGAGACCACGTAAACTCCACAAAGAAATCAAACAGAAAGTTACAAACGATTTGATGATTAATAAATATACGTTATACATGTACTTTTATACTTTATTTTGACATCATTTAGACAGCATGTAGCTGACGCAATCATTATATATGCAAAAAGCTACAGAAATTTTGCTATTTATCAAATGATAACTTTGTCTAGCAATGACAGTCTTAATAGTGATGGAAACATTTAACTTACCATTATAGTTACTTGAACTTTTTTATATATTTTTAAACATAAAATAGAGGCACGGTGATCAGCAATATTTAAATAGTATATTTGCATAAGATAGATTGATTTTGTGCTTTTTCTAAATGGAATATTATGCATTCTCAAATGCCAATTTCAACAATACTAAATCGGAGAATGAGTGACTAAACTGTCTATAAAGGGAATGATGCTTAATTTATATTTTTACTATGAATGGACCATTTTAGTTCGTCTGTGTTCCGAAAATTAAAAAAGAGGTATGATCATATTCCTGGAGCCGTGTTCTTAAATCTTCTTAGAAAAAAATCATCTTAATCATTTTTTTTTTCGATTTTTTAAAACCTAAAACTCTGAAACCCTCCACTGTCATTACATGTATTTATATATTAATTACAACTGCAAATTATTTAAAAGCGGCTTGTGAGCTACTGAGCTTGTTTCTGTAGCTTTTCTCATGAATATTGTGAACAATGAGATAAAAAAAGTCTGTGAAAATTTACAAATATTGTTGTATAATGTAATACATGCAATATAGAGCGCTGGTATATTTTATATTTTATTCAGTTTGTTCAGACATATATCTCTGCATGTATATAAAATTTTATATAATTCCGTTTAATATAGTTTATCAGTTTATTTCTCTTGATTTTTAATTCAGTTCAATCTTAATTTGGCAATTTTAAGCAAAAGCAAAAAGTGCTCTAATTAATCTTTCAAACCATTTTTATCACTCACGTATATTATTATTATCCGAATATGGGATGTATCTTAACCTCCATTACATTCATGATTTCATCAACTGAAATATATTAGCTGATATAACTTTGATTACTTTACTTGCAAGTTATGGTTCTTCTAAGATTTCAACAAACTCCGGAATCGCCATTGAACCATTTGAGAAAAAAACAACAATCGACCAAACTATCCTTGCACTACTTTAATGTTTATTATCTGTACAATTCAGTCAAAGCGCTATGTTATTTTATTTTGATTTAGTTATGATTATAATATACAATAAAACTACCTGTTTATAATACTATAAGCTTTCTTTTTTACAGACATATGCTTATCAGAGATAATCACCAGAGAACAACATTTGATTAATTCCTGATTGTTCTTTCTTTTATCAGTTGATGTAAATATAAAATCCCCATGCAAAAAAAATGAATGAAAAATAAAAGTTTAAAAGTAACTCAAAGAAAGTAATGCATCAATCTGAGGTTTTTTTATAAATATTATAAAGTTTTTATTCATAATTTAGAATGGAACTTACTCAATAACACAGTGAAAAGGATTTACGTAGTATGGCGATCAATTGAAGCAAAATACCAAAATAGTCTTAACACTTGTTACGATTAATAGAACGGTAAAAACAAAACACGAGGGGTAGAAACGGCGACGGGATTGAACACAATGGCGACCATAATCGAAGGAACGGCGACCAGAATCGAAGGAACGACGACCAGAATCGAAGGAACGGCGATCAGAATCGAAGGAACGGCGACCAGAATCGAAGGAACGGCAACCAGAATCGAAAGAACGGCGACCAGAATCGAAGAAGCGGCGACCAGAATCGAAAGAACGGCGATGGCTTATAAATTAAAAATAATTGGATTTAACGAAAATGTTAGGGCTGAGAAAGGCAACATAAAGGAAAGCGATGGGTGAGGTAACCACGTCAGCAGCAATAGACGATTGTCTGTAACAAGTTTCTGGTTTCTATATTTATTGATGACGGTTTTGACTTTGCGTAAGATTTCCGACTAAAGAACTAAGACCACACATACAAACTAACTCATTGTAATTGGAGTGTGCATCCAATGTTATGAACTCAGTGTAGGTAACCGTTCAAAGAATCGGATATTTGGGTGTTATGCTTGATTCGTTGCTTGGTGAGAGTATAATATCAGACCGTAGATTGCTAAGGTATCAATACTATTTCACATACATTTAAATGCATACACTAGCACGGACATGTTCCGTTCCGTATATTGGCAAATATAGTTGGTCAGTTGATAGCATTGTCAGTAGTGCTGGGACATATACTTCGCGAATCATGACCCTTTATTTGAATTAGGGCAATCACATAGGGAAGCGACCGTTCATGAATCATAAGGAAGTGTAGATAAGCTTGATATCTGGACGCCACATTTTAGACAAATGAATAGCACTGATATAGTAAAACAGGAACAATACTAGTTTGATAATGAAACTTGCCTTGTTTTGAATAATTAATTGAAGATTTTTACTATTTTTAGTGTTTAACTACACATTCTGTGAAAGCGGTTAGGTAAAAAAATCATTCTGAATATATATATATTCAATTGTAGTGTTTAACTGGTTACATACAGTATTAAAGTTATGCCACGGGAATGTATCAATGTAAGCATATCATATTTGTTGAACACAATAACATCCCTTTAATTATTAATTGTTTCATTAATAGAAAAGTGTTCAAAGTTTGATAATTAAGGGTATAAAGTTCTTAAACTATGTGCCATTAGAATACTAATTAAAACGTGTTGTGTTCGTACATTAAAATATTTTCTAAGTATGACAAAAATGCTGAAAGAACAACAAAACGTAACTAGCGACAACTCTGATGTTGATTCTCATGAAAGTATTTTACCAATTTATCTTGATAAATAAAGATCATTCCAAATATTTCGTTCTTAATTCCGAAATCTAAGAAAAAGGTTTTATTGGAAATAAAGCGTGAAACAAAATTTAATATCAATTTACTCACTTGGAAACAATATTGAAAACAAACTTTTGTACACTGGATTTTCTGGTACAGAGTGGGATAATTTTCAGGACAATCATGGCTATAATAACAGAGCTATCATTAGACTTGTTCTCCCCGACAAAGTACAGGTTTGGATATAAAGAGTTTATTGCAAATAAAATATTCCACTCCAGGTGTACTTCTACTGTACCATGATAATATCTAAGATACGAGTTGGCTGTGAACAGAAGCACAATCACTAACCCTTAAGGTCGATGGGGAGAGGATTTGTGTCAAATGATTATGAAATCATTGATATGTATTGAAAAAAAACTATGTATGTTTTTCAAGGATTGTTAGGTACCGCCTTGGAACGGTCAGTAAAACGTTATTTACTGGGGGCTTAAACCAGTTTACGTGCACATACCTCACTCTTATCCCAACAATCCGGAATAAAGTAAAATCGTTCAAGGTAAATCTTATCAAAGAATGCATTAACTTGAGGAAACTTAATAAAAAAACAAATCATAATAAAGTAATAGGTAAACCTCAAGTACTTCTATGATATGGGATCCCAACTCTATCTGTAGATACAATTCAGAGTACAAAATGCAAAAACTTTTCAAAGATACAGTTATTGGTTGAAACTATGAGCATCACATACAGTCTGCCTTATAAAATAAAATGTTTAAGACTGTGTGATCATAGAGTTTCATCATAAAAATCATCATTGTGCTAAAACTGGGAACAAATAAAGAAATCAATATAAAAAATAAAAACGACATGCATAAGCCAAATTTTTCTTCCAGATGATTACATATATAATTTTTTTGAAGAAAGGTATGTCACATGCCGGAACGTTTCTAATCGGCCAAAGAAAGTTTTAAAGATAACTTGAATTGACAAAATTTTCATAAAATCAAATGACTGACAGTTTAAATTTCATCATTATAATCAAATCGACCAGAATATCAAAAAACTAATATCTAGCATAATTCAGTGTTACATATTTTACACTCTATCCCCTATACTGAATTATATTCTACTATAAAACATTTTAAGCATATCAATTGTCTAAGGGTAAGATTATTCCATCGGCAACGGAATTAAATGATTTGTCTAGTATGTCAAGTTTTGCAATGGTGGAAAACGTACACATTTCACCAAAACGCAAGTTTGAGGGTGTTGACAAATGTCATGATGCATAAAAAAATATGCAAAAAGGGGTGCTTTTTCAAAATGATTATAATCATTGTAAATAATATGTGTTCTTTTCGCCTTATTGATATAGCATAGATAAGTGCTCATGGCCTGTCTGGTAAACAAAGTAAGTTGCCCGTTGACTCATCTGGCATAAAGTGCAATATGGAATTTTTCACAATAACTATAGACATGGGATTTCCTGTTGTATGTCACATTCTGTTTGAGACGTAATATACTACACATCTATATAACATACTACCATTAGACTCAAACACGGTAACAGGTTTAATAAATCGAATATGGCCTTTCAATTTATTTGCTTCTCTCTGAGATGGTTGTCGTTTCAATAACTTTACATACGGTTAACTTGGGACGGACTTTTACTCTTTTCGGAGAAGATATCCGCTTAATGCCGGGACGGTTAGTCACACGTGAGCATGTATGATGGCAACACTTTCTAAAAGGTTGCTTAAAATGTCTGGCTGCTTCTTCCTGCAATTGTGTCTTTAGTTTGTGTGTCTCCAGTTTCAACTCTTGCGTTAATTCTTCCTGCAACTGATTCTTGAGTTTGTGTGTCTTTTGATGCAATTGTTGCTTAGCTTCCCTACACAATTGTTTTTTTTCTTGGTGCAATTCATTTGCAATACTCAATTGTTCCTCTGCTAATCTATCGAATGAGGCATATTCTCCATCAAATTCATGACTACTTATGCTATCGAATGTTTTTACTGTTTGTTGTCTGAAACTTCTTGACATGTTTCTCCATATGAATTGTCAGTTGCATAGGCCATCATTTCCTCCGAATTAGCACGTATTTGCGTCTCTTTCCACGGGATTCTACTAACTTGTATGAAACTTTTAAAGTTGATTCCGTAGTGAAAGAATCCTACGTTGTCGTTTGTCACCGTTTTAGGTACGCGTGTCCTGGTGAAAATGAAATAAAAAACATAAGAAATAACATACTTAATCTATTCAAATAAGTCTATGACATCAACGTAAACATTCCCGGATACATGATTAAACACGACAGCCACACGGGAATGCCAGTACTTGGCTGGTCTTTTGTTTTAGTCTAAATAGTTATTTTGTTTTAGTCTAAATAGTTATTTCTATAAAAGCCATCATACTAAGGCTACATTCTGTAGCGTTTTCTTTATCTTTCAGTTGTAAATCATTTGCTTTAGTTAAAATGGTATATTTCCCGACCATTGGTCGGTTAGGCACTATATTTGTCCTTGATAAAAAAGCACAATTGCAAAACAAAATGAAATCCTTGTTAACGCATATGCATTAGTTATAAAAAAAACAACACTTATTGCAAAGTACATTCTTTGCGATAAAAATCTTTTGTTGAAAGGTTTGATATGAGTTATCACAAGTAGTCATTCCGAATGATGCCGGACAAAATGTGCATAATAAAATTGAATTATATGTTTAAGCCGGTAGTGAAGCTTACGATTGTTTTAATTATTTGAATATCTGAACGGCTTTGATGGCTTTAATTGCAATACCGAAATGATAAGTAACAAAACAAGTTTGTGCCCATATTTTGTTACAATAAGAAACTTCGTTTAATAATCACAAGACTTGCCACAGGAACATACAAAATGCATTCGTTTAGCCATCGTCAAGCGTGTGTACATAATGATTATGTCAAAAGTCCATGAACGCTTAAAAGGTTTACTCTTAGTGTACACGTATGCATCAGTTTAATCCACTAATAAGTTTGAAGACATACTATGATATAGTAAGGACAGAAATAGATCTGCGCAATCATCTTTATATTACAGCTCTTGATACACAAATCGATATATATTTACATGCCTTACATGATGGGATTTAGAAACATACACATTTACATAAGACACCAACCGTTCTATTCTGTGAATGAACTCGTGCGGATGCAGACTTCTATACTGGTAATGCTTTGAACATGTACTGGACACCGCCTGAATTCCTGCAAACGACTGAAACGTAACAAATGGTCAATAAATTGTTGGTGTAAAGCATGCGGTAAAGAAGAAGAATATATGCCATTTGTATCCGATCCGGATATAAATTTAACCCGAGGACACTTGCGTTGCCAGGTACTGAGGCGTGACGAGTTATAATCTACGCAGCGTGACCGAGTGTCGGATTGTTATATCATGACCGCACACACATGATTAATATCATTTTTTTAGCATTCCTTAAATTACTTGTTTGTGAAAACGTTGACATAGAAGCTATTGTTTTGTAAAATTAATGTTTAAGGAAATCATATATAGAATTATAATGTGTATGATAAAATAAATAAAACCATATTGCGTCACAGCGTTTGACTCATCTAGCATGGGGTGCCAGATAAAGTTTTCCAGCACGGCTGAATTCACTGTGCTAGAAAACCTCGAGTAAGCTTTTGGTGCATTTTCTTTTGACACATTATTTAGTCAATCACTTATCTGGTAATACAATAAAAGTGAGTTGCAGTAAGGATTAAATCGAATTCCATATACTATCGACTTTCAAAACTTCGCATCCATAATAGACACTAGCTATTGTTGCGAAAGTATGTCTTTGGGAAGAAGTAACCGACTCTTAGTCTTCATTTAACTTTATATTTGTTTTTAATTATAATTAACAGTTGTCACGTTCACATGCAAAATGTATAATGTATACACATATATATTTATACAGTACACTAACGACTGTTTCACACGCTATGAGCCTCATCACATTCCTCTGGTAGATTTGTGTGGGGAGCTGTCCAAGGAAACCTTGACGGCCACTTGATGACCATCCGACTGAAAATAATAAGCTTTATTTAAAACAGTGACATATAAATTGGAGCGCACGGAAAAGTTTCAACAAATGGCTTTGTCATTATTTTGAAATGAAAACATAAGAAGTGACTTCGTGGCTTAAACGTTAAATTAGGAGCAAAAGCACTAAATTTTCTAGTTTGTTAAAATTTAACTAAATTTTTTTCGTTTTGTATCATAGTCCTTGGATTTTTAGGATAACTGTTTTAAAGTAGTTCAGTTGAAAAGAACAGCCAATCTCTGAAGATAACCACAACTTTAAATGCTACTTCCTAATGGGATGGAATGTTATTTGATATCCGCTTTTGGTTTCTCAATAAACCGTATTCAGTGGTTCATTTGTCAAAACGTTCATCATTCCCCTAACACACCAAGACCATAAACGATACTCCTTAAAGATACATTTTCAAAGAAACACGGTCGAATATACTTTTTTCACTTCCCGAATTTTACCTCCATATCTATCCATGACTAAAGCAAGGAATAAAGTTCAAGCGCAAATAAATCAATATCACTTGAAATAAGACATACCCTCGATCGTGCAAGGAGCACAGTCGCTGTGGCCCCCTTGCCCAAACAATCAGCCGTGTTATAAACATAATTGATTGTATTATGCATGGGACCTGTCTAATGCCCGCATATCCAAGATATAGCATCGGAATTTAAGGGATATAAATTTGAGATGTCAGACATGGTGGCCAATCGGAGTGCTTCTTAGATATCGATGATTAGGGGATAAAGGTATCAATTTTCCGTATTGGCATTCAAATGCTGGTTAAAATGAATACATTTTGTTTTGCATAACCAAAGTTATCAAATTATTTTACCCTAACTAACATAAATATATATATATATAAACTTAAGGTGTTCTTCTGTAACTATATTCACAGCAATAATTGAATATGCAGTATATAACTACTATTAATTATTTGTATACTTATTGATTTTATAAAGCTGTCATGTAATTTACTAAATAAAATCTTACCAAATATCATCAAATATAATACCGAATATAGTCCACTCACAACAGTTAACAAACACATTATGATCCACAATCAATTCATTTAATATAATATTTTTGTGTTTTGCTCATATTCATTCTGTATACGAGTTCGACCTTAAACTTAATGATAGACATGTTTAGCCAAAGTTAAAAATAGATATGTGGGAAAACCCTGTTCAGGCTTATAAATGTAAATGATTCGCATTTCAAAATAAGATTGTTTGGTTCTGTTTAACATTCAAGTATTTGTTTGTACTACTGAATCTTTTTCAATGGAATATTTTAGTTGACTAATATTCCATTAAATGTTTTAGTCCACTAATTGTATTTATAAATATACATTTTCTGTTACGCATGAGAGAAACAGAAACCAGCAACAAACTTTTACAAAAAAACACATTTTAATAAGGAATGATTAAAACCAAATACCTAAAATATAGCATAATATACTTTATTATACTTGTAACCATCATAACCTTCCCTTTGTTTGCCGACATCATGATTGTGGATGACCATTATCATCAGATTAGACTCAACACGAAGTATAAGTCATTGCAATAGTGCTGTAGCATACATGTGCACGCTAATTAATGTAAGAGGCGGCAGTTTTGCTGACAGGACCAAGCATACATATGGATGTAGTAAACGGCCAGCCCCCCACCCACCACCCCTCCCCACATTAAAAATATTCCAAGACCCAATTTTTTTTTAAACATTATAAATTATCACAAAACTCATGTAGCAACCCAACATTCCACGAATTATTTCCCTAATGTATACTATCATTACAAAGTACTATAATACGTAATAATAGTATACATGGGGGGAAGTGGAATACTGTGGGTGACCTTAACGCAAAAATGACTACACTCGTGAGTGGCACGATGTTGTACATATCAAACAGTTTTGCGGTTTTGACAGAAATAAATATTGAAGTTAGCGTTGGTTTCAGCAGTAACTAATCTAATTAATTTGTAAACATTGTGGTTTTAAGATGAGCGTTATAATGTTCCGCCAAGTGCTTTTATTTTTTTGAAGAATTTGATGTTTATATCATATATTTTCATAACTGTATTAGAGGAATTTTATTTATTTTATGTGCATACGTCTATTTTTGCAAACGCACGAGGTTTTGCTAGAAGTCCTCCTGGAACTGTTAAAAAGCCGAGAGCATTATTCATCAGTCGCACATACGAATACAGTTTTTTTCGGTGGAAAAATATTGCTTTAACTTACAGTGTAGTAAGAGGGGATATTTTGCGAGTTAAGGCATTTACTGTTGCGATAATGTATGTTCAATAATAATGCAAGGGTTCACTGCTTTTTATGCGATAAAATGTTATGTTGCTTCCTATGATGTGGAGTCTACTACAGATTCAAAATCAGTATTTAACCAGTTTTAATATAACCACTCAATTGTAGTGTTTAATTGGTTCCATACAATATAATAGTTGTTTCAAGGGAATGTATCAATGTAAGCATATCATATTTATTGAACACAATTACGTCCCTCTAACTATTGAATGTATCATTGAAAGAAAGGTTATTGTGCATATTTTGATAACTTAAATGTATACAAGTTCTTAAAGTTTAGTCATTAGAGAACCAATCAAAATGTGTTGTATTTGTACATTACAATATTTTCTAAGTATGTACAAATAGCTGCCAAATAGCAGGTTACTGGCGATAAAATCTCATGTTGATTCTCATGAAAGTAGTGAATTGTAAATTACTTGGGTACAAGCTTGAATATAATTTGACATATGATGACAGCTGTAGTAGATTTGATAAATTTAGAAATACGTTGAATTTTAGCTTTTCTCGTTGTATGTCTTTTAAAGAAAAACTTACCATCTTAAATAGTTAATAAAATAATGTAGTTTCTAAAATACTTTACTAAATGTTTGCGCAAGATATGCCTCTATATTATCGAACTTTGTTTCAAAGATCGTGTTTCAGATATAAAAGGAACAGTACATTCGAACACATTTCAAGGAAAACCCTATATTTACCCTTAAGTCAGGGTGATTTAAAAGTTCCTTGTGTTCCGTCAAAAAATCAATCATTTTATTTGTCCAATATTTGTAGATAATTCAATGATGACAATATTTCTTGTAACTATTCTACAACGTAATGGATTGGTAAACAGATGCCTTACTATAAACTTTCACTTGCTTCCAATTTCATCCCTCATAATGACACACATTTAACAGATTTAAGAGAATTAGCTCCCTTTTTGCCTAATATCTTAACTGCAAAACAGTTATATATTTCCTTTGTTACTAGACAAATTAAACCAAAATATGTTAAAGAATGTCCATATTTAAATTTTAAAAACTCATTTCATTTTTTATAGAGCAATGGATCCGATTTGCAGATTTACTTGTCTTAAACTCCATATATGTTAACAGTCGTATAAAGGTTTAATCATTCCCTTCCAACTCAGTGTACGTTCTGTAATAAACCTGAAACTATTGATAATCTTTTCGTAGAATGTCTTTTTGTCTACACATGAATAATACGTGCCTGTATTTATTTAATTTGATAACAAAAGGAAATTATTCATCTAGTAAAAATGGTTTCAGTATTTTGACATTAAATGTGATGAACATGTAAAATATGTTCTTTTAGTTATTTCATATGAATCAAGACATATTATTTAGTGTTTTAAGAAAGTGGTTAAGAAGAAAGTAAAAGTGTTGTTTCAAATGATCTTATTCATAGGCTTTTAAATAGAATAAATCATAGAATAATGATATTTAAAAATATTTTAATATTGATAAATTTAAGTCATGTTTGTCGAATTTCTGTTTAAGAGAAAGCGATAAACTTTATTTTTTTACCATTTAAGATGCAAATCAGTATACTCGATAGACATTTCAAAATGTACCTATAATATTATGGGAATCCTCGATACTGTAGTTGTTTGTGTGCTGTTTTTGTGCTTTAAGGTTGATGGTTGTACGAGAAAGGCCTGACATCTTTGACCGTCAGCCATCTTCCTGCGAGCTTTGTTTTGTAACTTTCTTCATTGAAATTTGTGAGATTCATATAATTTCAAACAAACCCTCATTTCACCCATCCTTTAAATAAAATAGTGTACATTTCGTATATTTGTTCAATCCCCCCCCCCCCTTCATAATACTGTGCAAGATTATTTGTGTGAACATTTATGAATTACTGAAAAAAGCCAAAAGTGGACTCATTGTATACTTTCAGTTCAAATTTGACATCAGGTTAAATATGAATTTTATCTTTTGTAAAACCTTTTTACCTGTTCTTGTACACGTGTTTCTGCACGTTTAAGTGTTCATGTACATGTACGTGTATATGTTGCTACACAGACATATACATGTTGCAGTTGAGTATTAAGCTCGTTTGCGGAATTTCGATTTAACTTATTCTTATTCTCGCATACATCTCTTTCATTCTATATGCCATTTTAAAAGTCTACAACGTGCACATACCCGGATAATGTAGTTCACAATAGGAAGTCTACACGTACATATATATATACCCATACAAGTAGTGTTCCCAGCTTCTCTTTTACTCGTTCCACTACGTTATTATTATTCATCATAGGTTGATATATCAATTATTCATTTGACAAGCAACCAATTTAATTTTATGGTATGCATCTCGACACTAGAGCAAAGTGGTTGGTCTCAATCCCTGGAAATAAGTCATGTTTACGAAACCATGAAATACAAACCTCTGCAAAATCCACTCGCTGTGTGGTATTTTATCCCGCCGCTATATTTCCAACAAGTAAAACTAGTTAAATATTTATTTTCCACAATTGTCTTAGTGTTATAAATGTCAATATATTATAATTGCAAAAAGCTAAATGGTGGAAGAAAATGATTTGGGATGTTTATCTTCTGACCAAATACATACGTCAGCAAATATCTTTTGCACTTTATTGTTGCTGTTGTTGTTGCTATTGTTGTCGTTGCTGCTGCTGCTGCTAATCTGTTTCATTCTTAAAGTTATTATATAACCATAATTCAATCTTTTATTCCTTATTTATTTGATTTTACTTGATGTAATTATCACAATGTACCGAACAACCCATTTAAGGCACATTTCATTTCTTAAAGCCGATCATAAAATATTGTAATTGCCACATGCATCGTGTTTTCTATACACCGCATGACTCAACGCTACATAAACCTGAAACACATGTGACTGAGCGGACACATTGATTTGTTCCTTGTAACGCTCAGTTCTCTCTAAATAATGGATAGAAAGATAGTTGTGTCTTACATGGCTGTGCTTCTTTTGAATGTATTAACATCAGTAAGCAGAGGTAAGCAGTTTCATGATACCATACATTAGTTAATCTTTGGGCTAGGTAATGACAATTTTAACATATAATTTAAGTGAATATCATTGAAATGAAGAATTTGTTTAGGTATTTGTTATATTGTCTCTCTTTTGTACTAAATGTTTTATCGTATTTGAGCTATTAAAAGTCAAATAAAGGCTCAATTTTATTTACGACGCTTTAAAGGAAAACGTACCTTAAATATTTTAGTAACTGATAAATGGCTGCCATAAATCTATTCATTGTTTTACATACTAATATGGAGCCTTATACAACTATTTTTTGATCCAGTGCGAGTCTGTTTCAGTGTTGTTTTCAGGGGTACAATATAACCATATGTATGCTGTATTCTCCGCATACTTTCTCATGTAATCGTGTTATTTGTCAATGTAGTTACCATGTTCCTGACGATCAATAGTATTGTCTGGCAATTACTAATGTCACCTGACTCATCCTTAAAGGTCTATCAGTCTAAATAGGGAATACACACTATATAGTTTGCTAAAAGGTGAATACAACAGGATCAGAATTTGTCATTTCGAAAAAATACTATGTATCGTTCACCTTAACTGTGTGTTTTTGTATCATATCACTTAATAATACAATGAAATTACAATAAACCCCATTGAGCATTATAAATGAAACATCATGAAACATGTTAAAATATCCATATCCGTGAATACGAATTATGAGACATAACAAGTTTCAAAATATGCATGATTAAATTTTGAGTACGACGAAGAAGATGACTCATTTCTTATATCGTATACATCACGGATACATTTTTTTTTAAACAAATAACAATATAAATGGTAGGACGATATTTAGACTGAAGTGCTTTAGTTATTTAACGACGCATTTCATGAAGGAATAATTGTTTATCTTCTCAAAAATCTTCATAGTTAAATTTCTTCAATACAAGGAAATCCTTATTTCTTAGTCAAATACTTAAATAACAGGATTTTCACATTTAATTACTTCCATAGTAGGATTTCCTTATTTCCTACATATTTTCCATGTTTCAAGTACAATATATATCAAATATGATGTAGTCCACGTTTTTGAACTCTAATTAAAGACAAACTAAACGATATTTTTACGTTTTTGTAATCAAAGAACAAAAAACGTTCAAATTTGTTGTTGTTTTTTTTATTTATGGCATTAACACTGTTTCTGACAGCAGTGATAAGTGCATATGTATTAGCACTCAAACACTGGTTTTATTAGACAAGTCAAGTTAGTTTTTGGGAAATACACGTTTACAAGTTTACAAGTTTACAATAATATGTCTCTTAAAGCTGCACTCTCACAGATTGAATGTTTTGTCAACTTTTTTTTTATTTATGTTCAGAAATTGATGCTTTATGCATGTTTTTAAAGTGTTAGTAACATTAATTTTCGAACGGAAATATGAAAATCTGCGATCGGATCATTTGTCACCAGTTTTCTATCACCGTGTTTCCGATATTTACGCAAAAAATTGGCTCATTCCATGCCAAAAAGTTGTCAAAACGGCTAATCTGTGAGAGTGTAGCTTTAAGTGTCTATCATTAACCAAGTCAAGTAAATAAACATGTCAACTTGTATCGAGATCGCATCTTGCAGAAATATGATAGTTTCAGTCAATATTTTCCCCTCTCTTGATAAATGTTAAAACGGAAATAAAATTCACATTGTTTAATTGTTTGGATGACTCATATTAAATACATTCAAGTTTATACATAGCAAATTTATGATTATGTATTTGTATAGTCTTTTTTTCAATTCACATTACTTGGACACGGGATTTCTACGTTGTCGTCATTTTCATGAGATCCTTCATCTTGTATTTTAGGGGAGCACCTAAGACTTAACCCGGCTTTGTCCTACCTGGTGAAAGCGGAAGGAGATAAGCTACAGTTGGAATGTATCCACGAATACAATGTCACGGCGCAAGGGAGTGCATACTTCGCTAAAAATGGGAAAATTGTAACATTAGACAACGAGGATGATTACATTGTATGAACAGAACCCATCTTTTATGTATTATAGATTGACATGAATGATATATACACTAAGGAAATATACAAGTTAATACTAACTTGCCTTCAAAATTGCACAGTATTAAAAGTATTCAATTTTCAAGGAAACAAAATTCCAAATGATTGTGAAACTTTACCGATCCTTTACCAATACGTTTGGAAGGTTCAATAAGTGTCTTCAATTAATAATGCAAGGATTACAATTGAATCAGAATCTTATTTTTCAGATAACATCCAAGACCACAATAATAAATACAGGGCTAGGGACAAAAGTAATAAAGACACTCATTAAAGACAGCACGACTTTAACTGACAATGGAACATTTGTCTGCAAGGCTGGAAACTTTGAAATCTCAATCAACGTCATTGTATTTCAAGGTCAGTAAGACGATACTTGCTAGTACAAAAAATAACCCTACGCCAAATGGTTTAATGCTGGTTCATTGTTTCCATAAGAGGGGTTATTTGCCCTACCCATATCTGTGATAGTATTTAATTACAAGGGTAAACGATTGTATTAATATCCCTGATCAGAGTCAACTGGTGTTAATAGCAATCTGAAACAGCTCCTCCCTGTGGTTTCTAATGTATTCATTATTTCAGTTTTTCGGTGTAGGCAGTATCAGTTTCAGTATCAGTATCAGTATCATGAATAAGCGTGATGACGAATTATATGTATCACCCTATATTACCATATACATGAATATAGCATTGCTGATCTTTTTGTCGCATTTTGGTGAGCAACTTAACATGATTTCAATTTGCAGTTTCTTTTATGAAACCCCAAACATTGTTTCAGTCAGGGCAGTTTCTTTTGGCGCCTTAACTTTTTCAGTCAATTCAGTGTGTTTGGGGCCTAAGAAATTCTGATCGGTACAGTTGCTTTTGGCATCTTATCCAGCCTAGATAGTTTGTTTAGGGCCAAGAGTTTTTTCAAAGATAGCAGTTCATTTTGGCTCCAAAACACGTTTCCAAACACCTTCCCAGTGAAAACAGCCTGTTTTGCTAAAAAAACATGTTTCAGTGTTAACAGTCTGTTTAGGCGCAGTCAAGGCAATTTGTTTGAGCGCACGGAACATATGATGTTTTTATATATTTTTCAAACAACAATAATTGGCAAAATTTACGATATTATTATGCAATTTCATTAAGACCCCTTTAACAATTACAATGGCATTTACAATTTACAATGCAAATGTTCTATTTCATTAACCTGTGTGTACATGTCATACATGCATCACTACAAAAACACATTTATAACCATAAGTGGAGTATGTTAGGGATAAGAACCAAACTTTTCATTACATGTTGCAGCTTTACACTAAAGCAGTTAAAATTTAAACGTTTTTGATAGAATAACAGAGTCAAATATTAAATAAATATATTTAAATAAACAAATATAATTAATATGTTCACTTTTTGCCAATCGAGAGTGATCACCATTTCATTAGATAGTTAAACAGACAGGCACAATGTGAAAAAGAACCATATATACTATTAACTCTTTTTATACATTTATAACAAAAATACCCGTATTAAGAAGAATTTCAATAAAATGAAAGATATGTAAATGCTGAATATTATGTTGATGCATATGTCCCTTGTTGTAGACAGGAGAAAGATAAACAATTGAAGGAGTTATCATAACTGTTTGTGAGCACTGATGGATTTCATTACTACAGCTATTAGATATATAAAAAGATCACAAGTTGTAATGAGAAATATAGTTGAATTAAACTCGTGTTACTAACTGATAGAACACAAATTATGTCTATGTACATCACATGTAAAAGTGTATGGTAATACGTAGTGAATCCGGAAAACCAACCCTGGGCTTTTTATATAATGATATTTGAAAATAAATAACACAAACATTTATTTCAAAACAAAAGCAAATCTTAAAATTATTGTTCACATGACGAGGACATAAACGTCAATGATCTACTTAACCAACATATACACACAACCTGGCTTAGATTTTGCCAATCTAAAAGGACATGTTGATTCACACGAAATAGTTGTGTTGACATAAGCTCATGTGCATTATTCTACTTCCATCCTTGAAATGTTTAAGTATCTATTTCGGACTTCCACGGGTGGCAATGCATTAGATGTATTACTCTTATATTAATGCATTGCTCATAGTTCTTTCAATTGTGTTTTACCTTAACATGTTGCCAATGAAAATAATTGTCTTAATCATGAACAGACCTGCACAGAATAGTGCTCGTCAACACATATTACAGAATGCCGTATAGCTTCTTTTACTCGAAGTGATCGCCAAGTTCTTTTAACGGCAAACGATATGGACTATCAGTATAAAACTCATATATGAATTCCATTAATAATTTCAGTTCTTCTATATGAATGTATTTTTGCATATGGTGTTAGTTTGTTTTCGGTGTTTGCATTTGCGTATGTGATGTTGATGTGTGTGTGTCAATAGTTCATTGTCGTTTGTTTCCTTGTTATATCAATATGCATTTAAGGTAAAGTGAACTGACATTAGGACCACAACTACTAAAATTAAATTATTTATCAAATGGTAGTCTTAAAGTCGTTTGTTTCCTTGCTTTGTGTCCCTAAACTGGGATTATTTTATGAATTCACGACTACTGGACTTGTCCCTGTATTTTTCATAGTATTATTATAATATGTTTATATGTTGATACATTATTTTTCAGTTACTCAAGCAAATGCTCTTTACCAAGACAACGCAACTGAGGTAGAGCTAGGATGTGGTTTGGAAGGGCTTAGTCCTGAAATTTCTATCGATTTTTACTGGTACAGGCAGAATGGTGCTAGGCTCCACGGCGATCGGTACAACATATCAAACAATGGGAAACTACGTATCGAAAAGCCAAGTAAGATATTGGAATATGTATATTAATGCAATGATAATAAAATATGTGTGTCTGAAACGCTATGTACATACTATAATGATTACAACAGGGACTCGTCTGGTAGTAAAAAAATAAATATAAAACTTGTTTTATCCTTTTACGCCAATTATTTATGTTTCATACATCGCTGTGCATTTTCCTCGATAAAATGTGTTGTACTACAGTACGGCATATGTTTTTCAATACCGAAATTCATTCACAATTCCTTGATTTATTTAAGCTCTTTCGGACATCGGATCGTACAATTGTTCAGCCAAGTTCTATCCTCAGACTGAAATTGAGCAAACAATGTTCCTCACGTCGGTCTATCTCAATGGTAATGTATTTATGGCCGTAATAATTTGTTTAATTATACGATTTCACACTAATATACAAGCAAATAAATATTATGAAGATCCATGTAAACTCATTTCTATATCAATCCATCAATAAGGTTTTATATAGACGACTTCAATAATGGATACCACTCATGGCAAATAAAGTAATGTGTGCGTCAGTGTCGAAAATTTGGGGAACATCTGCTGTAATAGTAATATTTCAGTGAGTGTTTATTTCTGGAATGTATTCTAACCAGTGTATCTGTTTTGTAATCCACAATAACATTTAAAACTACAATGTTTGCCCGATTTGTATTCTATTCATCTCACCAATACAATTGAATTCAAATGAAACCTACAAATCACTTCTTTATTTTTAATTCATTGGCTTTATTTAGAATAAATAAAGGCGTATATCTAATGGAGAATATCAAACTGACACAAAATTCTTCATTGGCTTTGTGTATGTAAAATCATTATTTAAATCAATAAGACTTTTTTTTTTTTTTTAAATAAAGCAGAACTGTTCTACTTAAACATATAAACAACACCCGCCTATACTATAGCTGATTCACAGTTAAATATGTTCGATTACTACACAAGAAGTTTATATCCAAAACAAAACTAATTTGTCGTATTTGAATCCGCCGAGCTAGTCTCAGAACTGTTAATCCAAGATTTAATTAAACAGTGCTTAGACGGAAAACTGAGCAAATGCGAAACACCTGAGCCAAATAATAAGCATTTTGATTGGTATGAAGCTAGACGAATGCGATAATGAAATGTTTTATTGGTTTGAAACCAGATTTAAAAAAACGGGATTGATAGAATTGAATATAGCAGTTTACGATATTTTTAACCAAATTTTATATAAAGCCAACTTCGAAATAGTCAACTACCTTATTCCTGAAATCTGTTATCAATTATAATTGTGATTATATTTGATATTACTCAAGATATTGCTCCAACTAAGGGACAAGTTCATAAATTGTAGAACAATGCTTTCGATGTTTTCCACGTTGTACGATAAAATGTAAAGTTCAATGTGTTTTATAAAACAATACGCTTTAATTGATAACGAAACCTTAAATTATTATACCCCTGACTATCGTTTTTTAGGGAATTTTTTATTTTAAATACCAACGTTCTCCCAAATAGAGGAAGGTTACACGGTACTATTACAATATCCTTTATGTTTCTAAAATTCCTGCGCAGTAATCGCCCTTGGCGAGCAGCAAAAAAGCGAGTTTTGAAAAATTATCATTGAGCTTAATTGTTTGTTTTGAAAATGTCATTCGAAAGAATGCATTCCAGATAATTCCCTCTCAATGTACAGTATTTTTTATCCAGTACTATTTACTTATAGGAGTAAAATGTGTTTACAAAAAAGCCCGGAATTCACATAAAATGCCGGTACAAATGAAAGGTGAATTTCATGCTATTAAACTTATATATTAGACCATTGACTCTATTGTTTTTGAAGTAAAGTGTGTATATTTACGGTAAAAAATTGTGTGTACCGGAGGATTAGCTTGGGAAACCCAGAATATCTATAATTCCGGGCTTAACCTATTGTAACAATATTATCAACCATATGTCATTTGGGCAATGAGCAAACAATGTTCCTCACGTCGGTCTATCTCAATGGTAATATATTTATGGCAAGGATTATTTGTTAAATTATACCATTTCATACTAATATACACGCAAATCAAAATTATAAAGATTCATGTAAACTCATTTGTATATTAATCAATATATTGATTGGTGTATCAGTGTTGAAATTTTTCGGCATATCTGCTGTAATAAGTCTATTTCAGAAAGTGCTGATTTTTTAAATAAATTCTTACAAGTGCATTAGTTGTTTAATCCACAATTACATTTTTTTTGACATTTGTAACTACATTTTTCAACCAAATAAAATTAATTACAAATTATGCTTAAAAAATACTCTAATATATAAATTGAGGTAGCCAAACATTTTAATACAATGGCTTTATTTAGAATAAATAAGAGCGTCTATCTAATGGAGAAATCAAACTGAAACAAAACTGCTCATTGGCTCTGTATATCTCAAATCAATATCTAAATAAGTAAGAATATGTTCTAAAAAGTAAAGAAATTATGGACTACTAAAACAACACACTTAAAAAGAAAAATAATTCATCGTATTTGATTCTGCAAACCTAGTCTCAAAACGTTTATGCCAACACGTATTTAATTAAAAAAGTGCTTAGACGGAAAACTGAGCCATAAAATAAATATAAGCTTTTTGATTCGTCTGAAGGTGGACGAATATGGATATTAATGTCTGATTGTTTTGAAACCAGATTTAAACAGGATCAATTAAGTTGTATATAACACTTTGCGGTATTTTTTTTAACCAACTGTTCTATAAAATTAGGATATGTTCGAATACTTTGGTTTTCCTTATTCATGAAACCTTGAATGGTGCCTCCATACTGTCTGTGCTGTTCGTATGGGCCCGATGCCGTAGGCAATACCTTTATTAATAGCAGCAGAATGATTACTATTTTCTGTTTGCATATCAGCTGCACCAAGAATACTCAACATTGAATGCACCAGTCAATTTCCACTGACACTTAAATGTAACGTTGCCGGTTTTCCACACCCAAACGTCACCTGGGAACAGGATGGGAACCAACTAAATAGCACTGTCGATTCGTTGTACGTTTTTATGGGAGAAAGTGTTATTGTTCACAATAAGAACTATTCTGGTACATATACATGCCTTGCAAAGAACGAACATCAGCCATACAACGCATCAGCTGACATACATATAAACGGTATGTTGAGATCCCTTTCATATCTATACCATTAGTTAAGATTTTGATATATGTCGTAAAGACTAAGGTTTTTCTTCCATTAGGGAGATAGGGCGCGATTCAATAAAGGTCTATTTCGGTTTTAGTAGTAAATTGAAATTATCTATGTGTTTCACCATTTTGCTACATATTTGTATGATTTAAAAATTAGCTAGTATTAGAATGTACACCAAGTTGAGGAAATAAAAATAATCAATGTGATATCATTTGGGATGATTTTATAGATTAATGATAATTCAATTTACGACAAAAATCATTAATTGAAGCGACCCTCAAAACTGATATGATGTTATATGAGAAAATCCCCTCTTAAGAAACACTATACAACTCATCGAGATACAATCTTAAAGGGTGAACTTTTAATGAAGTTTGTGTAAGAATGTGTATGATTACATGTTGCAAGGATACACATTTTGTTGCTGTTTCTTTAAATCATGGCCCCATTCTTTGTGAATAATTATATTATTTATTTCGGGTCCTTGATATGCCTTGATAACAGGCGATAGAATAACGCTTGAATCGGTGGTAGGGGATGTTGAGGTCAACATGGTTATCAGATGTAAAAACATAATATGATTGTTAATTAAGTATTGCTGCAATTTTCTTTCAGACTGCCATTTTACTTGTACAGCTGCAAGTGGAAAAGATAGTGAGCCTCATCATAAGTTATTGTGCAATATAAAATGACATCAACTTAAAAACTTTTCGTTAAGATAGTGAAAATGTATTTTATTTATAAGGCACATTCCAATCACTTTCATCCTGTCATTTTATAGGCTAATCATGAATTATCAGTGTTCCTGTATATCATCAAGTGATTAATCATATACGATAACATAAAATCTATTTTAGATTCATCAATATATTAATGCTTTTGTTAATCGACTTATTCAGGTAATTCATATCTTGAATTCAACGTTTTCATGTTCCTTTACACTGCTGGCTTTGTGTCGACCATCCTTCACCTTTCTACTATTAATGCTTGAACAACTACTGATAATGAGCATTCACAGAAATGCCTAAATTATAATTGATTTCGATTTTCCCCAAAGGAAATGGCATATATTTTAAACTTGAACTACTGGTCAGTTTTTAAATAGTTGAAAAATATTTCTATAGCTTCCTTCATGCATGTTTTAGAATAATTAAATAAGGTTTGCACTTTAAGATCAACGTCAAAATTATATTAATTTGTTTGTAATTGATACAACCTTGCGGTAAATTTGAAGAAATCGGTATGAAGCAGTCACGTGTCCTCCCTTGCATAGCATGCCTATTATATGATATTATAGTTCAGCTTTTCCAATATGATACTGTGTTTTCAAATTTATATCTTCGCTGAAATAATGACAAAATGAAAAAGGACAAATTTAAGACATTTAAGCATAATTGTACGCAAACACTTCATTTGTATCCGCATTCATATTCATAAACCAAAATATTGCTCGCTTAGAAAATAAAAAGAAACCCTCCCTTCGTCTGCACCTCATCCATGTTCTTATCTGCATGCTTAGGGCGATTGTTAACGGAACCGGACAAGTATCGAGAATTATATTGACAAGACGCTAAAAAGCACATAAATGGAACACGATGCTTTCTATGATACTGAATTGTCAGTTTACAAAAATGCTGATTAAAAACACGTGGCAATCCAATGCAAACGCTTTCAAATAAGACAGCACTACATGCAAGCTGTTATATCAAAATGTATCCATCATTTGTGTTAATAACTATTAAACACAATTTTTGGTTGGTGAGTCGGAATGGACCTTTCTTCATTAATGCATTTATTAATTTATTTAATCCATTGTTATTGTTTACATAGAGGTTTTAAAAGATCAATTGCTGTATTCGTGTTCTCAACATCATCATCATCATCATCATCAGCATCATCATCATCATCATCATCATCATCATCATCATCATCATCATCATCATCATCATCAACAACAACAACTTCATCATCTTAAATGACGCACTAAATGCTATGTCAATTGAAATAGATTGATGTGTCAGAATGCTTTGCAAAATCCAACGAACGATGGCTTGTGTGATTGCGATGTTTTTCTATCTGGAATAAAAGCGTGGGTATATATATAGAGTAAATATTCGTGTAACATTGTCTAAATATCACTCATGAACAAAATCATCGAAGTTATCTTTTCTATATTCATTTACTTTACACTACCCTTAACTGACCGAATAATTTTCCAACCTTCCCATCTATTCCTTCGTACTATAATGCACTTATGTTAATCCAGTCAAATCCTTTTTTTAATAAATGTACATTTAAACTAAATTATGTCATACAAAGATCGCATTAGCAAATTAATCAAATTCATCTTCGATCTTGCTGACAATATCCGTATTATACTTCGCAATTGCGCGATAATTTTCTGAGGAGGCTGTGGACGGGGGAGGTGGATACGACACTGCTGTATACCATTTCTCGCCATTTAGTAAAACATCTAAGTTCACTCAAACAGTATTGTCAATATCGATCTTCATGAATTATATAAAAAAACGATTTTATATATTGAACCGTAAATGTACTTTTGTGTGCATAGTTTTTTGACCTAATCCATTTGTTAGTTATTTTAATTTTTAGAAATGATAAATATGATAGGTCTAAGATAAGAACAGGGTCATTATTTGCAGTCCAACGGGGTTTGGAAAGCATATACTGCAAAATGTAATGTAAAAAAAGAACAGGTTAAATTAGAAATAAAACTAAAATTGAAGGTGTAATTCGAAATACATTAGGTTCTTTACCTTATTTGTTAAATATTTTTAAACAAGCCCCCCCCCTTCCCCTCCAAATCCCTCCTTAAAAATGCCACAAAAAAACACAATACACAAACAAACGAAAATGTATTACTCTACACTGTTACGAATGAATCTGCTACATTCAGCTTCATAGCTTTACACCTTGCACCCCCCTTCCTGTGCTATGTTAGACAAAAGGGCAATGCAGTAAAAGGTTACTGTACTCAAAAAGAGAAATAACATTTCGAAGAATATCATAGAAAATAATGCCACCCTATTTGGTGGCCTGGAACGCGTATACGCACGTTGAATATTATATTTATTTTGCTAGTGTCAATAAATATTAAAATATAGCTAATAGAGATGACAATAGCTGGTAAGTGCAACAAATATTGTGGCTGATAAACAGCAGATCCTAGAAATTTTAATTTTGATTGTCTTTACTATTTGTTTATTGTGTGGGGGTTGTAGCAATGCGCCGGGTAATGTTATTAGTCTGAACACATTTTCCAAAGAGGAGAAACTTGGAAAACAATGGATTCGTGCAATTCAGATAACGAGTTCTGAGTGTTCCAGGGCCGGATGGCACCGTCCCTTGAAAAGCGTTTCTGCAAATGGACAGCTTGTGTGCTCTGAACATTTTGAGTTGCCGATGTTCACGATGACTACCAGAACTAGCTGGAGTCTCGTTCTAACATTTAGAACTGATAGACAAAGCTACATTATTTGGCAACAAACTGAGGAAAAGAAACCTTGACAAAGGTCTAGCAAGACTGTTAGTGCGCAAGCAAGAGGTGAGGAGGTTATGTTTCATAGTTCATTCTTTATTTTATGTCAGTTTGCAAGAGAATATATTGAATCCATGTCCAGGATTATTTTGTAAAAATATCTTGATTGGTTTAACAGTTACATTGTATGAATACATGTATGTATATCAGGATGATTCGGCATCCTATAAATTGTTCCGATGTATTAAATATAATCAATCTTGGCAATTGATACAAATACAGAAGTGAAATAGGGAGAATTTACCTAGGACTGTCCATTTCTTTGATGGGTGGCATATTGAAAAAGGAAACAAATATTTTGTTTAGCTGTATAAACATACATGTACTATCTAGGGTGAACTCATATGCATATGCCATGACCTAGATTGTCAGTCTATATATCCATTGAACAATAAAATTGTATTGTTGATTTAGCCCAACTACTTCAGATATTATGTAAGAAAAAAGTGCTGAAGATGAGCAATTATTATTGTTCATTTTTAGACAGAGCTTGGCTTAGTTAAATCAAAATTGACATGAACGTTTACAATTAGGTACCACATGATCTTACTGCAAGAAGTGTTTCAAAATATGAAGACAAGTTTATTATTCATGTGATCAATTCAAAACTGTATTGAAATCGAAAATGAAAAACAAAGATTTAGCTTATGGCACTTTTTGGCATTTTTCCAAGGCACTTTTATATTACATATTTTACTTTAATTGTTTTACAGCTGTGAAAAAGAAACTCATTGCGCTGTCCAAAGAAAAATAGTGCAACACAGTCTGAAAGTGGATAAAACATAACAAATTACCAGTATTGGTAGGCTGCATACTGCCAGGGAGAGGACGGCTCCATGGTTGCGGCCAATTGGCAGTCACTAATCAACCATATTCAAGACATTCGACTTGGACATGGTGACCTCTTCCAGCAGAGCCAACATGGTATCCATGAACCCGGACAATGGTTGAAGAAAGGGCTCTAAGGCAGCTGCACATTTTTTCTCAACAAGAGACTGTTACAATTGTCAATTGAAATTAGTTGTATGACAAAGATTAACATAATAGTACAAGATCTAGAAAAAACATCGAACCATAAAAATGTCCATACATTGATGAGGTAATCACTATAAGTTGTTAATAAAGTAATAATTATTAAGTTTACAAACACCAATAAACGCAATATATACTTGTGTTTGTCATTCATTGTAAGCTTACCTGCAAATTGATATGACTTACTAAAACACTTGGTCACAACATCTGACAAATTGATGCCATATATCTCTGCTGTCTGCAAAGTACGATGTCAAACCAATGTGAAATTATCATAGAAACTCTTATGTAGTTATAGGGGGGTACTAAGCGGTTATTTTGCGATAAGTATATGTATACAATCATTTGTAACTATATACCTTGTGTAGGTACCACTATTAAGCTTACTGGATGATTGTATACATTAAATTTTACCTCTAACGGATGCTATAAACCAAATATCTCCAAAGTTCTTCATATGAAATGCAATGAACCTCTTGGAAGGAACAAAACCTTTCCGAAATATTTAATCTTTACATAAGGTTAGGTTGTGAACCTGTCCATAATGCTACATTTCAATTATCCAACAAGAAGATTATTAGCGTATATATTAAAACAGAAACAATCAGACGCGGGGCGGGGCTAATACTCACCTCTTAATGCGAATGTTGTATGTACAATTTATGAATTTAAGTAATCTACAATCTATAATATCTTCTTCGATTGTTTGAATAAAAACGTTTTGAAACTTGCTAGGGGTATTTTTGATTAATTACAATAACTATCCCTACCTTCAGAAGCGTACGTTGCTAAACCAAATAAAATTACGTTGACATCAAAGTATAACATTAATAGCTCGTAAGATAAAAATAGCTTATTTGTGTGTCGAATACTTAAAATACAACGGGTCAGAATGGTGTAATATAGTCGGATGTTGAGTTTCGATAATCTTCAAGTTATTAGTTAAGCTATTACCCAAAGGATTATAGTTTGTTGTAGTGTAAGTTCGCAATGTAGTTCAGAGAGTGTCAACCAAAAACTATATTTCACGAGTTGTGTAGTCACGTAAATGCGAGTTATATATGACATCATTTTCGGAATGTAAATTCCAGGTAATGTCGTGTTCAAGCTCAAAGCAATTTCTTCGCTTAAAATACAAATCTACATTTTTCTTAATAATATTAAAATGTAGGGAGGTATTTTATATTATTTTAAGAAAGCAGGTTTTTTTGACGACCTGTATTAAGTCTCGTTGTGTAGTCACGTAAATGCGAGTGATACATGACGTCAATTCCGGAATGTAAATTTCAGATAATGTCGTGTTCAAGCTCAAAGCAGTCTCTTCGCTTAATATACAAACCTACATTCTTTATAATAAAATTAAAAAGAAGGAAGGTAATTTTATACTTTTTAAAAAGGCACGTTTTTCTGAAGGCCTGTATAAAGTCTCGTTCGGTGTATTAGCATGCTACGCGTACGAAACTGATACGTGTTTGCAAGGAAATTGACGTGTTGCAGGATGCTATCCTAACGCGCTAATTTATCATACAATAATATAATTAACACTTGCCTTTCTTTAATGCTCGTTCAATTGATATATTTCAGTCAAACCTATTCAAGTATCTGCGGTGGTGATAGCTGTTCCGATAGCATGTGTGTTAGTTGTGATATTGTCTGTGACCATCGCTTGTTTCATCAAGCATCGAAAAAAAGAACGGGAAGCTTTTAATGGAACTAATAACAATTGTGTCAGTGGTAGAAGAGTCGTAAATATTCAAGATCTCGCATCCGACGAAATAATGTCTTTAAATTGTCAACTCGATTTATAATAGAGGCCAATGTGCAAGGATATATTTTGCTATTACCATTTCGTTTAAATTTAACTATTGTTCATAATTAAACTTCGTGTTGCATTTAATAGTCCTACATTGTTATTTAAATGTTCTACAAGCGTTATTAGATGTTTGATGAAGAATGAAGACTTTAAGTTATGTTTAAATTGTTTATTAAAAATAGCAACATAACATCATTCCTTTATTACATAGACAAAGATGGATGTGCTTTGATTAAGACGATAATCCAAATTTGAAATCATGGGTTTATAAGTGAAACACTCACTTCAATTCTTATGATTTATTCATCGGTGGTTGTATCAAGATAGTTGAAATGTTTAATTATTTTTTTTATGTTTCTAGTTAAACAGCGATTACGGATTTTTTTATACAAAACTTTTAACGGATTTTTATTTCATCTAACAAAGCAAATCTTTAGATTTTATTTGCAGGCTTTAAATTTCACTCTTATTTGAAATATGTTTGTTAAGAGAATCTGCACATAGATAAGATGTAGAAGCCGGTAGAAGGCACAAGCCAGTTGCAATACCGCATTGTTATAGAGCACTGTGTTTCATGTTATTTACAAGAAGATGAATTTCATTTTACTTTTAATTGTCAATTGCATGGCGATTTGAGAAAACCATTTTTGAAGAAGTAATATTGTACAAGCCAAATATATTTCAATTTATTGCATTACTGTAATCAGAAAATATGGATGCTATTAGAACTCTTGTTGTGTTTGTGTATAAAGCATTAGATTAAGGGAAATATTAATCAAGTATTACATTAAAAACAAACGCTATGATATATATATATATATATATATATATATATATATATATATATATAAGATATAAGATTATTCGGTTGTACGATTGGCTTATGCAATTTATATTGTACCATGGCTATATTTTGAAATGTGTCTGTCAACAATGCATGTTTACTCATGGCATGTTGCCTGGATGTTGTTTTGTAAAAAAGACTCTGCAATGAATATATTTGTCATAGCTTTAAATTTGAAATTCGATGTTGGTTTAATAATAAAACGTTATTCGGGTAATTTTGAGGGGTTTGTTGTCTGTTTTTGATAAATAATGACAACTTAGTTGATAAACTAACAACCATACATGATTTGCTTAACGTACAAAATTAAAATGGCAAAATGAAAGAAACTTATGTTTTGTACGTCTAACATAACTACTGTGACTATTGCCAGAGTGACTATTTTCATACTATCACCATTACTTGTATGTAGGTACGTTCACTATTGCCAGTATTTAGGTACGTTCACTATTGCCAGTATTTAGGTACAGTGAATATTGCCAGTATTTAGGTTATGTAAATATTGCCAATATTGAGGTGC
Organism: Mya arenaria; assembly: GCF_026914265.1. Lineage (NCBI taxonomy): Eukaryota > Metazoa > Mollusca > Bivalvia > Myida > Myidae > Mya > Mya arenaria. Next base: position 33,735,961 of record NC_069135.1, on the reverse strand, counting down.
TGTGACTATTTCTGATATAAAGGTACTGTGTTTATTGGCACTATCTACGTTATGTGACCACTGCCAGTATTTAGGTACAGTGAGTATTGCCAGTAATTAGGTACAGTGAATATTGCCAGTATTTAGGTACAGTGAGTATTGCCAGTATTTAGGTATTTTGACAATTTCCGGTACCTAGATAATCTAAATATTGCCAGTACCTAGTTACTGTGACTATTGACAGTGTTCAGATAAACTTGAAAAGCTTGTTATTGAGCAGTGCAGACGTACATTTTCTGTGGATGAACGTAAATCTCAGTTCTATCAAGTGGTATTAAATTGAAAGTTTAAATTCAGACTAATTAAAAGTTATACATAAAAACTAGAAAACAAAGGAACAACAAAGGAATACATCTCCGTAGTAAACTCTTTTTACGATAATTGTAATATATTTACATTGTAGCCAGTCAATGCTTACCGTTTTTCGTACTGTCGAAGGGAGGTAATCCCTTGAGGTAGAAACTTATAAGATGGGAAGTGTTTCCGACCCTGATGAAACGGATCCAAAGCGATTTGTTAACAATAGTTTGATTCAAATGAATAAGGAACAAGACGAGCAAAAACGGTATATATAGATTGATGACGACGAACACGACTATGATGATGTAGTAGAATCCTCACAGCAACCATTACCGCAGAGATTCTTCCAAGATCTCGATGAACTTTTATCGAATCTCACCCGGAACTCATTCGTACACATTATTTTAAGCTATTGCAGAAGCGACATCACCAGGATAAATGCGTACCGGGAGAGGCTAGCTGAACGCGCTAGGGAAGTCACGGGATGTCCCGAGACAAGACTTGTAAATCGACTTAACAAAATAACAAAAGTGTGCAGGCGACTGCTATGTGCTACAGGCTTTCCTTAATGAAGAACGATCGAAAGAAATCAATGACGTTTTCACATCAGCAATATCCTCCAAACAGGAAGCAGTTATAATTGACTGTGACGCCGACGATAACTTTAACAAACCGGATATTTACGCCATACAAAGCAACATTCAAGCCGATATCGCTGATATATCCAGGCAACAGTATACCGACTCCCCACTGTGTAAGGTAATGCAAACTGATATTGCTAACATGACAACAGCTTTTCGGATATTTTAAAGACATTAAATAGTGTATTAGCGTCTCTATCGACGTCTAAATATATTGCAAGATGACGTCACGAAGCTTAAGTCTGCGGTTAGCATATTGAATAAGCGCCTCGTAGATTCTTAAGTCCCAAGGACGTTCCCGGATGCCGCTCTGGAAGAGCCAACATCTAACACATACTTTGATGCCTTGACGTCACCCGCGAAAGCGCAAATCTTTGCTACGGAGCCATGAGAACCACAGGAAAATTATATGACATCACCTAAAGCCGCGTCGGGACGTACATTAGTATCGTCAAAAGTAGGCGTACGCTTACCAAATCGGCCTAAAATTCTAACCAATTGAAAAGAACCCAGGAACCGGACCTACGAGAGCATGAATCGTCACAAAAAGGCCAGAACAACGGGCAACACCTACTCACGAGCAGGCATCTCAGCCACAGGCGACCGCATATCGGAATACCGATAACTCCAGCGTGAACGCGCTGGCGTTACCAACCGAAAACGAATCAAGCCAAAACCGCTTTATAGCAGTTCGGCGCAGACAGACATCATCTTACTTTATTGGCAACATAGACTCTACTGTCGTTAAGCAAGACATTTATCACCTGGCGGAAATGGCTCGGGAAGTATGAATGGGAACAGGAAAAACGGCAATCACGCCACAAACGTTGGGACCACTATAGACGCCCAGCAGGTAAACGTTACCGGTTCCGATTCCATGACGACGACAATAACAGCGAACAGATAGGGATACCTCGAGAGACTGCATGTGGCACTACAACAAGGAGGACTACGATGTAGTTGACAAATGGGACCCAATTAGGGACTAGTGTGTTAAATTGATTTGTACTAGTAGTATGAAAATATTATAACAAAATGAAGAACCTACAACATACCTTAGTCATAATGACACCAAATATACTTGCTTGGGATGTTCGAGGTATCATGTCCTCGGCCTATTAACTGTCTTCTTTTCTTGAAATAAAAGAATATTGACATCGCATTTATCACCGAACTTAAGTTATTGCCACACAATGTACATTTTTAAACTCCATAAATGCCAATTTTTCGGCATTCTACATGATAGACGAATCTATAGATCACTTTGGAATTTTAAAATGCGGTAGAGGCGGCACTGCCATTATGTATAGAAGCGATTTAACTTACTATGTTGACAAAATCAATAATATCAAAAACGATAGAGTTACTGGCATCGAACTTAGGACAGACACAGACATTCCGACATATCTATTTTGTGTTTACATGCTGTCAGATAGCGATATTAACGATTATAGAGACGTCCTTAGCGACGCCAAGTCCCTAATTGCACTGTATTCAAAGATGGGATCAGTCATCCTAGCAGGAGATTTTAACGCACAACTCTCAAGTTACTATGCCCAAGGTCAAAAGCCTTCCATCAAGTCTAAACTGCTAACAGAGTTCTTGGCTATAAATAGTATTACATCCCTGCAGTTAGATATAGGTCACTCAGCCGACTACAAATAATTAGTAACGCAAGCTTAATAGCGAAAAACGAGACCTCTTCCATTTTATCACACTTCTCTTCACACCGGAAGAAAAAAAAAGGCCACACAAGCACTCGCCAAACACAAAAGTCCTGGTCACGATGGTATACTGAACGAGCATGTATTACTAGGTGGGCCAGCAACAATTAGAGCGCTCACATTCTTATTCATTGCTGTCATTAAGCACGAGTCAGCTTCAAACGCATGGAAATCAAGCGTATTTGTCCCAATTTACAACGGCAAAGGTAAAGATAAGCGAGACCCATCAAGCTATAGGCCAATATCTCTTATACCTTGTTTTTTGGTAAAATCTTTGAAAACGTTTTGAACAGAATATACGCCAATTCTTTACTTCACAAGTCACAATTTCTGAGTCCCCAACAAAACGGGTTTCAAAAGGGTCTCAGCTGCTTGACAAACGCATTTAACTCCAGGAAATGATTTATCATGCTTTTGACAATGGTAGTCACGCGTACGTGGCATGCCTAGATCAAAAGGCTGCCTTCGATACTGTCCGACACCAAGCACTGTTACTTAAACTAGGTAGATTTGGTATGAAAGGTAAAACCCTGCAATCCTCGTATAAATCCCTCAGATGTATTATCCGCGTGGGTCAAGGCTTAACGTCAGACGCCTTCGACTTCGTACGTGGCATCAGACAGGGTGGGGTACTTTCCACTTTCTACTACGTGGTATCTATAGACGCCTTATTATGACATCTCTCCAGTTGCCGTTATCGGGCACAACTTCTGTCTGTGAAGTCAGGAAGTCCCGAATTTGCAGACGATATATCACAAGTCGCTTTTTGTCCTTACGACCTCCAGTGTATGGTCGATATAGTCTACTCGTATTGCCAACGTTGGAACATAGAAATGCATGTAAAAAAATCTGATGTTATAGTATTTTCACCACGCCACAGCGTCCCCTAAATCCTTACCATGTACGGTGAGCGTATCATCCAACAAGTCATATCCACTACTCATCTAGGTATACTACAGGATTCAAACTTAAAACTTCACGGACGCATAACACAGCGCATTCAAAAAGCAAAAAGCAAGAAATGCCCTCTTGACAATGGTCGGGCAGGGTGTGCATCCTGATGGAGTAGGTCCTCTCGTTTCCGGCAGCTTATACCAATATATAATAGTCCCGATAACACTTTACGGCTCTGAATTATGGAATAACATGACGGTAAATGACACAAAACCAGTCGATCGATTTCAACACTTTGTGGCAAAGAAAGTGCAAGGTTTTTCCTCGCAAGTCTGATCTGATATGTCTGAATCTTCGCCCGGACTTGACCTAACCACCTCTGTAGCCAGATCGATAAACGCAAACTGATGTTATTGTATACAATTTTATGTTTGTCTCAACATTGTATAACGAAAAAGATTTTCATCAGAAAATATTTATTGTATTTGAAAGACAATAACTCTGTTAAACTTGGTATTATCCCGGACATATGCAGAATACTCACAAAGAACCATTTTTTTTTAAATTTATACTTAATGAGTACCTTACCGCATCATTTCAATTACCACTCAAATCGACATGGAAAAGGATTGTTAATAACTCAGTCAAATTAATACTGTGACTTTATATTGTTATGAATCATCCATCCTGTAGTCTTGCCTTCTATAATATAGTCGGTTTCAAGAAAAAGTGTTTTCAGGGAGACTCTTAGATTCATAGCAAAATTATGGTGTAGATCAGCTGTGCTTGAGACCAGGAAGAACTGACACATGTTCTATGTGAATGTAAAACTACACTACTCAAAAAAGCAAACTTTACAAATCAATCAACCACGACTTTTGTGACACTCATTCTTCTCTGGACAGCTGTACTTGGTGTTTAAAAGTTCTAGGGACTCCAATCGAGCCATTACTGGCAATAGATCAACACGTCGAATTTTAGAAATTATGTTTTAAATTTATTACACGCTGCTTAAACAAATACTTTTACTAACTATTCCTTAATAAAATCCAAGCTTTATAATGTGCTGTTTTATCTAGGCTAGAACGACCATGCAACATAGTGACATATTTCATATAAACTGCTTGGCAATTTATGGATTATGCTTATCAATTAATCCATGTTAATGTTATCTTTCTAACATAACCAATATTATGTATGCCATAACTCGCTGCTGTTGATCTCTAAGGCTTGTATTTCGTTTCGACAAGATTTCTGCATCCAAACGGCGGATCACATACGACCTTACTATCATGGAAGTCAAATAGAATATAATTATTTCCGTTTCAAAATTGGCGAATTGTCGTCTGCTTCTGAGTTAATTGTCGATCGGCGTATGAATATTGGAGGGAAGGTACGGGGTTCTCGTGCAGGGGTAGTATATAAGGTGTCCGCAGCGTGTTTGTGCCATTCGAGGCTTTATCTTTGGCAGCAAGAGACGGTTTTTTGAGACTGTTTGTTTCTGACTTATGACAACAAATAATAAAATGCTGTGAAATTTCCAAATATTTTCTATTGAAAATTCATCAAGGAGTAGGAATGTAAATGGCGTAAATTAATTTGAAGTCAAAAGTCGTATTAGAGCGAAAAGACTTGTTTAATGAGAAGTTTGAGAGTCGGAAAAGGGACATTCAGGAGGACTCGGAGTGGACAACAGAAACTGTTAGATAAAAGGTACTTGCAGAATAATTCGTGTCGCTTAGAAGCCCTGCTACCAAAAAACTATTTCAATTCAACACTGAAGTTATTTATAATTTAGATGATTGTAAAATAGAAATTGAGTCACGAAATGCTCCAAAATCATTAAGTTTCATTGATGAAGCTCAAAAGATATTAACACATAGAAATAAGCTGATCAGAATAGCGGATTCCTCGTCGGCTGGTTGCGCCACTATACTCGAGTATGAGAATAATGATGTCGCCAGCGACAGTGACGACGATAAAAAGATTCGTCGAGCAGAGGACAGCGCAAAATCTAAATTGAAAAAGACCAAAAAAATAAATCAACAGAAAATGCTACTTCTAATAGTATATGTTATGATGTTTATAGCTATCTTGAGAATTCCCACCCAATGTTTTGATTCAGTACACCAAAGGGCCTGGTTATTTTCATTTGTTTGATTTTTAAAGGGACATGTTTACAGGTTTTATGCCGATAAAGAATAATTTTGTTTATTGATTTAATGAAGTTGCCACACTTAATCTTATGATGTTACACATAATAGACTTATTATCCTAAAAGATAAACATCATTGTGGAAATTATGTTATTAATGTTTTTTTATCAAAATAAGAGAAGTGGACCATTTCGCCAAGATTCCCCAAGCAACTGTCATAGACATCCTGATCCGTGGGTACAGGAGCGACAAATAGTTTGTTAGGGAAACAGCGACTGATACTAGACTTGAGTGTTTTAAACACATTTGTTAAGAAAGACAAGCTTAAGTTTGAGGATTTCAAAGTTGTGAAGGAATATTTATATTATAATTCCGAATGGTTACATGTTCGAGTTTGATATTACTAGTGGTTACCATCGCTTTCAATTAAATCATTCATCATACAGTAAAACTGCTGTCGTTCGAATAGGCGGTCGTTCGAGAACCGGCGGTCCCTCGTGGTCGGGATTTAATCCCAAACATTTTTCCTTCTATTTTCATATAAAATATACTGACGCTGCATCGAAACCGACATAAGTCGAGGAGTCTAGCACAATAGCTGGTCCCAAATACACAAACCATGCACAAAACCTTATGGCTCCCTCGAGGTAATAATTTCTCACGTTTTCCGGAACGCGTGTTCCAAAATAAACAAACAAATGCTAGGTGTTAAAATATTTGCAAGTTGTAAAAAATGGGATGACAGTTGAAAAGAAATTTCATAAGGTGTGAACATTCGTTAATCATTGTTAATTCATGAGCGCTTATAGTTAATACGGGCATTTGAGAAGATAATTATGAGTTTGAACAGATTCGCGAGACAGAACAGATGCGCTAATTATCAATAATAAAATTCCTGAGAGATCGTTACAGAGACATGGCAGGTGGAAGTCAGTGTCTGCAAAAGACGGTTACATTAAAGACTCACTGAGTGATCGTCTATTATTGTCTCAAAAAAAGAAATTGTAATAGAAATTATTTGTAAATTTCACGGTATGTTATTATTTGTTGTCATAAAATTGCAGAAGGGAGATACTGGCAATAGTCGGAATAGTTGTACACTGGCTTATTCAAAGAAAATACACACCGGCAATATTAAAAGTAGCGAAATACTGGCAATAGACACAGTAGTTGTAAACTGGCAATGGTCATATAATCGAGATACTGGCAATAGTTACAGATGCGAGCTACTAGCAAAAGTTACAGAAACGAGCTACTGGCAAAAGTTACAGAAGCGAGCAACTGGCAAAAGCTACAGAAGCTAGAACTGGCAAAAGTTACAGATATACTGGCGATATTTACATAAGCGATATACTGGCAAAATATACAGAAGAGAGATACTGGCAATAGTTACATAATCGAGATACTGGCAATCGTTACAGAAGCGAAATACTGGCAAACGTTACAGAAACGAGCTACTGGCAAAAGTAACAGAAGCGAGCTACTGACAATAGCTACAGAAGCTAAAACTGGCAAAAGTAACAGATATACTGGCGATATTTACAGAAGCGATATACTGGCAAACGTTACAGAAACGAGCTACTGGCAAAAGTAACAGAAGCGAGCTACTGACAATAGCTACAGAAGCTAGAACTGGCAAAAGTTACAGATATACTGGCGATATTTACAGAAGCGATATACTGGCAAAATAAACAGAAGAGAGATACTGGCAATAGTTACAGAATCGAGATACTGACAACCGTAACAGAAGCGAGCTACTGGCAATAGTAACAGATTCGAGATACTGGCAATAGTTACAGAAGCCAGATACTGGCAATAGTTGATGTAGCGAGAATCTTTCAATTGTTACAGAAGCGAGAATCTGGCAGGAGTTACAGAAGCGAGAATCTGGCAATAGTAACATAAACCTGAATCTGGCAATATTTACAGAAGCGTGAATCTGGCAGTAGGTACAGAAGCGAGAATCTGGCAATAGTTATAGAAGCGAGAATCTGGCAATATTTACAGAAGCAAGAATCTGGCAGTAGTTGCAGAAGGGAGAATCTGGGAATAGTTGCAGAAGCGAGAATCTGGCAGTAGTTGCAGAAGCGAGAATCTGGCAGTAGTTGCAGAAGGGAGAATCTGGGAATAGTTGCAGAAGGGAGAATCTGGCAGTAGTTGCAGAAGCGAGAATCTGGCAGTAGTTGCAGAAGGGAGAATCTGGCAGTAGTTGCAGAAGGGAGATATTGGCAATACTCACTGTTGCGAGATACTGACAATATTCACAGTATTATATACTGGTAACAGTCACAGGAGACCAATGAAACTGAAACTGAAACTGAAACTGATTTATTTCATTAAACGCCTATTTCTATATAAATATTCAATGGCGTTGTACACACAATACCAAATATAAGAATCACAAATTATAGAACATAATCAAACACTGAGACATATACCATATAAAACATGTCAAACGTAGGTAGCAAAACTATAAAACAATAAGAGAATTATTAAAATATTAACAATTCACGATACATACTACTTCTAAAAATTTAAATAACCTGCTTTAAAAAATGGATCGTTGTGACTAAAATAAATTTATACATCGATGCCACGAATAACAGAGGCTCGAATCAGCTGAATTATATTAATAAAAATAAAAATAAATTATACATGAGCTTGATTAAGATGATAAAAGTACACTCAACTTAAGACTTTAAACACTTTAAATTACAATATATTACAATAAAAAATAAATCAGGATTCTAATAATTCATATAAATATCACAGAACACAAATAACAGAAACACGGATAAGTCCAATCAGTCTATCTTCTATTAAAACCACAGTATGAACAATGACTAGAAAAATGCATAAAAATCTCTAAAGAAGTGAGTTTTAAGATTCTTTTTGAACTGTTCTATGGAAGACGAGTTCTTGACGTGTACAGGCAGTTTATTCCAAAGAACTGGGCCTGCTGTAGCGAAACCCCGGTCAGAGAATGATTTTCGCCTATTAAATGGGACATCGTAAATAAGTTCTGACGTAGCAAAGGATCTCAAACCGGCACGTCGATGCATTTTTACGGTCAATAGTTCCGTGAGATATGATGGGGCATTTCCGGTTGAACAATTAAACATTAAACACAGTATTTTAAATTGAATTCGTGCTTTAACTGGCAGCCAATTGAGCTCGAATAACGCGTCTTTAGCACTGTCATATTTTCCACGCTGAAGAACAAGTTTCGCACACATATTTTGTATACGCTGCAATTTATATAAATCACAATCGGCTATTCCGTAAAGTAATGCATTACAATAATCGAGATGGGAGATGACAAGCGACAAAACAAGAATTTTGGTAGCGTCTACGGTCAGATATTTACGGATACTTTTAATCCTCAGATAGTTAAACATAGCACTTTTACACTTAATTCGAATATGTTCTTTAAAATTTAGAAACTGGTCAAGGTAAGCGCCCAAATATCGCACAACTTTCACGGACGGGATATTGTCACCTACAATGTTGATTTCAGTTGTGCAACATTTGTCAAATGGTCAAAGTAGCGTGATACTGGTAAAAGTCACAATAGCAAGATTATAGTACACAGTTATTCTACGCGTTATATTGGTAATACTCAGAGAAGAGAGATTTTGGAATAGACATAGTGACAAGATACTTGCAATAGTGGCGAGATACTGTCAATACTCTATGTAGTTAGGAACTTGCAATAGCCTTAGTAGCGATATACTGGCAATAGTCACAGTAGGTAGAGATACTGGCAATAGTCACAGAAGCGAGATACTGGAAATAGTTACAGTAGTTATAAACTGGCAATGGCAACAGTAGAAATAGACTGGCAATAGTTACAGAAGCGATATACTGGCAACAGTCATAGTAGTAATAAACTGGCAAAAGTCGAAGAAGAATTATAATGACAATAGTCACAGAAGAGAGATACTGGCAATATTCACAGTAATTTTTAACTGACAAAGTTCACTGTAATAATTAACTGACAATAACCAAAGAAGCGATATGCTGTCAACAGTATCGTGATACTAGTGCTTTCAAAAATTACAGTAGGGAAATGCTGACAATAGTAACATTATACAGAACCTGGCTATCGTCACACTAGTAATAAACTGGCAACAGTAGATATAAAGTGACAATAGTCACAGCAACGAGATAATGGCAAAACTAACAGGACATATAAAATGACAATAGTGACAGTAGCGGGATACTAGCAACAGTCATAGTAGATAGAAACTGGTAGTTGCCACAGCAACGAGATACCGCAAATATTCTCGTAGCTAAATACTGACAATATACACAGCAACTACATACTGGAAATTGTCACAATACCTACAAACTGACGTACCAAGCATACTGTATGTAGCTCGAAACTGGAGTCTCTGCGCTTTGCGTTTCTTAAGTTGTGCGTTAAGCAAATCAACATAGGTTTATCAATTAGTTTGTCATTTTTTTATCAACGCTTTTAACAAACCCCCTTTTCAATTAAAGTTTCAACAGCAACAACACATTGAAGAACATTACCAAATTTTATTTATTATAATTAAAGTTATTTAGCATTGATATTAAATGCTATTGCAATGCTTTAGCTTATTTTCTCCTCCAGAAAGGAGTTAAGAGTTTATTTACGAAATCAGAATTAGGGCACAATACCCATGAGTAAATTCGAGTTGATGACAAACATATTCGAAGATATAGCCAAGAAACAATTTAAATCGCATAAGCAAATCACGAAGCCAAAACATCACTCCAATCTTATAGCGTTAGTAATTGAGGATAAATGTTCCATTTCTACCATTGTTTTATGCACATAAACAACAAGATTTCTATCACAATTGACATTTTCTAGTTGGTGTATTGCAATCAAATGATATATATATGGACAGTATAATAATATTTCTTCTTATAATGTTTTCTCAAATCTTCATACAAGAGACATTCTAAAAGAAAATGAATATCATCGTCTTGCTTATTAAATGAAGTTCACTTTCTTGAACAATGTGGTGTTTCACTGGTTTTTGCCTTCTGCAGGCTTTTACATTTTGACTTTGTATAAGTAAGCCATTGTATTCGATGAATTTAATCACGGGTCATGTTGGCCTATTTCAAATATATATTGTGTGTTATATTTCCTTGAATAAACTTTCTTCTTCTTCTTCTTCTTCTTCTTATCGATGTGCAGGTACTCTTAATCTTGACAAAGCATTTCTATATCTCATAAAGACACATCTACATATAACACATATGAGTGAAAATTAAAAGCTGCAAATAAAATGTTAGTTCCAGCTTTGATGGGTTAAACAATTTTATATACGAACATACTTTTTAACATAATTTAAAGTCTCCATTTTCATCCAATATTTGATACACCATGTATAACTTTCAGATAATATGTAGGACCATTCAATTGGAAACTTATAACGATTATTAACAATACTGAAAAATCAAATGAAATAATCATTGCAAAATATATCAGTAATCATTGGCCCCCATTACAAAACGGTTTACAATTTAACATGAACGAAATCAAATCTCGTCATGTTCTTGTAGCATGCTTCACCGTTAATTTCTGTGTTCTCGTAGCATGCTTCATTATCAGTTTCTGTGTTCTCGTAGATTGGGTCTTGAAGCGTCTCGTAGTCATGTTCATCGGTATAGTTTTGAGCAATAATAGCCGCGTCAATGTTGGTTTGTGGAACAGGGGCTACCGGCGTACCTTCAGTGTAAACATAAGCTGGATTGTCCATCATATTGTGTGCTTACGTATTGTATTTACCCTCGTTTTTTTTCACAGATGTTATAATAAACTTGTTCTGCTACGAGCGTTTGCAGACTTATGACACAACTTTCCGAGATTCTGGTGTTACTATTTCCGTGGTCAGCTTCCAGTCGATTTCTTCGTTGCTTGATAAAGCCAGCGTTGGTCACAGCCAGAATCACAACCACCACACATGCAATCGGAACAGCTATTTGCACCGCAGATACTTCCGTAGATTTGACTGAAATGTTTTCAATTGAACGAGACATTTAAGAAAAATAAAATTTAATTAAATTATTGTATGAAAACGTAGCGCGTAGATATATAGAGTAGGTCATGATTGGAGGATTTTCTGCCGTCCTTCATCACGTCGAATTTCGTATTAACACGTATCAGTTCCGATCGTGAAGCATGTTACAAACCAAACGAGACATGAGACAGTTCGTCAGAGTAATTCTTATTTTTGATTAACCTTCTTTCAATAAATTTCATTTTAATTGACAGTTTGCATTTCAAGCAAAGAAGCTGCATTTAGCTTTAACATGACATTGGAGTCTAGACTCCGGATTCACGTCATAAATCAATCGCATTTACGTGAAATATAGCTTCAGGTGTTCACACTTAAAAATATATTACAATTTTACACTAAAACAAACTCATCTTCTACTTTACACAGAAATTTTAGGCTTATCGAAACTCAAAATCTGACCAAGCAATATGTTTCACCATTCTGGAGGTTCCGTAATTATTCCTCTAGTAAAAATGGTTTCAGTATTTTGACATTAAATGTTATGAACATGTAAAATATGTTCTTCTAATTATTTCATCTGAATCAAGACATATTATTTAGTGTTTTAAGAAAGTGGTTAAAAAGAAAGTAAAAGTGTTGTTTCAAATGATCTTATTCATAGGCTTTTAAATAGAATAAAACATAGAATAATGATATATTTTAAATATTGAAAAAATTAAGTCATGTTTGTCGAATTTCTGTTTAAGAGAAAGCGATAAACTTCATTATTTTACCATTTAAGATGCAAATCAGTATACTCGATAGACATTTCAAAATGTACCTAAAATATCATGGGAACCTTCGATACTGTGGTTGTTTGTGTGCTGTTTTTGTGCTTTAAGGTTGATGGTTGTACAAGAAAGGCCTGACATCTTTGACCGTCAGCCATCTTCCTGCGAGCTTTGTTTTGTAACTTTCTTCATTGAAATTTGTGAGATTCATATAATTTCAAACAAACCCTCATTTCACCCATCCTTTAAATAAAATAGTGTACATTTCGTATATTTGTTCAATCCCCCCTTCATAATACTGTGCAAGATTATTTGTGTAAACATTTATGAATTACTGGAAAAAGCCAAAAGTGGACTCATTGTATACTTTCAGTTAAAATTTGACATCAGGTTAAATATGACTATTATCTTTTGTAAAACTTTGTTACCTGTAGATAAACGTTTCGATTATTTTTTTTTTATTTTTTATTCTCATGAAAGTCCTGAGTATTTTACCAAGATATCTTTATAAATAAAGATCTTTCGAAATGTTTTGTTCTTAATTAAGAAATTTTAGAAAAAAAAAGATTTAGAAATTATTGGTAACATAGCGTAAAACAAATATCATTGTTTTATTCAGTGACACTTGGAAACAATATTGAAAACTCTTTTTGTACACTGGATTTTCTGGTACAAAGGGTGATAATGTTCAGGATAATCATGGCCATAAAAACAGGGCTATCGTTAGACGTATGCTCCCCGACAAAGTACAAGTTTGAAAATAAAGTGTTTATTGCAAATATAATATTCCCTTCTAGTTGTACTTCAATAGTTAACCATGTGAACATCCAAGAAACGAGTTGGTTGTGGACAGAAGCACGATCATTAAAATTAAACGTCAGTATAGAGGATTCCTGTCCAATGATTTCGTGCTTATTTATATTATTTTTGAAATACAAGAGCAGATAGCAGATAAGGGAAGTGAAAATCGGAGAAGAAGCAGTCACAGTGTACAATATCCATCAATATGATAAATAGAAAATATTCCATATTGTTTGGTTTTCTGTATTTGTTGATTTATGTTGCATTTGTCTTTCAAATTACCAATATTATCATATCTTTATATGTACTATCATACCATATTTGACGCAAAATATATGCTAAATGTATATTGTACACATATTCCTGTACTTGACTGTTCTTGTACACGTGTTTCTGCACGTTTAAGTGTTCTTATACACGTGTTTATGTACATGTACGTGTATATGTTGCTACACGAACATGCACATGTTGCAGTTGAGTTTAAAGCTCGTTTGCGGAGTTTCGTTTTTACTTATTCTTATTCTCGCATACATCTCTTTCATTGATTATTCTATATGCCATTTTAAAAGTGTACACTGTGCACATACCCGAATAAGGTAGTTCACAATAGGAAGTCCACACGTACATATATATACCCATACAAGTAGTGTTTCTCAGCCTCTCTTTTACTCGTTCCACTACGTGTTATTATTGTTCATCATAGGTTGATATATCAATTATTCATTTGACAAGCAACAAATTTAATTTTATGGTATGTATTACGACACTAGATCAGAGTGGTTGGTCTCAATCCCTGGAAATAAGTCATGTTTACGAAACCATGAAATACAAACCTCAGCATTGTCCATTTGCTGTGTGGTAATTTATCCCGCCGCCATATTCCGACAATTAAAACTATTCGAATATTTATTGCAGTTGAGATACAAACATTTTATATTTAAGGATCAGGTGCTGTTTATTACTTTTACAGGACCGGACGTGCAGAATGTGTTGTAGGGTCACACATTCAAGATATTCAACTGCAGCTCTATTTCATGTAGGCTTGAACACAATAACAAACATTTTGTCTTTACCTGAACGAAATGAGTGTAAATATAAGCAGAAGATATTTGACTAAATAATTGTGGTGAGGTCTTTCAGCGTTTGGAAAATCTCCACATACCAAAATAATTTGTTTGTTTCCGATTACATTACCTCTCCAACTAATAAGTTCTGTTTGATGTTTTGTACAAGGTTTTGTCAGAATCATTCATAAAAGGCCTGACAAGGAAAACATAAAACGGATGGTAGTGGATTGTATTTTTGGATCATTTTTTACGAAACCATGAAATACAAACCTCTGCAAAATCCACTCGCTGTGTGGTATTTTATCCCGCCGCTATATTTCCAACAAAAAACTAGTTAAATATTTTTTTCCACAATTGTCTTAGTGTTATAAATGTCAATATATTATAATTGCAAAAAGCTAAATGGTGAAAGAAAATGATTTGGGATGTTTAACTTCTGACCAAATACATACGTCAGCAAATATCTTTTGCACTTAATTGTTGTGTTGTTGTTGTTTGTTGTTGTTGCTGCTGCTGCTGCTAATCTGTTTCATTCTTAAAGTGTTTTTAACCATAATTCAATCATTTATTCCTTATTTATTTGATTTTACTTGATGTAATAATCGCAATGTACCGAACAACCCATTTAAGCAGATTTCATTTCTTAAAGCCGCTCATGAATACCGTAATTGTAACATGCATCGTGTACTATACACCGCATGACTCACTGCTACATAAAGTTGTTACACATGTGACTGAACGGACACATTGATTTGTTCCTGTAACGTTCATTTCTCTAAAAATGGATAGAAAGGTAGTGCTTATGGTTGTGCTCCTTTTGAATGTATTAACAACAATATGTAGAGGTAAGTTTCATGATACCATACATTAGTTAATCTTTGGGCTAGGTAATGACAATTTTTAATATAATTTAAGTGAATATCATGTGAAATGAAGAATTTGTATAAGTATCTGTTATATTGTATCTCTTTGTAATAAATGTTTTATCGTATTTGAGCTATTAAAAGTCAAATAAAGGCTCAATTTTTATTAGACGCTTTAAAGGAAAACGTACCTTAAATATTTTAGTAACTGATAAATGGCTACCATAAATCTATTTATTGATTTACATGCTCATATAGAGCCTAATATAACTATTGTTTGATACCCAGTGCGAGGTGTATCAGTGTTGTTTCAAGGTACAATATAACCATAATTATGCTGTTTCCTCCGCATACATTCTCATTTTAACGTTTATTTGTCAATGTAGTTACCATGTTCCTGACGATCAATATATGTCTGGCTGTTACCAATGCACCTGACTCATCCTTAAAGGTCTATGAGTCTAAATAGGGAATACACACTATATAGTTTGCTAAAAGGTGAATCTAACTATATCAGAATTTTTCATTTCGAAAAAAGACTATGTATCATTTACCGAAACTGTATGTTTTTGTATCATATCAGTAAATAATACACTAAACCCCATTAAGCATTATAAATGAAATATTATGAAACATGTTAAAATATCCATATCCGTGAATACGAATTATGAGACATAACAAGTTTCAAAATATGCGTGATTAAATTTTGAGTACGACGAAGAATATGACTCATTTCTTATATCGTATTTATCACGGATACATATTTTTTATACAAATAACAATATCTATGGTAGGATGATATTCAGACTGAATTGCTTTGATATTCAACGAAGCATTTCATGAAGGAATAGATGTTATGACTTCTCAAATATCTTCATAGTAAAAATTCTTCAAACAAGGATATCCTTATTTCTTAGTCAAATACTTCAATAACAGGATTTTCACATTTAATTACTTCCATAGTAGGATTTCCTTATTTCCTACATATTTTCCATGTTTCAAGTACAATATATATCAAATATGATGTAGTCCACGTTTTTGAACTCTAATTAAAGACAACCTAAACGATATTTTTACGTTTTTGTAATCAAAGAACAAAAAACGTTCAAAATTTGTTGCTGTTTTTTTTATTTATGACGTTAAAACTGTTTCTGACAGCAGTGAAAAGTGCATCTGTATTAGCACTCAAACACTGGTTTTATTAGACAAGTCAAGTTAGTTTTTGGGAAATACACGTTTACAAGTTTACAAGTTTACAATAATATGTCTCTTAAAGCTGCACTCTCACAGATTGAATGTTTTGTCAACTTTTTTTTTATTTATGTTCAGAAATTGATGCTTTATGCATTTTTTTAAAGTGTTAGTAACATTAATTTTCGAACGGAAATATGAAAATCTGCGATCGGATCATTTGTCAGCAGTTTTCTATCACCGTGTTTCCGATATTTACGCAAAAATTGGCTCATTCCAAGCCAATAAAGTTGTCAAAACGGCTAATCTGTGAGAGTGTAGCTTTAAGTGTCTATCATTAACCAGTCAAGTAAATAAACATGTCAACTTGTATCGAGATCGCATCTTGCAGAAATATGATAGTTTCAGTCAATATTTTCCCCTCTCTTGATAAATGTTAAAACGGAAATAAAATTCACATTGTTTAATTGTTTGGATGACTCATATTAAATACATTCAAGTTTATACATAGCAAATTTATGATTATGTATTTGTATAGTCTTTTTTTCAATTCACATTACTTGGACACGGGATTTCTACGTTGTCGTCATTTTCATGAGATCCTTCATCTTGTATTTTAGGGGAGCACCTAAGACTTAACCCGGCTTTGTCCTACCTGGTGAAAGCGGAAGGAGATAAGCTACAGTTGGAATGTATCCACGAATACAATGTCACGGCGCAAGGGAGTGCATACTTCGCTAAAAATGGGAAAATGTTAACATTAGACAACGAGGATGATTACATTGTATGAACAGAACCCATCTTTTTTATGTATTATAGATTGACATGAATGATATATACACTAAGGAAATATACAAGTTAATACTAACTTGCCTTCAAAATTGCACAGTATTAAAAGTATTCAATTTTCAAGGAAACAAAATTCCAAATGATTGTGAAACTTTACCGATCCTTTACCAATACGTTTGGAAGGTTCAATAAGTGATTTCAATTAATAATGCAAGGATTACAATTGAATCAGAATCTTATTTTTCAGATAACATCCAAGACCACAATAATAAATACAGGGCTAGGGACAAAAGTAATAAAGACACTCATTAAAGACAGCACGACTTTAACTGACAATGGAACATTTGTCTGCAAGGCTGGAAACTTTGAAATCTCAATCAACGTCATTGTATTTCAAGGTCAGTAAGACGATACTTGCTAGTACAAAAAATAACCCTACGCCAAATGGTTTAATGCTGGTTCATTGTTTCCATAAGAGGGGTTATTTGCCCTACCCATATCTGTGATAGTATTTAATTACAAGGGTAAACGATTGTATTAGTATCCCTGATCAGAGTCAACTGGTGTAATCAGCAATCTGAAACAGCTCCTCCCTGTGGTTTCTAATGTATTCATTATTTCAGTTTTTCGGTGTAGGCAGTATCAGTTTCAGTATCAGTATCATGAATAAGCGTGATGACGAATTATATGTATCACCCTATATTACCATATACATGAACATAGCATTGCTGATCTTTTTGTCGCATTTTGATGAGCAACTAAACATGATTTCAATTTGCAGTTTCTTTTATGAAACCCCAAACATTGTTTCAGTCAGGGCAGTTTCTTTTGGCGCCTTAACTTTTTCAGTCAATTCAGTGTGTTTTGGGCCTAAGAAATTCTGATCGGGACAGTTGCTTTTGGCATCTTATCCAGCCTAGATAGTTTGTTTAGGGCCAAGAGTTTTTTCAAAGATAGCAGTTCATTTTGGCTCCAAAACACGTTTCCAAACACCTTCCCAGTGAAAACAGCCTGTTTTGCTAAAAAAAACATGTTTCAGTGTTAACAGTCTGTTTAGGCGCAGTCAAGGCAATTTGTTTGAGCGCACGGAACATATGATGTTTTTATATATTTTTC
Organism: Mya arenaria; assembly: GCF_026914265.1. NCBI lineage: Eukaryota > Metazoa > Mollusca > Bivalvia > Myida > Myidae > Mya > Mya arenaria. Next base: position 33,717,591 of record NC_069135.1, on the reverse strand, counting down.
AAACAACAATAATAGGCAAAATTTACGATATTATTATGCAATTTCATTAAGACCCCTTTTACAATTACAATGGCATTTGCAATTTACAATGCAAATGTTCTATTTCATTAACCTGTGTGTACATGTCATACATGCATCACTACAAAAACACATTTATAACCATAAGTGGAGTATGTTAGGGATAAGAACCAAACTTTTCATTACATGTTGCAGCTTTAAACTAAAGCAGTTAAAATTTAAACGTTTTTGATAGAATAACAGAGTCAAATATTAAATAAATATATTTAAATAAACAAATATAATTAATATGTTCACTTTTTGCCAATCGAGAGTGATCAGCATTTCATTAGATAGTTAAACAGACAGGCACAATGTGAAAAAGAACCATATATACTATTAACTCTTTTTATACATTTATAACAAAAATACCCGTATTAAGAAGAATTTCAATAAAATGAAAGATATGTAAATGCTGAATATTATGTTGATGCATATGTCCCTTGTTGTAAACAGGAGAAAGATAAACAATTGAAGGAGTTATCATAACTGTGTGTGAGCACTGATGGATTTCATTACTACAGCTATTAGATATATAAAAAGATCACAAGTTGTAATGGGAAATATAGTTGAATTTAACTCGTGTTACTAACTGATAGAACACAAATTATGTCTATGTACATCACATGTAAAAGTGTATGGTAATACGTAGTGAATCCGGAAAACCAACCCTGGGCTTTTTATATAATGATATTTGAAAATAAATAACACAAACATTTATTTCAAAACAAAAGCAAATCTTAAAATTATTGTTCACATGACGAGGACATAAACGTCAATGATCTACTTAACCAACATATACACACAACCTGGCTTAGATTTTGCCAATCTAAAAGGACATGTTGATTCACACGGAATAGTTGTGTTGACATAAGCTCATGTGCATTTATTCTACTTCCATCTTTGAAATGTTTAAGTATCTATTTCGGACTTCCACGGGTGGCAATGCATTAGATGTATTACTCTTATATTAATGCATTGCTCATAGTTCTTTCAATTGTGTTTTACCTTAACATGTTGCCAATGAAAATAATTGTCTTAATCATGAACAGACCTGCACAGAATAGTGCTCGTCAACACATATTACAGAATGCCGTATAGCTTCTTTTACTCGAAGTGATCGCCAAGTTCTTTTAACGGCAAACGATATGGACTATCAGTAAACTCATATATGAATTCCATTAATAATTTCAGTTCTTCTATATGAATGTATTTTTGCATATGGTGTTAGTTTGTTTTCGGTGTTTGCATTTGCGTATGTGATGTTGATGTGTGTGTGTCAATAGTTCATTGTCGTTTGTTTCCTTGTTATATCAATATGCATTTAAGGTAAAGTGAACTGACATTAGGACCACAACTACTAAAATTAAATTATTTATCAAATGGTAGTCTTAAAGTCGTTTGTTTCCTTGCTTTGTGTCCCTAAACTGGGATTATTTTATGAATTCACGACTACTGGACTTGTCCCTGTATTTTTCATAGTATTATTATAATATGTTTATATGTTGATACATTATTTTTCAGTTACTCAAGCAAATGCTCTTTACCAAGACAACGCAACTGAGGTAGAGCTAGGATGTGCTTTGGAAGGGCTTAGTCCTGAAATTCCTATCGATTTTTACTGGTACAGGCAGAATGGTGCTAGGCTCCACGGCGATCGGTACAACATATCAAACAATGGGAAACTACGTATCGAAAAGCCAAGTAAGATATTGGAATATGTATATTAATGCAATGATAATAAAATATGTGTGTCTGAAACGCTATGTACATACTATAATGATTACAACAGGGACTCGTCTGGTAGTAAAAAAATAAATATAAAACTTGTTTTATCCTTTTAAGCCAATTATTTATGTTTCATACATCGCTGTGCATTTTCCTCGATAAAATGTGTTGTACTACAGTACGGCATATGTTTTTCAATACCGAAATTCATTCACAATTCCTTGATTTATTTAAGCTCTTTCGGACATCGGATCGTACAATTGTTCAGCCAAGTTCTATCCTCAGACTGAAATTGAGCAAACAATGTTCCTCACGTCGGTCTATCTCAATGGTAATGTATTTATGGCCGTAATAATTTGTTTAATTATACGATTTCACACTAATATACAAGCAAATAAATATTATGAAGATCCATGTAAACTCATTTCTATATCAATCCATCAATAAGGTTTTATATAGACGACTTCAATAATGGATACCACTCCTGGCAAATAAAGTAATGTGTGCGTCAGTGTCGAAAATTTGGGGAACATCTGCTGTAATAGTAATATTTCAGTGAGTGTTTATTTCTGGAATGTATTCTAACCAGTGTATCTGTTTTGTAATCCACAATAACATTTAAAACTACAATGTTTGCCCGATTTGTATTCTATTCATCTCACCAATACAATTGAATTCAAATGAAACCTACAAATCACTTCTTTATTTTTAATTCATTGGCTTTATTTAGAATAAATAAAGGCGTATATCTAATGGAGAATATCAAACTGACACAAAATTCTTCATTGGCTTTGTGTATGTAAAATCATTATTTAAATCAATAAGACTTTTTTTTTTTTTAAATAAAGCAGAACTGTTCTACTTAAACATATAAACAACACCCGCCTATACTATAGCTGATTCACAGTTAAATATGTTCGATTACTACACAAGAAGTTTATATCCAAAACAAAACTAATTTGTCGTATTTGAATCCGCCGAGCTAGTCTCAGAACTGTTAATCCAAGATTTAATTAAACAGTGCTTAGACGGAAAACTGAGCAAATGCGAAACACCTGAGCCAAATAATAAGCATTTTGATTGGTATGAAGCTAGACGAATGCGATAATGAAATGTTTTATTGGTTTGAAACCAGATTTAAAAAAACGGGATTGATAGAATTGAATATAGCAGTTTACGATATTTTTAACCAAATTTTATATAAAGCCAACTTCGAAATAGTCAACTACCTTATTCCTGAAATCTGTTATCAATTATAATTGTGATTATATTTGATATTACTCAAGATATTGCTCCAACTAAGGGACAAGTTCATAAATTGTAGAACAATGCTTTCGATGTTTTCCACGTTGTACGATAAAATGTAAAGTTCAATGTGTTTTATAAAACAATACGCTTTAATTGATAACGAAACCTTAAATTATTATACCCCTGACTATCGTTTTTTAGGGAATTTTTTATTTTAAATACCAACGTTCTCCCAAATAGAGGAAGGTTACACGGTACTATTACAATATCCTTTATGTTTCTAAAATTCCTGCGCAGTAATCGCCCTTGGCGAGCAGCAAAAAAGCGAGTTTTGAAAAATTATCATTGAGCTTAATTGTTTGTTTTGAAAATGTCATTCGAAAGAATGCATTCCAGATAATTCCCTCTCAATGTACAGTATTTTTTATCCAGTACTATTTACTTATAGGAGTAAAATGTGTTTACAAAAAAGCCCGGAATTCACATAAAATGCCGGTACAAATGAAAGGTGAATTTCATGCTATTAAACTTATATATTAGACCATTGACTCTATTGTTTTTGAAGTAAAGTGTGTATATTTACGGTAAAAAATTGTGTGTACCGGAGGATTAGCTTGGGAAACCCAGAATATCTATAATTCCGGGCTTAACCTATTGTAACAATATTATCAACCATATGTCATTTGGGCAATGAGCAAACAATGTTCCTCACGTCGGTCTATCTCAATGGTAATATATTTATGGCAAGGATTATTTGTTAAATTATACCATTTCATACTAATATACACGCAAATCAAAATTATAAAGATTCATGTAAACTCATTTGTATATTAATCAATATATTGATTGGTGTATCAGTGTTGAAATTTTTCGGCATATCTGCTGTAATAAGTCTATTTCAGAAAGTGCTGATTTTTTAAATAAATTCTTACAAGTGCATTAGTTGTTTAATCCACAATTACATTTTTTTTGACATTTGTAACTACATTTTTCAACCAAATAAAATTAATTACAAATTATGCTTAAAAAATACTCTAATATATAAATTGAGGTAGCCAAACATTTTAATACAATGGCTTTATTTAGAATAAATAAGAGCGTCTATCTAATGGAGAAATCAAACTGAAACAAAACTGCTCATTGGCTCTGTATATCTCAAATCAATATCTAAATAAGTAAGAATATGTTCTAAAAAGTAAAGAAATTATGGACTACTAAAACAACACACTTAAAAAGAAAAATAATTCATCGTATTTGATTCTGCAAACCTAGTCTCAAAACGTTTATGCCAACACGTATTTAATTAAAAAAGTGCTTAGACGGAAAACTGAGCCATAAAATAAATATAAGCTTTTTGATTCGTCTGAAGGTGGACGAATATGGATATTAATGTCTGATTGTTTTGAAACCAGATTTAAACAGGATCAATTAAGTTGTATATAACACTTTGCGGTATTTTTTTTAACCAACTGTTCTATAAAATTAGGATATGTTCGAATACTTTGGTTTTCCTTATTCATGAAACCTTGAATGGTGCCTCCATACTGTCTGTGCTGTTCGTATGGGCCCGATGCCGTAGGCAATACCTTTATTAATAGCAGCAGAATGATTACTATTTTCTGTTTGCATATCAGCTGCACCAAGAATACTCAACATTGAATGCACCAGTCAATTTCCACTGACACTTAAATGTAACGTTGCCGGTTTTCCACACCCAAACGTCACCTGGGAACAGGATGGGAACCAACTAAATAGCACTGTCGATTCGTTGTACGTTTTTATGGGAGAAAGTGTTATTGTTCACAATAAGAACTATTCTGGTACATATACATGCCTTGCAAAGAACGAACATCAGCCATACAACGCATCAGCTGACATACATATAAACGGTATGTTGAGATCCCTTTCATATCTATACCATTAGTTAAGATTTTGATATATGTCGTAAAGACTAAGGTTTTTCTTCCATTAGGGAGATAGGGCGCGATTCAATAAAGGTCTATTTCGGTTTTAGTAGTAAATTGAAATTATCTATGTGTTTCACCATTTTGCTACATATTTGTATGATTTAAAAATTAGCTAGTATTAGAATGTACACCAAGTTGAGGAAATAAAAATAATCAATGTGATATCATTTGGGATGATTTTATAGATTAATGATAATTCAATTTACGACAAAAATCATTAATTGAAGCGACCCTCAAAACTGATATGATGTTATATGAGAAAATCCCCTCTTAAGAAACACTATACAACTCATCGAGATACAATCTTAAAGGGTGAACTTTTAATGAAGTTTGTGTAAGAATGTGTATGATTACATGTTGCAAGGATACACATTTTGTTGCTGTTTCTTTAAATCATGGCCCCATTCTTTGTGAATAATTATATTATTTATTTCGGGTCCTTGATATGCCTTGATAACAGGCGATAGAATAACGCTTGAATCGGTGGTAGGGGATGTTGAGGTCAACATGGTTATCAGATGTAAAAACATAATATGATTGTTAATTAAGTATTGCTGCAATTTTCTTTCAGACTTGCCATTTTACTTGTACAGCTGCAAGTGGAAAAGATAGTGAGCCTCATCATAAGTTATTGTGCAATATAAAATGACATCAACTTAAAAACTTTTCGTTAAGATAGTGAAAATGTATTTTATTTATAAGGCACATTCCAATCACTTTCATCCTGTCATTTTATAGGCTAATCATGAATTATCAGTGTTCCTGTATATCATCAAGTGATTAATCATATACGATAACATAAAATCTATTTTAGATTCATCAATATATTAATGCTTTTGTTAATCGACTTATTCAGGTAATTCATATCTTGAATTCAACGTTTTCATGTTCCTTTACACTGCTGGCTTTGTGTCGACCATCCTTCACCTTTCTACTATTAATGCTTGAACAACTACTGATAATGAGCATTCACAGAAATGCCTAAATTATAATTGATTTCGATTTTCCCCAAAGGAAATGGCATATATTTTAAACTTGAACTACTGGTCAGTTTTTAAATAGTTGAAAAATATTTCTATAGCTTCCTTCATGCATGTTTTAGAATAATTAAATAAGGTTTGCACTTTAAGATCAACGTCAAAATTATATTAAATTGTTTGTAATTGATACAACTTTGCGGTAAATTTGAAGAAAACCGGTATGAAGCAGTCACGTGTCCTCCCTTGCATAGCATGCCTATTATATGATATTATAGTTCAGCTTTTCCAATATGATACTGTGTTTTCAAATTTATATCTTCGCTGAAATAATGACAAAATGAAAAAGGACAAATTTAAGACATTTAAGCATAATTGTACGCAAACACTTCATTTGTATCCGCATTCATATTCATAAACCAAAATATTGCTCGCTTAGAAAATAAAAAGAAACCCTCCCTTCGTCTGCACCTCATCCATGTTCTTATCTGCATGCTTAGGGCGATTGTTAACGGAACCGGACAAGTATCGAGAATTATATTGACAAGACGCTAAAAAGCACATAAATGGAACACGATGCTTTCTATGATACTGAATTGTCAGTTTACAAAAATGCTGATTAAAAACACGTGGCAATCCAATGCAAACGCTTTCAAATAAGACAGCACTACATGCAAGCTGTTATATCAAAATGTATCCATCATTTGTGTTAATAACTATTAAACACAATTTTTGGTTGGTGAGTCGGAATGGACCTTTCTTCATTAATGCATTTATTAATTTATTTAATCCATTGTTATTGTTTACATAGAGGTTTTAAAAGATCAATTGCTGTATTCGTGTTCTCAACATCATCATCATCATCATCATCAGCATCATCATCATCATCATCATCATCATCATCATCATCATCATCATCATCATCATCATCAACAACAACAACTTCATCATCTTAAATGACGCACTAAATGCTATGTCAATTGAAATAGATTGATGTGTCAGAATGCTTTGCAAAATCCAACGAACGATGGCTTGTGTGATTGCGATGTTTTTCTATCTGGAATAAAAGCGTGGGTATATATATAGAGTAAATATTCGTGTAACATTGTCTAAATATCACTCATGAACAAAATCATCGAAGTTATCTTTTCTATATTCATTTACTTTACACTACCCTTAACTGACCGAATAATTTTCCAACCTTCCCATCTATTCCTTCGTACTATAATGCACTTATGTTAATCCAGTCAAATCCTTTTTTTAATAAATGTACATTTAAACTAAATTATGTCATACAAAGATCGCATTAGCAAATTAATCAAATTCATCTTCGATCTTGCTGACAATATCCGTATTATACTTCGCAATTGCGCGATAATTTTCTGAGGAGGCTGTGGACGGGGGAGGTGGATACGACACTGCTGTATACCATTTCTCGCCATTTAGTAAAACATCTAAGTTCACTCAAACAGTATTGTCAATATCGATCTTCATGAATTATATAAAAAAACGATTTTATATATTGAACCGTAAATGTACTTTTGTGTGCATAGTTTTTTGACCTAATCCATTTGTTAGTTATTTTAATTTTTAGAAATGATAAATATGATAGGTCTAAGATAAGAACAGGGTCATTATTTGCAGTCCAACGGGGTTTGGAAAGCATATACTGCAAAATGTAATGTAAAAAAAGAACAGGTTAAATTAGAAATAAAACTAAAATTGAAGGTGTAATTCGAAATACATTAGGTTCTTACCTTATTTGTTAAATATTTTTAAACAAGCCCCCCCCCTTCCCCTCCAAATCCCTCCTTAAAAATGCCACAAAAAAACACAATACACAAACAAACGAAAATGTATTACTCTACACTGTTACGAATGAATCTGCTACATTCAGCTTCATAGCTTTACACCTTGCACCCCCCTTCCTGTGCTATGTTAGACAAAAGGGCAATGCAGTAAAAGGTTACTGTACTCAAAAAGAGAAATAACATTTCGAAGAATATCATAGAAAATAATGCCACCCTATTTGGTGGCCTGGAACGCGTATACGCACGTTGAATATTATATTTATTTTGCTAGTGTCAATAAATATTAAAATATAGCTAATAGAGATGACAATAGCTGGTAAGTGCAACAAATATTGTGGCTGATAAACAGCAGATCCTAGAAATTTTAATTTTGATTGTCTTTACTATTTGTTTATTGTGTGGGGGTTGTAGCAATGCGCCGGGTAATGTTATTAGTCTGAACACATTTTCCAAAGAGGAGAAACTTGGAAAACAATGGATTCGTGCAATTCAGATAACGAGTTCTGAGTGTTCCAGGGCCGGATGGCACCGTCCCTTGAAAAGCGTTTCTGCAAATGGACAGCTTGTGTGCTCTGAACATTTTGAGTTGCCGATGTTCACGATGACTACCAGAACTAGCTGGAGTCTCGTTCTAACATTTAGAACTGATAGACAAAGCTACATTATTTGGCAACAAACTGAGGAAAAGAAACCTTGACAAAGGTCTAGCAAGACTGTTAGTGCGCAAGCAAGAGGTGAGGAGGTTATGTTTCATAGTTCATTCTTTATTTTATGTCAGTTTGCAAGAGAATATATTGAATCCATGTCCAGGATTATTTTGTAAAAATATCTTGATTGGTTTAACAGTTACATTGTATGAATACATGTATGTATATCAGGATGATTCGGCATCCTATAAATTGTTCCGATGTATTAAATATAATCAATCTTGGCAATTGATACAAATACAGAAGTGAAATAGGGAGAATTTACCTAGGACTGTCCATTTCTTTGATGGGTGGCATATTGAAAAAGGAAACAAATATTTTGTTTAGCTGTATAAACATACATGTACTATCTAGGGTGAACTCATATGCATATGCCATGACCTAGATTGTCAGTCTATATATCCATTGAACAATAAAATTGTATTGTTGATTTAGCCCAACTACTTCAGATATTATGTAAGAAAAAAGTGCTGAAGATGAGCAATTATTATTGTTCATTTTTAGACAGAGCTTGGCTTAGTTAAATCAAAAATTGACATGAACGTTTACAATTAGGTACCACATGATCTTACTGCAAGAAGTGTTTCAAAATATGAAGACAAGTTTATTATTCATGTGATCAATTCAAAACTGTATTGAAATCGAAAATGAAAAACAAAGATTTAGCTTATGGCACTTTTTGGCATTTTTCCAAGGCACTTTTATATTACATATTTTACTTTAATTGTTTTACAGCTGTGAAAAAGAAACTCATTGCGCTGTCCAAAGAAAAATAGTGCAACACAGTCTGAAAGTGGATAAAACATAACAAATTACCAGTATTGGTAGGCTGCATACTGCCAGGGAGAGGACGGCTCCATGGTTGCGGCCAATTGGCAGTCACTAATCAACCATATTCAAGACATTCGACTTGGACATGGTGACCTCTTCCAGCAGAGCCAACATGGTATCCATGAACCCGGACAATGGTTGAAGAAAGGGCTCTAAGGCAGCTGCACATTTTTTCTCAACAAGAGACTGTTACAATTGTCAATTGAAATTAGTTGTATGACAAAGATTAACATAATAGTACAAGATCTAGAAAAAACATCGAACCATAAAAATGTCCATACATTGATGAGGTAATCACTATAAGTTGTTAATAAAGTAATAATTATTAAGTTTACAAACACCAATAAACGCAATATATACTTGTGTTTGTCATTCATTGTAAGCTTACCTGCAAATTGATATGACTTACTAAAACACTTGGTCACAACATCTGACAAATTGATGCCATATATCTCTGCTGTCTGCAAAGTACGATGTCAAACCAATGTGAAATTATCATAGAAACTCTTATGTAGTTATAGGGGGGTACTAAGCGGTTATTTTGCGATAAGTATATGTATACAATCATTTGTAACTATATACCTTGTGTAGGTACCACTATTAAGCTTACTGGATGATTGTATACATTAAATTTTACCTCTAACGGATGCTATAAACCAAATATCTCCAAAGTTCTTCATATGAAATGCAATGAACCTCTTGGAAGGAACAAAACCTTTCCGAAATATTTAATCTTTACATAAGGTTAGGTTGTGAACCTGTCCATAATGCTACATTTCAATTATCCAACAAGAAGATTATTAGCGTATATATTAAAACAGAAACAATCAGACGCGGGGCGGGGCTAATACTCACCTCTTAATGCGAATGTTGTATGTACAATTTATGAATTTAAGTAATCTACAATCTATAATATCTTCTTCGATTGTTTGAATAAAAACGTTTTGAAACTTGCTAGGGGTATTTTTGATTAATTACAATAACTATCCCTACCTTCAGAAGCGTACGTTGCTAAACCAAATAAAATTACGTTGACATCAAAGTATAACATTAATAGCTCGTAAGATAAAAATAGCTTATTTGTGTGTCGAATACTTAAAATACAACGGGTCAGAATGGTGTAATATAGTCGGATGTTGAGTTTCGATAATCTTCAAGTTATTAGTTAAGCTATTACCCAAAGGATTATAGTTTGTTGTAGTGTAAGTTCGCAATGTAGTTCAGAGAGTGTCAACCAAAAACTATATTTCACGAGTTGTGTAGTCACGTAAATGCGAGTTATATATGACATCATTTTCGGAATGTAAATTCCAGGTAATGTCGTGTTCAAGCTCAAAGCAATTTCTTCGCTTAAAATACAAATCTACATTTTTCTTAATAATATTAAAATGTAGGGAGGTATTTTATATTATTTTAAGAAAGCAGGTTTTTTTGACGACCTGTATTAAGTCTCGTTGTGTAGTCACGTAAATGCGAGTGATACATGACGTCAATTCCGGAATGTAAATTTCAGATAATGTCGTGTTCAAGCTCAAAGCAGTCTCTTCGCTTAATATACAAACCTACATTCTTTATAATAAAATTAAAAAGAAGGAAGGTAATTTTATACTTTTTAAAAAGGCACGTTTTTCTGAAGGCCTGTATAAAGTCTCGTTCGGTGTATTAGCATGCTACGCGTACGAAACTGATACGTGTTTGCAAGGAAATTGACGTGTTGCAGGATGCTATCCTAACGCGCTAATTTATCATACAATAATATAATTAACACTTGCCTTTCTTTAATGCTCGTTCAATTGATATATTTCAGTCAAACCTATTCAAGTATCTGCGGTGGTGATAGCTGTTCCGATAGCATGTGTGTTAGTTGTGATATTGTCTGTGACCATCGCTTGTTTCATCAAGCATCGAAAAAAAGAACGGGAAGCTTTTAATGGAACTAATAACAATTGTGTCAGTGGTAGAAGAGTCGTAAATATTCAAGATCTCGCATCCGACGAAATAATGTCTTTAAATTGTCAACTCGATTTATAATAGAGGCCAATGTGCAAGGATATATTTTGCTATTACCATTTCGTTTAAATTTAACTATTGTTCATAATTAAACTTCGTGTTGCATTTAATAGTCCTACATTGTTATTTAAATGTTCTACAAGCGTTATTAGATGTTTGATGAAGAATGAAGACTTTAAGTTATGTTTAAATTGTTTATTAAAAATAGCAACATAACATCATTCCTTTATTACATAGACAAAGATGGATGTGCTTTGATTAAGACGATAATCCAAATTTGAAATCATGGGTTTATAAGTGAAACACTCACTTCAATTCTTATGATTTATTCATCGGTGGTTGTATCAAGATAGTTGAAATGTTTAATTATTTTTTTTATGTTTCTAGTTAAACAGCGATTACGGATTTTTTTATACAAAACTTTTAACGGATTTTTATTTCATCTAACAAAGCAAATCTTTAGATTTTATTTGCAGGCTTTAAATTTCACTCTTATTTGAAATATGTTTGTTAAGAGAATCTGCACATAGATAAGATGTAGAAGCCGGTAGAAGGCACAAGCCAGTTGCAATACCGCATTGTTATAGAGCACTGTGTTTCATGTTATTTACAAGAAGATGAATTTCATTTTACTTTTAATTGTCAATTGCATGGCGATTTGAGAAAACCATTTTTGAAGAAGTAATATTGTACAAGCCAAATATATTTCAATTTATTGCATTACTGTAATCAGAAAATATGGATGCTATTAGAACTCTTGTTGTGTTTGTGTATAAAGCATTAGATTAAGGGAAATATTAATCAAGTATTACATTAAAAACAAACGCTATGATATATATATATATATATATATATATATATATATATATATATATATAAGATATAAGATTATTCGGTTGTACGATTGGCTTATGCAATTTATATTGTACCATGGCTATATTTTGAAATGTGTCTGTCAACAATGCATGTTTACTCATGGCATGTTGCCTGGATGTTGTTTTGTAAAAAAGACTCTGCAATGAATATATTTGTCATAGCTTTAAATTTGAAATTCGATGTTGGTTTAATAATAAAACGTTATTCGGGTAATTTTGAGGGGTTTGTTGTCTGTTTTTGATAAATAATGACAACTTAGTTGATAAACTAACAACCATACATGATTTGCTTAACGTACAAAATTAAAATGGCAAAATGAAAGAAACTTATGTTTTGTACGTCTAACATAACTACTGTGACTATTGCCAGAGTGACTATTTTCATACTATCACCATTACTTGTATGTAGGTACGTTCACTATTGTCAGTATTTAGGTACGTTCAATATGCCAGTATTTAGGTACAGTGAATATTGCCAGTATTTAGGTTATGTAAATATTGCCAATATTGAGGTGCTGTGACTATTTCTGATATAAAGGTACTGTGTTTATTGGCACTATCTACGTTATGTGACCACTGCCAGTATTTAGGTACAGTGAGTATTGCCAGTATTTAGGTACAGTGAGTATTGCCAGTAATTAGGTACAGTGAATATTGCCAGTATTTAGGTATTTTGACAATTTCCGGTACCTAGATAATCTAAATATTGCCAGTACCTAGTTACTGTGACTATTGACAGTGTTCAGATAAACTTGAAAAGCTTGTTATTGAGCAGTGCAGACGTACATTTTCTGTGGATGAACGTAAATCTCAGTTCTATCAAGTGGTATTAAATTGAAAGTTTAAATTCAGACTAATTAAAAGTTATACATAAAAACTAGAAAACAAAGGAACAACAAAGGAATACATCTCCGTAGTAAACTCTTTTTACGATAATTGTAATATATTTACATTGTAGCCAGTCAATGCTTACCGTTTTTCGTACTGTCGAAGGGAGGTAATCCCTTGAGGTAGAAACTTATAAGATGGGAAGTGTTTCCGACCCTGATGAAACGGATCCAAAGCGATTTGTTAACAATAGTTTGATTCAAATGAATAAGGAACAAGACGAGCAAAAACGGTATATATAGATTGATGACGACGAACACGACTATGATGATGTAGTAGAATCCTCACAGCAACCATTACCGCAGAGATTCTTCCAAGATCTCGATGAACTTTTATCGAATCTCACCCGGAACTCATTCGTACACATTATTTTAAGCTATTGCAGAAGCGACATCACCAGGATAAATGCGTACCGGGAGAGGCTAGCTGAACGCGCTAGGGAAGTCACGGGATGTCCCGAGACAAGACTTGTAAATCGACTTAACAAAATAACAAAAGTGTGCAGGCGACTGCTATGTGCTACAGGCTTTCCTTAATGAAGAACGATCGAAAGAAATCAATGACGTTTTCACATCAGCAATATCCTCCAAACAGGAAGCAGTTATAATTGACTGTGACGCCGACGATAACTTTAACAAACCGGATATTTACGCCATACAAAGCAACATTCAAGCCGATATCGCTGATATATCCAGGCAACAGTATACCGACTCCCCACTGTGTAAGGTAATGCAAACTGATATTGCTAACATGACAACAGCTTTTCGGATATTTTAAAGACATTAAATAGTGTATTAGCGTCTCTATCGACGTCTAAATATATTGCAAGATGACGTCACGAAGCTTAAGTCTGCGGTTAGCATATTGAATAAGCGCCTCGTAGATTCTTAAGTCCCAAGGACGTTCCCGGATGCCGCTCTGGAAGAGCCAACATCTAACACATACTTTGATGCCTTGACGTCACCCGCGAAAGCGCAAATCTTTGCTACGGAGCCATGAGAACCACAGGAAAATTATATGACATCACCTAAAGCCGCGTCGGGACGTACATTAGTATCGTCAAAAGTAGGCGTACGCTTACCAAATCGGCCTAAAATTCTAACCAATTGAAAAGAACCCAGGAACCGGACCTACGAGAGCATGAATCGTCACAAAAAGGCCAGAACAACGGGCAACACCTACTCACGAGCAGGCATCTCAGCCACAGGCGACCGCATATCGGAATACCGATAACTCCAGCGTGAACGCGCTGGCGTTACCAACCGAAAACGAATCAAGCCAAAACCGCTTTATAGCAGTTCGGCGCAGACAGACATCATCTTACTTTATTGGCAACATAGACTCTACTGTCGTTAAGCAAGACATTTATCACCTGGCGGAAATGGCTCGGGAAGTATGAATGGGAACAGGAAAAACGGCAATCACGCCACAAACGTTGGGACCACTATAGACGCCCAGCAGGTAAACGTTACCGGTTCCGATTCCATGACGACGACAATAACAGCGAACAGATAGGGATACCTCGAGAGACTGCATGTGGCACTACAACAAGGAGGACTACGATGTAGTTGACAAATGGGACCCAATTAGGGACTAGTGTGTTAAATTGATTTGTACTAGTAGTATGAAAATATTATAACAAAATGAAGAACCTACAACATACCTTAGTCATAATGACACCAAATATACTTGCTTGGGATGTTCGAGGTATCATGTCCTCGGCCTATTAACTGTCTTCTTTTCTTGAAATAAAAGAATATTGACATCGCATTTATCACCGAACTTAAGTTATTGCCACACAATGTACATTTTTAAACTCCATAAATGCCAATTTTTCGGCATTCTACATGATAGACGAATCTATAGATCACTTTGGAATTTTAAAATGCGGTAGAGGCGGCACTGCCATTATGTATAGAAGCGATTTAACTTACTATGTTGACAAAATCAATAATATCAAAAACGATAGAGTTACTGGCATCGAACTTAGGACAGACACAGACATTCCGACATATCTATTTTGTGTTTACATGCTGTCAGATAGCGATATTAACGATTATAGAGACGTCCTTAGCGACGCCAAGTCCCTAATTGCACTGTATTCAAAGATGGGATCAGTCATCCTAGCAGGAGATTTTAACGCACAACTCTCAAGTTACTATGCCCAAGGTCAAAAGCCTTCCATCAAGTCTAAACTGCTAACAGAGTTCTTGGCTATAAATAGTATTACATCCCTGCAGTTAGATATAGGTCACTCAGCCGACTACAAATAATTAGTAACGCAAGCTTAATAGCGAAAAACGAGACCTCTTCCATTTTATCACACTTCTCTTCACACCGGAAGAAAAAAAAAGGCCACACAAGCACTCGCCAAACACAAAAGTCCTGGTCACGATGGTATACTGAACGAGCATGTATTACTAGGTGGGCCAGCAACAATTAGAGCGCTCACATTCTTATTCATTGCTGTCATTAAGCACGAGTCAGCTTCAAACGCATGGAAATCAAGCGTATTTGTCCCAATTTACAACGGCAAAGGTAAAGATAAGCGAGACCCATCAAGCTATAGGCCAATATCTCTTATACCTTGTTTTTTGGTAAAATCTTTGAAAACGTTTTGAACAGAATATACGCCAATTCTTTACTTCACAAGTCACAATTTCTGAGTCCCCAACAAAACGGGTTTCAAAAGGGTCTCAGCTGCTTGACAAACGCATTTAACTCCAGGAAATGATTTATCATGCTTTTGACAATGGTAGTCACGCGTACGTGGCATGCCTAGATCAAAAGGCTGCCTTCGATACTGTCCGACACCAAGCACTGTTACTTAAACTAGGTAGATTTGGTATGAAAGGTAAAACCCTGCAATCCTCGTATAAATCCCTCAGATGTATTATCCGCGTGGGTCAAGGCTTAACGTCAGACGCCTTCGACTTCGTACGTGGCATCAGACAGGGTGGGGTACTTTCCACTTTCTACTACGTGGTATCTATAGACGCCTTATTATGACATCTCTCCAGTTGCCGTTATCGGGCACAACTTCTGTCTGTGAAGTCAGGAAGTCCCGAATTTGCAGACGATATATCACAAGTCGCTTTTTGTCCTTACGACCTCCAGTGTATGGTCGATATAGTCTACTCGTATTGCCAACGTTGGAACATAGAAATGCATGTAAAAAAATCTGATGTTATAGTATTTTCACCACGCCACAGCGTCCCCTAAATCCTTACCATGTACGGTGAGCGTATCATCCAACAAGTCATATCCACTACTCATCTAGGTATACTACAGGATTCAAACTTAAAACTTCACGGACGCATAACACAGCGCATTCAAAAAGCAAAAAGCAAGAAATGCCCTCTTGACAATGGTCGGGCAGGGTGTGCATCCTGATGGAGTAGGTCCTCTCGTTTCCGGCAGCTTATACCAATATATAATAGTCCCGATAACACTTTACGGCTCTGAATTATGGAATAACATGACGGTAAATGACACAAAACCAGTCGATCGATTTCAACACTTTGTGGCAAAGAAAGTGCAAGGTTTTTCCTCGCAAGTCTGATCTGATATGTCTGAATCTTCGCCCGGACTTGACCTAACCACCTCTGTAGCCAGATCGATAAACGCAAACTGATGTTATTGTATACAATTTTATGTTTGTCTCAACATTGTATAACGAAAAAGATTTTCATCAGAAAATATTTATTGTATTTGAAAGACAATAACTCTGTTAAACTTGGTATTATCCCGGACATATGCAGAATACTCACAAAGAACCATTTTTTTTTAAATTTATACTTAATGAGTACCTTACCGCATCATTTCAATTACCACTCAAATCGACATGGAAAAGGATTGTTAATAACTCAGTCAAATTAATACTGTGACTTTATATTGTTATGAATCATCCATCCTGTAGTCTTGCCTTCTATAATATAGTCGGTTTCAAGAAAAAGTGTTTTCAGGGAGACTCTTAGATTCATAGCAAAATTATGGTGTAGATCAGCTGTGCTTGAGACCAGGAAGAACTGACACATGTTCTATGTGAATGTAAAACTACACTACTCAAAAAAGCAAACTTTACAAATCAATCAACCACGACTTTTGTGACACTCATTCTTCTCTGGACAGCTGTACTTGGTGTTTAAAAGTTCTAGGGACTCCAATCGAGCCATTACTGGCAATAGATCAACACGTCGAATTTTAGAAATTATGTTTTAAATTTATTACACGCTGCTTAAACAAATACTTTTACTAACTATTCCTTAATAAAATCCAAGCTTTATAATGTGCTGTTTTATCTAGGCTAGAACGACCATGCAACATAGTGACATATTTCATATAAACTGCTTGGCAATTTATGGATTATGCTTATCAATTAATCCATGTTAATGTTATCTTTCTAACATAACCAATATTATGTATGCCATAACTCGCTGCTGTTGATCTCTAAGGCTTGTATTTCGTTTCGACAAGATTTCTGCATCCAAACGGCGGATCACATACGACCTTACTATCATGGAAGTCAAATAGAATATAATTATTTCCGTTTCAAAATTGGCGAATTGTCGTCTGCTTCTGAGTTAATTGTCGATCGGCGTATGAATATTGGAGGGAAGGTACGGGGTTCTCGTGCAGGGGTAGTATATAAGGTGTCCGCAGCGTGTTTGTGCCATTCGAGGCTTTATCTTTGGCAGCAAGAGACGGTTTTTTGAGACTGTTTGTTTCTGACTTATGACAACAAATAATAAAATGCTGTGAAATTTCCAAATATTTTCTATTGAAAATTCATCAAGGAGTAGGAATGTAAATGGCGTAAATTAATTTGAAGTCAAAAGTCGTATTAGAGCGAAAAGACTTGTTTAATGAGAAGTTTGAGAGTCGGAAAAGGGACATTCAGGAGGACTCGGAGTGGACAACAGAAACTGTTAGATAAAAGGTACTTGCAGAATAATTCGTGTCGCTTAGAAGCCCTGCTACCAAAAAACTATTTCAATTCAACACTGAAGTTATTTATAATTTAGATGATTGTAAAATAGAAATTGAGTCACGAAATGCTCCAAAATCATTAAGTTTCATTGATGAAGCTCAAAAGATATTAACACATAGAAATAAGCTGATCAGAATAGCGGATTCCTCGTCGGCTGGTTGCGCCACTATACTCGAGTATGAGAATAATGATGTCGCCAGCGACAGTGACGACGATAAAAAGATTCGTCGAGCAGAGGACAGCGCAAAATCTAAATTGAAAAAGACCAAAAAAATAAATCAACAGAAAATGCTACTTCTAATAGTATATGTTATGATGTTTATAGCTATCTTGAGAATTCCCACCCAATGTTTTGATTCAGTACACCAAAGGGCCTGGTTATTTTCATTTGTTTGATTTTTAAAGGGACATGTTTACAGGTTTTATGCCGATAAAGAATAATTTTGTTTATTGATTTAATGAAGTTGCCACACTTAATCTTATGATGTTACACATAATAGACTTATTATCCTAAAAGATAAACATCATTGTGGAAATTATGTTATTAATGTTTTTTTATCAAAATAAGAGAAGTGGACCATTTCGCCAAGATTCCCCAAGCAACTGTCATAGACATCCTGATCCGTGGGTACAGGAGCGACAAATAGTTTGTTAGGGAAACAGCGACTGATACTAGACTTGAGTGTTTTAAACACATTTGTTAAGAAAGACAAGCTTAAGTTTGAGGATTTCAAAGTTGTGAAGGAATATTTATATTATAATTCCGAATGGTTACATGTTCGAGTTTGATATTACTAGTGGTTACCATCGCTTTCAATTAAAATCATTCATCATACAGTAAAACTGCTGTCGTTCGAATAGGCGGTCGTTCGAGAACCGGCGGTCCCTCGTGGTCGGGATTTAATCCCAAACATTTTTCCTTCTATTTTCATATAAAATATACTGACGCTGCATCGAAACCGACATAAGTCGAGGAGTCTAGCACAATAGCTGGTCCCAAATACACAAACCATGCACAAAACCTTATGGCTCCCTCGAGGTAATAATTTCTCACGTTTTCCGGAACGCGTGTTCCAAAATAAACAAACAAATGCTAGGTGTTAAAATATTTGCAAGTTGTAAAAAATGGGATGACAGTTGAAAAGAAATTTCATAAGGTGTGAACATTCGTTAATCATTGTTAATTCATGAGCGCTTATAGTTAATACGGGCATTTGAGAAGATAATTATGAGTTTGAACAGATTCGCGAGACAGAACAGATGCGCTAATTATCAATAATAAAATTCCTGAGAGATCGTTACAGAGACATGGCAGGTGGAAGTCAGTGTCTGCAAAAGACGGTTACATTAAAGACTCACTGAGTGATCGTCTATTATTGTCTCAAAAAAAGAAATTGTAATAGAAATTATTTGTAAATTTCACGGTATGTTATTATTTGTTGTCATAAAATTGCAGAAGGGAGATACTGGCAATAGTCGGAATAGTTGTACACTGGCTTATTCAAAGAAAATACACACCGGCAATATTAAAAGTAGCGAAATACTGGCAATAGACACAGTAGTTGTAAACTGGCAATGGTCATATAATCGAGATACTGGCAATAGTTACAGATGCGAGCTACTAGCAAAAGTTACAGAAACGAGCTACTGGCAAAAGTTACAGAAGCGAGCAACTGGCAAAAGCTACAGAAGCTAGAACTGGCAAAAGTTACAGATATACTGGCGATATTTACATAAGCGATATACTGGCAAAATATACAGAAGAGAGATACTGGCAATAGTTACATAATCGAGATACTGGCAATCGTTACAGAAGCGAAATACTGGCAAACGTTACAGAAACGAGCTACTGGCAAAAGTAACAGAAGCGAGCTACTGACAATAGCTACAGAAGCTAAAACTGGCAAAAGTAACAGATATACTGGCGATATTTACAGAAGCGATATACTGGCAAACGTTACAGAAACGAGCTACTGGCAAAAGTAACAGAAGCGAGCTACTGACAATAGCTACAGAAGCTAGAACTGGCAAAAGTTACAGATATACTGGCGATATTTACAGAAGCGATATACTGGCAAAATAAACAGAAGAGAGATACTGGCAATAGTTACAGAATCGAGATACTGACAACCGTAACAGAAGCGAGCTACTGGCAATAGTAACAGATTCGAGATACTGGCAATAGTTACAGAAGCCAGATACTGGCAATAGTTGATGTAGCGAGAATCTTTCAATTGTTACAGAAGCGAGAATCTGGCAGGAGTTACAGAAGCGAGAATCTGGCAATAGTAACATAAACCTGAATCTGGCAATATTTACAGAAGCGTGAATCTGGCAGTAGGTACAGAAGCGAGAATCTGGCAATAGTTATAGAAGCGAGAATCTGGCAATATTTACAGAAGCAAGAATCTGGCAGTAGTTGCAGAAGGGAGAATCTGGGAATAGTTGCAGAAGCGAGAATCTGGCAGTAGTTGCAGAAGCGAGAATCTGGCAGTAGTTGCAGAAGGGAGAATCTGGGAATAGTTGCAGAAGGGAGAATCTGGCAGTAGTTGCAGAAGCGAGAATCTGGCAGTAGTTGCAGAAGGGAGAATCTGGCAGTAGTTGCAGAAGGGAGATATTGGCAATACTCACTGTTGCGAGATACTGACAATATTCACAGTATTATATACTGGTAACAGTCACAGGAGACCAATGAAACTGAAACTGAAACTGAAACTGATTTATTTCATTAAACGCCTATTTCTATATAAATATTCAATGGCGTTGTACACACAATACCAAATATAAGAATCACAAATTATAGAACATAATCAAACACTGAGACATATACCATATAAAACATGTCAAACGTAGGTAGCAAAACTATAAAACAATAAGAGAATTATTAAAATATTAACAATTCACGATACATACTACTTCTAAAAATTTAAATAACCTGCTTTAAAAAATGGATCGTTGTGACTAAAATAAATTTATACATCGATGCCACGAATAACAGAGGCTCGAATCAGCTGAATTATATTAATAAAAATAAAAATAAATTATACATGAGCTTGATTAAGATGATAAAAGTACACTCAACTTAAGACTTTAAACACTTTAAATTACAATATATTACAATAAAAAATAAATCAGGATTCTAATAATTCATATAAATATCACAGAACACAAATAACAGAAACACGGATAAGTCCAATCAGTCTATCTTCTATTAAAACCACAGTATGAACAATGACTAGAAAAATGCATAAAAATCTCTAAAGAAGTGAGTTTTAAGATTCTTTTTGAACTGTTCTATGGAAGACGAGTTCTTGACGTGTACAGGCAGTTTATTCCAAAGAACTGGGCCTGCTGTAGCGAAACCCCGGTCAGAGAATGATTTTCGCCTATTAAATGGGACATCGTAAATAAGTTCTGACGTAGCAAAGGATCTCAAACCGGCACGTCGATGCATTTTTACGGTCAATAGTTCCGTGAGATATGATGGGGCATTTCCGGTTGAACAATTAAACATTAAACACAGTATTTTAAATTGAATTCGTGCTTTAACTGGCAGCCAATTGAGCTCGAATAACGCGTCTTTAGCACTGTCATATTTTCCACGCTGAAGAACAAGTTTCGCACACATATTTTGTATACGCTGCAATTTATATAAATCACAATCGGCTATTCCGTAAAGTAATGCATTACAATAATCGAGATGGGAGATGACAAGCGACAAAACAAGAATTTTGGTAGCGTCTACGGTCAGATATTTACGGATACTTTTAATCCTCAGATAGTTAAACATAGCACTTTTACACTTAATTCGAATATGTTCTTTAAAATTTAGAAACTGGTCAAGGTAAGCGCCCAAATATCGCACAACTTTCACGGACGGGATATTGTCACCTACAATGTTGATTTCAGTTGTGCAACATTTGTCAAATGGTCAAAGTAGCGTGATACTGGTAAAAGTCACAATAGCAAGATTATAGTACACAGTTATTCTACGCGTTATATTGGTAATACTCAGAGAAGAGAGATTTTGGAATAGACATAGTGACAAGATACTTGCAATAGTGGCGAGATACTGTCAATACTCTATGTAGTTAGGAACTTGCAATAGCCTTAGTAGCGATATACTGGCAATAGTCACAGTAGGTAGAGATACTGGCAATAGTCACAGAAGCGAGATACTGGAAATAGTTACAGTAGTTATAAACTGGCAATGGCAACAGTAGAAATAGACTGGCAATAGTTACAGAAGCGATATACTGGCAACAGTCATAGTAGTAATAAACTGGCAAAAGTCGAAGAAGAATTATAATGACAATAGTCACAGAAGAGAGATACTGGCAATATTCACAGTAATTTTTAACTGACAAAGTTCACTGTAATAATTAACTGACAATAACCAAAGAAGCGATATGCTGTCAACAGTATCGTGATACTAGTGCTTTCAAAAATTACAGTAGGGAAATGCTGACAATAGTAACATTATACAGAACCTGGCTATCGTCACACTAGTAATAAACTGGCAACAGTAGATATAAAGTGACAATAGTCACAGCAACGAGATAATGGCAAAACTAACAGGACATATAAAATGACAATAGTGACAGTAGCGGGATACTAGCAACAGTCATAGTAGATAGAAACTGGTAGTTGCCACAGCAACGAGATACCGCAAATATTCTCGTAGCTAAATACTGACAATATACACAGCAACTACATACTGGAAATTGTCACAATACCTACAAACTGACGTACCAAGCATACTGTATGTAGCTCGAAACTGGAGTCTCTGCGCTTTGCGTTTCTTAAGTTGTGCGTTAAGCAAATCAACATAGGTTTATCAATTAGTTTGTCATTTTTTATCAACGCTTTTAACAAACCCCCTTTTCAATTAAAGTTTCAACAGCAACAACACATTGAAGAACATTACCAAATTTTATTTTATTATAATTAAAGTTATTTAGCATTGATATTAAATGCTATTGCAATGCTTTAGCTTATTTTCTCCTCCAGAAAGGAGTTAAGAGTTTATTTACGAAATCAGAATTAGGGCACAATACCCATGAGTAAATTCGAGTTGATGACAAACATATTCGAAGATATAGCCAAGAAACAATTTAAATCGCATAAGCAAATCACGAAGCCAAAACATCACTCCAATCTTATAGCGTTAGTAATTGAGGATAAATGTTCCATTTCTACCATTGTTTTATGCACATAAACAACAAGATTTCTATCACAATTGACATTTTCTAGTTGGTGTATTGCAATCAAATGATATATATATGGACAGTATAATAATATTTCTTCTTATAATGTTTTCTCAAATCTTCATACAAGAGACATTCTAAAAGAAAATGAATATCATCGTCTTGCTTATTAAATGAAGTTCACTTTCTTGAACAATGTGGTGTTTCACTGGTTTTTGCCTTCTGCAGGCTTTTACATTTTGACTTTGTATAAGTAAGCCATTGTATTCGATGAATTTAATCACGGGTCATGTTGGCCTATTTCAAATATATATTGTGTGTTATATTTCCTTGAATAAACTTTCTTCTTCTTCTTCTTCTTCTTCTTATCGATGTGCAGGTACTCTTAATCTTGACAAAGCATTTCTATATCTCATAAAGACACATCTACATATAACACATATGAGTGAAAATTAAAAGCTGCAAATAAAATGTTAGTTCCAGCTTTGATGGGTTAAACAATTTTATATACGAACATACTTTTTAACATAATTTAAAGTCTCCATTTTTCATCCAATATTTGATACACCATGTATAACTTTCAGATAATATGTAGGACCATTCAATTGGAAACTTATAACGATTATTAACAATACTGAAAAATCAAATGAAATAATCATTGCAAAATATATCAGTAATCATTGGCCCCCATTACAAAACGGTTTACAATTTAACATGAACGAAATCAAATCTCGTCATGTTCTTGTAGCATGCTTCACCGTTAATTTCTGTGTTCTCGTAGCATGCTTCATTATCAGTTTCTGTGTTCTCGTAGATTGGGTCTTGAAGCGTCTCGTAGTCATGTTCATCGGTATAGTTTTGAGCAATAATAGCCGCGTCAATGTTGGTTTGTGGAACAGGGGCTACCGGCGTACCTTCAGTGTAAACATAAGCTGGATTGTCCATCATATTGTGTGCTTACGTATTGTATTTACCCTCGTTTTTTTTCACAGATGTTATAATAAACTTGTTCTGCTACGAGCGTTTGCAGACTTATGACACAACTTTCCGAGATTCTGGTGTTACTATTTCCGTGGTCAGCTTCCAGTCGATTTCTTCGTTGCTTGATAAAGCCAGCGTTGGTCACAGCCAGAATCACAACCACCACACATGCAATCGGAACAGCTATTTGCACCGCAGATACTTCCGTAGATTTGACTGAAATGTTTTCAATTGAACGAGACATTTAAGAAAAATAAAATTTAATTAAATTATTGTATGAAAACGTAGCGCGTAGATATATAGAGTAGGTCATGATTGGAGGATTTTCTGCCGTCCTTCATCACGTCGAATTTCGTATTAACACGTATCAGTTCCGATCGTGAAGCATGTTACAAACCAAACGAGACATGAGACAGTTCGTCAGAGTAATTCTTATTTTTGATTAACCTTCTTTCAATAAATTTCATTTTAATTGACAGTTTGCATTTCAAGCAAAGAAGCTGCATTTAGCTTTAACATGACATTGGAGTCTAGACTCCGGATTCACGTCATAAATCAATCGCATTTACGTGAAATATAGCTTCAGGTGTTCACACTTAAAAATATATTACAATTTTACACTAAAACAAACTCATCTTCTACTTTACAGAAATTTTAGGCTTATCGAAACTCAAAATCTGACCAAGCAATATGTTTCACCATTCTGGAGGTTCCGTAATTATTCCTCTAGTAAAAATGGTTTCAGTATTTTGACATTAAATGTTATGAACATGTAAAATATGTTCTTCTAATTATTTCATCTGAATCAAGACATATTATTTAGTGTTTTAAGAAAGTGGTTAAAAAGAAAGTAAAAGTGTTGTTTCAAATGATCTTATTCATAGGCTTTTAAATAGAATAAAACATAGAATAATGATATATTTTAAATATTGAAAAAATTAAGTCATGTTTGTCGAATTTCTGTTTAAGAGAAAGCGATAAACTTCATTATTTTACCATTTAAGATGCAAATCAGTATACTCGATAGACATTTCAAAATGTACCTAAAATATCATGGGAACCTTCGATACTGTGGTTGTTTGTGTGCTGTTTTTGTGCTTTAAGGTTGATGGTTGTACAAGAAAGGCCTGACATCTTTGACCGTCAGCCATCTTCCTGCGAGCTTTGTTTTGTAACTTTCTTCATTGAAATTTGTGAGATTCATATAATTTCAAACAAACCCTCATTTCACCCATCCTTTAAATAAAATAGTGTACATTTCGTATATTTGTTCAATCCCCCCTTCATAATACTGTGCAAGATTATTTGTGTAAACATTTATGAATTACTGGAAAAAGCCAAAAGTGGACTCATTGTATACTTTCAGTTAAAATTTGACATCAGGTTAAATATGACTATTATCTTTTGTAAAACTTTGTTACCTGTAGATAAACGTTTCGATTATTTTTTTTATTATTTTTTATTCTCATGAAAGTCCTGAGTATTTTACCAAGATATCTTTATAAATAAAGATCTTTCGAAATGTTTTGTTCTTAATTAAGAAATTTTAGAAAAAAAAAGATTTAGAAATTATTGGTAACATAGCGTAAAACAAATATCATTGTTTTATTCAGTGACACTTGGAAACAATATTGAAAACTCTTTTTGTACACTGGATTTTCTGGTACAAAGGGTGATAATGTTCAGGATAATCATGGCCATAAAAACAGGGCTATCGTTAGACGTATGCTCCCCGACAAAGTACAAGTTTGAAAATAAAGTGTTTATTGCAAATATAATATTCCCTTCTAGTTGTACTTCAATAGTTAACCATGTGAACATCCAAGAAACGAGTTGGTTGTGGACAGAAGCACGATCATTAAAATTAAACGTCAGTATAGAGGATTCCTGTCCAATGATTTCGTGCTTATTTATATTATTTTTGAAATACAAGAGCAGATAGCAGATAAGGGAAGTGAAAATCGGAGAAGAAGCAGTCACAGTGTACAATATCCATCAATATGATAAATAGAAAATATTCCATATTGTTTGGTTTTCTGTATTTGTTGATTTATGTTGCATTTGTCTTTCAAATTACCAATATTATCATATCTTTATATGTACTATCATACCATATTTGACGCAAAATATATGCTAAATGTATATTGTACACATATTCCTGTACTTGACTGTTCTTGTACACGTGTTTCTGCACGTTTAAGTGTTCTTATACACGTGTTTATGTACATGTACGTGTATATGTTGCTACACGAACATGCACATGTTGCAGTTGAGTTTAAAGCTCGTTTGCGGAGTTTCGTTTTTACTTATTCTTATTCTCGCATACATCTCTTTCATTGATTATTCTATATGCCATTTTAAAAGTGTACACTGTGCACATACCCGAATAAGGTAGTTCACAATAGGAAGTCCACACGTACATATATATACCCATACAAGTAGTGTTTCTCAGCCTCTCTTTTACTCGTTCCACTACGTGTTATTATTGTTCATCATAGGTTGATATATCAATTATTCATTTGACAAGCAACAAATTTAATTTTATGGTATGTATTACGACACTAGATCAGAGTGGTTGGTCTCAATCCCTGGAAATAAGTCATGTTTACGAAACCATGAAATACAAACCTCAGCATTGTCCATTTGCTGTGTGGTAATTTATCCCGCCGCCATATTCCGACAATTAAAACTATTCGAATATTTATTGCAGTTGAGATACAAACATTTTATATTTAAGGATCAGGTGCTGTTTATTACTTTTACAGGACCGGACGTGCAGAATGTGTTGTAGGGTCACACATTCAAGATATTCAACTGCAGCTCTATTTCATGTAGGCTTGAACACAATAACAAACATTTTGTCTTTACCTGGAAACGAAATGAGTGTAAATATAAGCAGAAGATATTTGACTAAATAATTGTGGTGAGGTCTTTCAGCGTTTGGAAAATCTCCACATACCAAAATAATTTGTTTGTTTCCGATTACATTACCTCTCCAACTAATAAGTTCTGTTTGATGTTTTGTACAAGGTTTTGTCAGAATCATTCATAAAACAGGCCTGACAAGGAAAACATAAAACGGATGGTAGTGGATTGTATTTTTGGATCATTTTTTTACGTATAATGTCAGGTTTAAAAGTTATTTTTATAGGGTATATATTAATTGACACAAAATACATATGCTTAAATGTGAAATGATAGTGTGTTGTAAACAGTTTCCACAACTGTCTTAGTGTAAGATAAATGTCAATATATTATAATTGCAAAAAGCTAAATGGTGAAAGAAAATGATTTGGGATGTTTAACTTCTGACCAAATACATACGTCAGCAAATATCTTTTGCACATTAATGTCGTTGTTTTTGTTGTTGTTGTTGTTGTTGTTGCTGATGCTGCTGCTGCTAATCTGTTTCATTCTTAAAGTGTTTTTTTAACCATAATTCAATCATTTATTCCTTATTTATTTGATTTTACTTGATGTAATAATCGCAATGTACCGAACAACCCATTTAATGCAGATTTCATTTCTTAAAGCCGCTCATGAATTACCGTAATTGTAACATGCATCGTGCGTACTATGCACCGCATGACTCACTGCTACATAAAGTTGTTACACATGTGACTGAACGGACACATTGATTTGTTCCCTGTAACGTTCATTTCTCTCTAAAAAAATGGATAGAAAGGTAGAGGTGCTTCCGATGGTTGTGCTCCTTTTGAATGTATTAACAACAATATGTAGAGGTAAGTTGTTTCATGATACCGTATATTAGTTAATCTTTGGGCTAGGTAATGACAATTTTTACATATAATTTAAGTGAATATCGTTGAAATGAAGAATTTGTATAAGTATCTGTTATATTGTATCTCTTTGTAATAAATGTTTTATCGTATTTGAGCTATTAAAAGTCAAATAAAGGCTCAATTTTTATTAAGGATGTATTTGAGACGCTTTAAAGGAAAACGTACCTTAAATATTTTAGTAACTGATCAATGGCTACCATAAATCTATTTATTGATTTACATGCTCATATAGAGCCTAATATAACTATTGTTTGATACAATCCAGTGCGAGGGTGTATCAGTGTTGTTTCAAGGGGTACAATATAACCATAATTATGCAGTTTCCTCCGCATACATTCTCATTTTATTTTTACGTTTTATTCGTCAATGTAGTTACCATGTTCCTGACGATCAATATTAGTGTCTGGCTGTTACCAATGCCACCTGACTCATCCTTAAAGGTCTATGAGTCTAAATAGGGAATACACACTATATAGTTTGCTAAAAGGTGAATCTAACTATATCAGAATTTTTCATTTCGAAAAAAGACTATGTATCATTTACCGAAACTGTATGTTTTTGTATCATATCAGTAAATAATACACTAAACCCCATTAAGCATTATAAATGAAATATTATGAAACAGGTTAAAATATCCATATCCGTGAATACGAATTATGAGACATAACAAGTTTCAAAATATGCGTGATTAAATTTTGAGTACGACGAAGAATATGACTCATTTCTTATATCGTATTTATCACGGATACATATTTTTTTATACAAATAACAATATCTATGGTAGGATGATATTCAGACTGAATTGCTTTGATTATTCAACGAAGCATTTCATGAAGGAATAGATGTTATGACTTCTCAAATATCTTCATAGTAAAAATTCTTCAAAACAAGGATATCCTTATTTCTTAGTCAAATACTTCAATAACAGGATTTTCACATTTAATTACTTCCATAGTAGGATTTCCTTATTTCCTACATATTTTCCATGTTTCAAGTACAATATATATCAAATATGATGTAGTCCACGTTTTTGAACTCTAATTAAAGACAACCTAAACGATATTTTTACGTTTTTGTAATCAAAGAACAAAAAACGTTCAAAATTTGTTGCTGTTTTTTTTATTTATGACGTTAAAACTGTTTCTGACAGCAGTGAAAAGTGCATCTGTATTAGCACTCAAACACTGGTTTTATTAGACAAGTCAAGTTAGTTTTGGGGAAATACACGTTTACAAGTTTACAAGTTTACAATAATATGTCTCTTAAAGCTGCACTCTCACAGATTGAATGTTTTGTCAACTTTTTTTTTATTTATGTTCAGAAATTGATGCTTTATGCATTTTTTTAAAGTGTTAGTAACATTAATTTTCGAACGGAAATATGAAAATCTGCGATCGGATCATTTGTCAGCAGTTTTCTATCACCGTGTTTCCGATATTTACGCAAAAATTGGCTCATTCCAAGCCAATAAATACAAAGTTGTCAAAACGGCTAATCTGTGAGAGTGTAGCTTTAAGTGTCTATCATTAACCAGTCAAGTAAATAAACATGTCAACTTGTATCGAGATCGCATCTTGCAGAAATATGATAGTTTCAGTCAATATTTTCCCCTCTCTTGATAAATGTTAAAACGGAAATAAAATTCACATTGTTTAATTGTTTGGATGACTCATATTAAATACATTCAAGTTTATACATAGCAAATTTATGATTATGTATTTGTATAGTCTTTTTTTCAATTCACATTACTTGGACACGGGATTTCTACGTTGTCGTCATTTTCATGAGATCCTTCATCTTGTATTTTAGGGGAGCACCTAAGACTTAACCCGGCTTTGTCCTACCTGGTGAAAGCGGAAGGTGATAAGCTACTGTTAGGATGTTTCCACGAATATAATGCCACTGCGCAAGGGAGTGCATACTTCACGAAAAATGGGAAAATTGTAACATTAGACAACGAGGATAATTACATTGTATGAACAGAACCCATCTTTTTTATGTATTATAGATTGACATGAATGATATATACACTAAGGAAATATACAAGTTAATACTAACTTGCCTTCAAAATTGCACAGTATTAAAAGTATTCAATTTTCAAGGAAACAAAATTCCAAATGATTGTGAAACTTTACCGATCCTTTACCAATACGTTTGGAAGGTTCAATAAGTGATTTCAATTAATAATGCAAGGATTACAATTGAATCAGAATCTTATTTTTCAGATAACATCCAAGACCACAATAATAAATACAGGGCTAGGGACAAAAGTAATAAAGACACTCATTAAAGACAGCACGACTTTAACTGACAATGGAACATTTGTCTGCAAGGCTGGAAACTTTGAAATCTCAATCAACGTCATTGTATTTCAAGGTCAGTAAGACGATACTTGCTAGTACAAAAAATAACCCTACGCCAAATGGTTTAATGCTGGTTCATTGTTTCCATAAGAGGGGTTATTTGCCCTACCCATATCTGTGATAGTATTTAATTACAAGGGTAAACGATTGTATTAGTATCCCTGATCAGAGTCAACTGGTGTAATCAGCAATCTGAAACAGCTCCTCCCTGTGGTTTCTAATGTATTCATTATTTCAGTTTTTCGGTGTAGGCAGTATCAGTTTCAGTATCAGTATCATGAATAAGCGTGATGACGAATTATATGTATCACCCTATATTACCATATACATGAACATAGCATTGCTGATCTTTTTGTCGCATTTTGATGAGCAACTAAACATGATTTCAATTTGCAGTTTCTTTTATGAAACCCCAAACATTGTTTCAGTCAGGGCAGTTTCTTTTGGCGCCTTAACTTTTTCAGTCAATTCAGTGTGTTTTGGGCCTAAGAAATTCTGATCGGGACAGTTGCTTTTGGCATCTTATCCAGCCTAGATAGTTTGTTTAGGGCCAAGAGTTTTTTCAAAGATAGCAGTTCATTTTGGCTCCAAAACACGTTTCCAAACACCTTCCCAGTGAAAACAGCCTGTTTTGCTAAAAAAAACATGTTTCAGTGTTAACAGTCTGTTTAGGCGCAGTCAAGGCAATTTGTTTGAGCGCACGGAACATATGATGTTTTTATATATTTTTCAAACAACAATAATAGGCAAAATTTACGATATTATTATGCAATTTCATTAAGACCCCTTTTACAATTACAATGGCATTTGCAATTTACAATGCAAATGTTCTATTTCATTAACCTGTGTGTACATGTCATACATGCATCACTACAAAAACACATTTATAACCATAAGTGGAGTATGTTAGGGATAAGAACCAAACTTTTCATTACATGTTGCAGCTTTAAACTAAAGCAGTTAAAATTTAAACGTTTTTGATAGAATAACAGAGTCAAATATTAAATAAATATATTTAAATAAACAAATATAATTAATATGTTCACTTTTTGCCAATCGAGAGTGATCAGCATTTCATTAGATAGTTAAACAGACAGGCACAATGTGAAAAAGAACCATATATACTATTAACTCTTTTTATACATTTATAACAAAAATACCCGTATTAAGAAGAATTTCAATAAAATGAAAGATATGTAAATGCTGAATATTATGTTGATGCATATGTCCCTTGTTGTAAACAGGAGAAAGATAAACAATTGAAGGAGTTATCATAACTGTGTGTGAGCACTGATGGATTTCATTACTACAGCTATTAGATATATAAAAAGATCACAAGTTGTAATGGGAAATATAGTTGAATTTAACTCGTGTTACTAACTGATAGAACACAAATTATGTCTATGTACATCACATGTAAAAGTGTATGGTAATACGTAGTGAATCCGGAAAACCAACCCTGGGCTTTTTATATAATGATATTTGAAAATAAATAACACAAACATTTATTTCAAAACAAAAGCAAATCTTAAAATTATTGTTCACATGACGAGGACATAAACGTCAATGATCTACTTAACCAACATATACACACAACCTGGCTTAGATTTTGCCAATCTAAAAGGACATGTTGATTCACACGGAATAGTTGTGTTGACATAAGCTCATGTGCATTTATTTATTCTACTTCCATCTTTGAAATGTTTAAGTATCTATTTCGGACTTCCACGGGTGGCAATGCATTAGATGTATTACTCTTATATTAATGCATTGCTCATAGTTCTTTCAATTGTGTTTTACCTTAACATGTTGCCAATGAAAATAATTGTCTTAATCATGAACAGACCTGCACAGAATAGTGCTCGTCAACACATATTACAGAATGCCGTATAGCTTCTTTTACTCGAAGTGATCGCCAAGTTCTTTTAACGGCAAACGATATGG
Source organism: Mya arenaria (assembly GCF_026914265.1). Taxonomy (NCBI): domain Eukaryota; kingdom Metazoa; phylum Mollusca; class Bivalvia; order Myida; family Myidae; genus Mya; species Mya arenaria. The sequence continues at coordinate 33,685,204 of NC_069135.1, read as the reverse complement.
ACTATCAGTAAACTCATATATGAATTCCATTAATAATTTCAGTTCTTCTATATGAATGTATTTTTGCATATGGTGTTAGTTTGTTTTCGGTGTTTGCATTTGCGTATGTGATGTTGATGTGTGTGTGTCAATAGTTCATTGTCGTTTGTTTCCTTGTTATATCAATATGCATTTAAGGTAAAGTGAACTGACATTAGGACCACAACTACTAAAATTAAATTATTTATCAAATGGTAGTCTTAAAGTCGTTTGTTTCCTTGCTTTGTGTCCCTAAACTGGGATTATTTTATGAATTCACGACTACTGGACTGGTCCCTGTATTTTTCATAGTATTATTATAATATGTTTATATGTTGATACATTATTTTTCAGTTACTCAAGCAAATGCTCTTTACCAAGACAACGCAACTGAGGTAGAGCTAGGATGTGCTTTGGAAGGGCTTAGTCCTGAAATTCCTATCGATTTTTACTGGTACAGGCAGAATGGTGCTAGGCTCCACGGCGATCGGTACAACATATCAAACAATGGGAAACTACGTATCGAAAAGCCAAGTAAGATATTGGAATATGTATATTAATGCAATGATAATAAAATATGTGTGTCTGAAACGCTATGTACATACTATAATGATTACAACAGGGACTCGTCTGGTAGTAAAAAAATAAATATAAAACTTGTTTTATCCTTTTAAGCCAATTATTTATGTTTCATACATCGCTGTGCATTTTCCTCGATAAAATGTGTTGTACTACAGTACGGCATATGTTTTTCAATACCGAAATTCATTCACAATTCCTTGATTTATTTAAGCTCTTTCGGACATCGGATCGTACAATTGTTCAGCCAAGTTCTATCCTCAGACTGAAATTGAGCAAACAATGTTCCTCACGTCGGTCTATCTCAATGGTAATGTATTTATGGCCGTAATAATTTGTTTAATTATACGATTTCACACTAATATACAAGCAAATAAATATTATGAAGATCCATGTAAACTCATTTCTATATCAATCCATCAATAAGGTTTTATATAGACGACTTCAATAATGGATACCACTCCTGGCAAATAAAGTAATGTGTGCGTCAGTGTCGAAAATTTGGGGAACATCTGCTGTAATAGTAATATTTCAGTGAGTGTTTATTTCTGGAATGTATTCTAACCAGTGTATCTGTTTTGTAATCCACAATAACATTTAAAACTACAATGTTTGCCCGATTTGTATTCTATTCATCTCACCAATACAATTGAATTCAAATGAAACCTACAAATCACTTCTTTATTTTTAATTCATTGGCTTTATTTAGAATAAATAAAGGCGTATATCTAATGGAGAATATCAAACTGACACAAAATTCTTCATTGGCTTTGTGTATGTAAAATCATTATTTAAATCAATAAGACTGTTTTTTTTTAAATAAAGCAGAACTGTTCTACTTAAACATATAAACAACACCCGCCTATACTATAGCTGATTCACAGTTAAATATGTTCGATTACTACACAAGAAGTTTATATCCAAAACAAAACTAATTTGTCGTATTTGAATCCGCCGAGCTAGTCTCAGAACTGTTAATCCAAGATTTAATTAAACAGTGCTTAGACGGAAAACTGAGCAAATGCGAAACACCTGAGCCAAATAATAAGCATTTTGATTGGTATGAAGCTAGACGAATGCGATAATGAAATGTTTGATTGGTTTGAAACCAGATTTAAAAAAAACGGGATTGATAGAATTGAATATAACAGTTTACGATATTTTTAACCAAATTTTATATAAAGCCAACTTCGAAATAGTCAACTACCTTATTCCTGAAATCTGTTATCAATTATAATTGTGATTATATTTGATATTACTCAAGATATTGCTCCAACTAAGGGACAAGTTCATAAATTGCAGAACAATGCTTTCGATGTTTTCCACGTTGTACGATAAAATGTAAAGTTCAATGTGTTTTATAAAACAATACGCTTTAATTGATAACGAAACCTTAAATTATTATACCCCTGACTATCGTTTTTTAGGGATTTTTTTATTTTAAATACCAACGTTCTCCCAAATAGAGGAAGGTTACACGGTACTATTACAATATCCTTTATGTTTCTAAAATTCCTGCGCAGTAATCGCCCTTGGCGAGCAGCAAAAAAGCGAGTTTTGAAAAATTATCATTGAGCTTAATTGTTTGTTTTGAAAATGTCATTCGAAAGAATGCATTCCAGATAATTCCCTCTCAATGTACAGTATTTTTTATCCAGTACTATTTACTTATAGGAGTAATATGTGTTTACAAAAATGCCCGGAATTCACATAAAATGCCGGTACAAATGAAAGGTGAATTTCATGCTATTAAACTTATATATTAGACCATTGACTCTATTGTTTTTGAAGTAAAGTGTGTATATTTACGGTAAAAAATTGTGTGTACCGGAGGATTAGCTTGGGAAACCCAGAATATCTATAATTCCGGGCTTAACCTATCGTAACAATATTATCAACCATATGTCATTTGGGCAATGAGCAAACAATGTTCCTCACGTCGGTCTATCTCAATGGTAATATATTTATGGCAAGGATTATTTGTTAAATTATACCATTTCATACTAATATACACGCAAATCAAAATTATAAAGATTCATGTAAACTCATTTGTATATTAATCAATATATTGATTGGTGTATCAGTGTTGAAATTTTTCGGCATATCTGCTGTAATAAGTCTATTTCAGAAAGTGCTGATTTTTTAAATAAATTCTTACAAGTGCATTAGTTGTTCAATCCACAATTACATTTTTTTTGACATTTGTAACTACATTTTTCAACCAAATAAAATTAATTACAAATTATGCTTAAAAAATACTCTAATATATAAATTGAGGTAGCCAAACATTTTAATACAATGGCTTTATTTAGAATAAATAAGAGCGTCTATCTAATGGAGAAATCAAACTGAAACAAAACTGCTCATTGGCTCTGTATATCTCAAATCAATATCTAAATAAGTAAGAATATGTTCTAAAAAGTAAAGAAATTATGGACTACTAAAACAACACACTTAAAAAGAAAAATAATTCATCGTATTTGATTCTGCAAACCTAGTCTCAAAACGTTTATGCCAACACGTATTTAATTAAAAAAGTGCTTAGACGGAAAACTGAGCCATAAAATAAATATAAGCTTTTCGATTCGTCTGAAGGTGGACGAATATGGATATTAATGTCTGATTGTTTTGAAACCTGATTTAAACAGGATCAATTAAGTTGTATATAACACTTTGCGGTATTTTTTTTAACCAACTGTTCTATAAAATTAGGATATGTTCGAATACTTTGGTTTTCCTTATTCATGAAACCTTAAATGGTGCCTTCATACTGTCTGTGCTGTTCGTATGGGCCCGATGCCGTAGGCAATACCTTTATTAATAGCAGCAGAATGATTACTATTTTCTGTTTGCATATCAGCTGCACCAAGAATACTCAACATTGAACGCACCAGTCAATTTCCACTGACACTTAAATGTAACATTGCCGGTTTTCCACACCCAAACGTCACCTGGGAACAGGATGGGAACCAACTAAATAGCACTGTCGATTCGTTGTACGTTTTTATGGGAGAAAGTGTTATTGTTCACAATAAGAACTATTCTGGTACATATACATGCCTTGCAAAGAACGAACATCAGCCATACAACGCATCAGCTGACATACATATAAACGGTATGTTGAGATCCCTTTCATATCTATACCATTAGTTAAGATTTTGATATATGTCGTAAAGACTAAGGTTTTTCTTCCATTAGGGAGATAGGGCGCGATTCAATAAAGGTCTATTTCGGTTTTAGTAGTAAATTGAAATTATCTATGTGTTTCACCATTTTGCTACATATTTGTATGATTTAAAAATTAGCTAGTATTAGAATGTACACCAAGTTGAGGAAATAAAAATAATCAATGTGATATCATTTGGGATGATTTTATAGATTAATGATAATTCAATTTACGACAAAAATCATTAATTGAAGCGACCCTCAAAACTGATATGATGTTATATGAGAAAATCCTCTCTTAAGAAACACTATACAACTCATCGAGATACAAACTTAAAGGGTGAACTTTTAATGAAGTTTGTGTAAGAATGTGTATGATTACATGTTGCAAGGATACACATTGTGTTGCTGTTTCTTTAAATCATGGCCCCATTCTTTGTGAATAATTATATTATTTATTTCGGGTCCTTGATATGCCTTGATAACAGGCGATAGAATAACGCTTAAATCGGTGGTAGGGGATGTTGAGGTCAACATGGTTATCAGATGTAAAAACATAATATGATTGTTAATTAAGTATTGCTGCAATTTTCTTTCAGACTGCCATTTTACTTGTACAGCTGCAAGTGGAAAAGATAGTAAGCCTCATCATAAGTTATTGTGCAATATAAAATGGCATCAACTTAAAAACTTTTCGTTAAGATAGTGAAAATGTATTTTATTTATAAGGCACATTCCAATCACTGTCATTTTATAGGCTAATCATGAATTATCAGTGTTCCTGTAGATCATCAAGTGATTAATCATATACGATAACATAAAATCTATTTTAGATTCATCAAATATATTAATGCTTTTGTTAATCGACTTATTCAGGTAATTCATATCTTGAATTCAACGTTTTCATGTTCCTTTACACTGCTGGCTTTGTGTCGACCATCCTTCACCTTTCTACTATTAATGCTTGAACAACTACTGATAATGAGCATTCACAGAAATGCCTAAATTATAATTGATTTCGATTTTCCCCAAAGGAAATGGCATATATTTTAAACTTGAACTACTGGTCAGTTTTTAAATAGTTGAAAAATATTTCTATAGCTTCCTTCATGCATGTTTTAGAATAATTAAATAAGGTTTGCACTTTAAGATCAACGTCAAAAATATATTAAATTGTTTGTAATTGATACAACTTTGCGGTAAATTTGAAGAAACCGGTATGAAGCAGTCACGTGTCCTCCCTTGCATAGCATGCCTATTATATGATATTATAGTTCAGCTTTTCCAATATGATACTGTGTTTTCAAATTTATATCTTCGCTGAAATAATGACAAAATGAAAAAGGACAAATTTAAGACATTTAAGCATAATTGTACGCAAACACTTCATTTGTATCCGCATTCATATTCATAAACCAAAATATTGCTCGCTTAGAAAATAAAAAGAAACCCTCCCTTCGTCTGCACCTCATCCATGTTCTTATCTGCATGCTTAGGGCGATTGTTAACGGAACCGGACAAGTATCGAGAATTATATTGACAAGACGCTAAAAAGCACATAAATGGAACACGATGCTTTCTATGATACTGAATTGTCAGTTTACAAAAATGCTGATTAAAAACACGTGGCAATCCAATGCAAACGCTTTCAAATAAGACAGCACTACATGCAAGCTGTTATATCAAAATGTATCCATTATTTGTGTTAATAACTATTAAACACAATTTTTGGTTGGTGAGTCGGAATGGACCTTTCTTCATTAATGCATTTATTAATTTATTTAATCCATTGTTATTGTTTACATAGAGGTTTTAAAAGATCAATTGCTGTATTCGTGTTCTCAACATCATCATCATCATCATCATCATCAGCATCATCATCATCATCATCATCATCATCATCATCATCATCAACAACAACAACTTCATCATCTTAAATGACGCACTAAATGGTATGTCAATTGAAATAGATTGATGTGTCAGAATGCTTTGCAAAATCCAACGAACGATGGCTTGTGTGATTGCGATGTTTTTCTATCTGGAATAAAAGCGTGGGTATATATATAGAGTATATATTCGTGTAACATTGTCTAAATATCACTCATGAACAAAATCATCGAAGTTATCTTTTCTATATTCATTTACTTTACACTACCCTTAACTGACCGAATAATTTTCCAACCTTCCCATCTATTCCTTCGTACTATAATGCACTTATGTTAATCCAGTCAAATCCTTTTTTTAATAAATGTACATTTAAACTAAATTATGTCATACAAAGATCAAATTAGCAAATTAATCAAATTCATCTTCGATCTTGCTGACAATATCCGTATTATACTTCGCAATTGCGCGATAATTTTCTGAGGAGGCTGTGGACGGGGGAGGTGGATACGACACTGCTGTATACCATTTCTCGCCATTTAGTAAAACATCTAAGTTCACTCAAACAGTATTGTCAATATCGATCTTCATGAATTATATAAAAAAAAAACGATTTTATATATTGAACCGTAAATGTACTTTTGTGTGCATAGTTTTTTGACTTAATCCATTTGTTAGTTATTTTAATTTTTAGACATGATAAATAGGATAGGTCTAAGATAAGAACAGGGTCATTATTTGCAGTCCAACGGGGTTTGGAAAGCATATACTGCAAAATGTAATGTAAAAAAAGAACAGGTTAAATTAGAAATAAAACTACAATTGAAGGTGTAATTCGAAATACATTAGGTTATTTACCTTATTTGTTAAATATTTTTAAACAAGCCCCCCCCCTTCCCCTCCAAATCCCTCCTTAAAAATGCCACAAAAAAACACAATACACAAACAAACGAAAATGTATTACTCTACACTGTTACGAATGAATCTGCTAAATTCAGCTTCATAGCTTTACACATTGCACCCCCCTTCCTGTGCTATGTTAGACAAAAGGGCAATGCAGTAAAAGGTTACTGTACTCAAAAAGAGAAATAACATTTCGAAGTATATCATAGAAAATAATGCCACCCTATTTGGTGGCCTGGAACGCGTATACGCACGTTGAATATTATATTTATTTTGCTAGTGTCAATAAATATTAAAATATAGCTAATAGAGATGACAATAGCTGGTAAGTGCAACAAATATTGTGGCTGATAAACAGCAGATCCTAGAAATTTTAATTTTGATTGTCTTTACTATTTGTTTATTGTGTGGGGGTTGTAGCAATGCGCCGGGTAATGTTATTAGTCTGAACACATTTTCCAAAGAAGAGAAACTTGGAAAACAATGGATTCGTGCAATTCAGATAACGAGTTCTGAGTGTTCCAGGGCCGGATGGCACCGTCCCTTGAAAAGCGTTTCTGCAAATGGACAGCTTGTGTGCTCTGAACATTTTGAGTTGCCGATGTTCACGATGACTACCAGAACTAGCTGGAGTCTCGTTCTAACATATAGAACTGATAGACAAAGCTACATTATTTGGCAACAAACTGAGGAAAAGAAACCTTGACAAAGGTCTAGCAAGACTGTTAGTGCGCAAGCAAGAGGTGAGGAGGTTATGCTTCATAGTTCATTCTTTATTTTATGTCAGTTTGCAAGAGAATATATTGAATCCATGTCCAGGATTATTTTGTAAAAATATCTTGATTGGTTTAACAGTTACATTGTATGAATACATGTATGTATATCAGGATGATTCGGCATCCTATAAATTGTTCCGATGTATTAAATATAATCAATCTTGGCAATTGATACAAATACAGAAGTGAAATAGGGAGAATTTACCTAGGACTGTCCATTTCTTTGATGGGTGGCATATTGAAAAAGGAAACAAATATTTTGTTTAGCTGTATAAACATACATGTACTATCTAGGGTGAACTCATATGCATATGGCATGACCTAGATTGTCAGTCTATATATCCATTGAACAATAAAATTGTATTGTTGATTTAGCCCAACTACTTCAGATATTATGTAAGAAAAAAGTGCTGAAGATGAGCAATTATTATTGTTCATTTTTAGACAGAGCTTGGCTTAGTTAAATCAAAATTGACATGAAAGTTTACAATTAGGTACCACATAATCTTACTGCAAGAAGTGTTTCAAAATATGAAGACAAGTTTATTATTCATGTGATCAATTCAAAACTGTATTGAAATCGAAAATGAAAAACAAAGATTTAGCTTATGGCACTTTTTGGCATTTTTCCAAGGCACTTTTATATTACATATTTTACTTTAATTGTTTTACAGCTGTGAAAAAGAAACTCATTGCGCTGTCCAAAGAAAAATAGTGCAACATAGTCTGAAAGTGGATAAAACATAACAAATTACCAGTATTGGTAGGCTGCATACTGCCAGGGAGAGGACGGCTCCATGGTTGCGGCCAATTGGCAGTCACTAATCAACCATATTCAAGACATTCGACTTGGACATGGTGACCTCTTCCAGCAGAGCCAACATGGTATCCATGAACCCGGACAATGGTTGAAGAAAGGGCTCTAAGGCAGCTGCACATTTTTTCTCAACAAGAGACTGTTACAATTGTCAATTGAAATTAGTTGTATGACAAAGATTAACATAATAGTACAAGATCTAGAAAAAACATCGAACCATAAAAATGTCCATACATTGATGAGGTAATCACTATAAGTTGTTAATAAAGTAATAATTATTAAGTTTACAAACACCAATAAACGCAATATATACTTGTGTTTGTCATTCATTGTAAGCTTACCTGCAAATTGATATGACTTACTAAAACACTTGGTCACAACATCTGACAAATTGATGCCATATATCTCTGCTGTCTGCAAAGTACGATGTCAAACCAATGTGAAATTATCATAGAAACTCTTATGTAGTTATAGGGGGGTACTAAGCGGTTATTTTGCGATAAGTATATGTATACAATCATTTGTAACTATATACCTTGTGTAGGTACCACTATTAAGCTTACTGGATGATTGTATACATTAAATTTTACCTCTAACGGATGCTATAAACCAAATATCTCCAAAGTTCTTCATATGAAATGCAATGAACCTCTTGGAAGGAACAAAACCTTTCCGAAATATTTAATCTTTACATAAGGTTAGGTTGTGAACCTGTCCATAATGCTACATTTCAATTATCCAACAAGAAGATTATTAGCGTATATATTAAAACAGAAACAATCAGACGCGGGGCGGGGCTAATACTCACCTCTTAATGCGAATGTTGTATGTACAATTTATGAATTTAAGTAATCTACAATCTATAATATCTTCTTCGATTGTTTGAATAAAAACGTTTTGAAACTTGCTAGTGGTATTTTTGATTAATTACAATAACTATCCCTACCTTCAGAAGCGTACGTTGCTAAACCAAATAAAATTACGTTGACATCAAAGTATAACATTAATAGCTCGTAAGATAAAAATAGCTTATTTGTGTGTCGAATACTTAAAATACAACGGGTCAGAATGGTGTAATATAGTCGGATGTTAAGTTTCGATAATCTTCAAGTTATTAGTTAAGCTATTACCCAAAGGATTATAGTTTGTTGTAGTGTAAGTTCGCAATGTAGTTCAGAGAGTGTCAACCAAAAACTATATTTCACGAGTTGTGTAGTCACGTAAATGCGAGTTATATATGACATCATTTTCGGAATGTAAATTCCAGGTAATGTCGTGTTCAAGCTCAAAGCAATTTCTTCGCTTAAAATACAAATCTACATTTTTCTTAATAATATTAAAATGTAGGGAGGTATTTTATATTATTTTAAGAAAGCAGGTTTTTTGACGACCTGTATTAAGTCTCGTTGTGTAGTCACGTAAATGCGAGTGATACATGACGTCAATTCCGGAATGTAAATTTCAGATAATGTCGTGTTCAAGCTCAAAGCAGTCTCTTCGCTTAATATACAAACCTACATTCTTTATAATAAAATTAAAAAGAAGGAAGGTAATTTTATACTTTTTAAAAAGGCACGCTTTTCTGAAGGCCTGTATAAAGTCTCGTTCGGTGTATTAGCATGCTACGCGTACGAAACTGATACGTGTTTGCAAGGAAATTGACGTGTTGCAGGATGCTATCCTAACGCGCTAATTTATCATACAATAATATAATTAACACTTGCCTTTCTTTAATGCTCGTTCAATTGATATATTTCAGTCAAACCTTCTCAAGCATCTGCGGTGGTGATAGCTGTTCCGATAGCATGTGTGTTAGTTGTGATATTGTCTGTGACCATCGCTTGTTTTATCAAGCATCGAAGAAAACAACGGGAAGCTGAAAATGGAAATAATAACAATTGTGTCAGTGGTAGAAGAGTCGTAAATATTCAAGATCTCGCATCCGACGAATGTCTTTAAATTGTCAACTCGATTTATAATGGAGGCCAATGTGCAAGGATATATTTTACTATTACCATTTCGTTTAAATTTAACTATTGTTCATAATTAAACTTCGTGTTGCATTTAATAGTCCTACATTGTTATTTAAATGTTCTACAAGCGTTATTAGATGTTTGATGAAGAATGAAGACTTTAAGTTATGTTTAAATTGTTTATTAAAAATAGCAACACAACAGCATTCCTTTATTACATAGACAAAGATAGATGTGCTTTGATTAAGACGATAATCCAAATTTGAAATCATGGGTTTATAAGTGAAACACTCACTTCAATTCTTATGATTTATTCATCGGTGGTTGTATCAAGATAGTTGAAATGTTTAATTATTTTTTTTATGTTTCTAGTTAAACAGCGATTACGGATTTTTTTATACAAAACTTTTAACGGATTTTTATTTCATCTAACAAAGCAAATCTTTAGATTTTATTTGCAGGCTTTAAATTTCACTCTTATTTGAAATATGTTTGTTAAGAGAATCTGCACATAGATAAGATGTAGAAGCCGGTAGAAGGCACAAGCCAGTTGCAATACCGCATTGTTATAGAGCACTGTGTTTCATGTTATTTACAAGAAGATGAATTTCATTTTACTTTTAATTGTCAATTGCATGGCGATTTGAGAAAACCATTTTTGAAGAAGTAATATTGTACAAGCCAAATATATTTCAATTTATTGCATTACTGTAATCAGAAAATATGGATGCTATTAGAACTCTTGTTGTGTTTGTGTATAAAGCATTAGATTAAGGGAAATATTAATCAAGTATTACATTAAAAACAAACGCTATGATATATATATATATATATATATATATATATATATATATATATATATATATATATATATATATATATTGATAAGATTATTCGGTTGTACGATTGGCTTATGCAATTTATATTGTACCATGGCTATATCTTGAAATGTGTCTGTCAACAATGCATGTTTACTCATGGCATGTTGCCTGGATGTTGTTTTGTAAAAAAGACTCTGCAATGAATATATTTGTCATAGCTTTAAATTTGAAATTCGATGTTGGTTTAATAATAAAACGTTATTCGGGTAATTTTGAGGGGTTTGTTGTCTGTTTTTGATAAATAATGACAACTTAGTTGATAAACTAACAACCATACATGATTTGCTTAACGTACAAAATTAAAATGGCAAAATGAAAGAAACTTATGTTTTGTACGTCTAACATAACTACTGTGACTATTGCCAGAGTGACTATTTTCATACTATCACCATTACTTGTATGTAGGTACGTTCACTATTGTCAGTATTTAGGTACGTTCAATATGTCAGAATTTAGGTACAGTAAATATTGTCAGTATTTAGGTTATGTAAATATTGCCAATATTGAGGTGCTGTGACTATTTCTGATATAAAGGGACTGTGCTTATTGGCACTGTCTACGTTCTGTGACCACTGCCAGTATTTAGGTACAGTGAGTATTGCCAGTAATTAGGTACAGTGAGTATTGCCAGTATTTAGGTACAGTGAATATTGCCAGTATTTAGGTATTTTGACAATTTCCGGTACCTAGATAATCTAAATATTGCCAGTACCTAGTTACTGTGACTATTGACAGTGTTCAGATAAACTTGAAAAGCTTGTTATTGAGCAGTGCAGACGTACATTTTCTGTGGATGAACGTAAATCTCAGTTCTATCAAGTGGTATTAAATTGAAAGTTTAAATTCAGACTAATTAAAAGTTATACATAAAAACTAGAAAACAAAGGAACAACAAAGGAATACATCTCCGTAGTAAACTCTTTTTACGATAATTGTAATATATTTACATTGTAGCCAGTCAATGCTTACCGTTTTTCGTACTGTCGAAGGGAGGTAATCCCTTGAGGTAGAAACTTATAAGATGGGAAGTGTTTCCGACCCTGATGAAACGGATCCAAAGCGATTTGTTAACAATAGTTTGATTCAAATGAATAAGGAACAAGACGAGCAAAAACGGTATATATAGATTGATGACGACGAACACGACTATGATGATGTAGTAGAATCCTCACAGCCACCATTACCGCAGAGATTCTTCCAAGATCTCGATGAACTTTTATCGAATCTCACCCGGAACTCATTCGTACACATCATTTTAAGCTATTGCAGAAGCGACATCACCAGGATAAATGCGTACCGGGAGAGGCTAGCTGAACGCGCTAGGGAAGTCACGGGATGTCCCGAGACAAGACTTGTAAATCGACTTAACAAAATAACAAAAGTGTGCAGGCGACTGCTATGTGCTACAGGCTTTCCTTAATGAAGAACGATCGAAAGAAATCAATGACGTTTTCACATCAGCAATATCCTCCAAACAGGAAGCAGTTATAATTGACTGTGACGCCGACGATAACTTTAACAAACCGGATATTTACGCCATACAAAGCAAAATTCAAGCCGATATCGCTGATATATCCAGGCAACAGTATACCGACTCCCCACTGTGTAAGGTAATGCAAACTGATATTGCTAACATGACAACAGCTTTTCGGATATTTTAAAGACATTAAATAGTGTATTAGCGTCTCTATCGACGTCTAAATATATTGCAAGATGACGTCACGAAGCTTAAGTCTGCGGTTAGCATATTGAATAAGCGCCTCGTAGATTCTTAAGTCCCAAGGACGTTCCCGGATGCCGCTCTGGAAGAGCCAACATCTAACACATACTTTGATGCCTTGACGTCACCCGCGAAAGCGCAAATCTTTGCTACGGAGCCATGAGAACCACAGGAAAATTATATGACATCACCTAAAGCCGCGCCGGGGCGTACATTAGTATCGTCAAAAGTAGGCGTACGCTTACCAAATCGGCCTAAAATTCTAACCAATTGAAAAGAACCCAGGAACCGGACCTACGAGAGCATGAATCGTCACAAAAAGGCCAGAACAACGGGCAACACCTACTCACGAGCAGGCATCTCAGCCACAGGCGACCGCATATCGGAATACCGATAACTCCAGCGTGAACGCGCTGGCGTTACCAACCGAAAACGAATCAAGCCAAAACCGCTTTATAGCAGTTCGGCGCAGACAGACATCATCTTACTTTATTGGCAACATAGACTCTACTGTCGTTAAGCAAGACATTTATCACCTGGCGGAAATGGCTCGGGAAGTATGAATGGGAACAGGAAAAACGGCAATCACGCCACAAACGTTGGGACCACTATAGACGCCCAGCAGGTAAACGTTACCGGTTCCGATTCCATGACGACGACAATAACAGCGAACAGATAGGGATACCTCGAGAGACTGCATGTGGCACTACAACAAGGAGGACTACGATGTAGTTGACAAATGGGACCCAATTAGGGACTAGTGTGTTAAATTGATTTGTACTAGTATGAAAATATTATAACAAAATGAAGAATCTACAACATACCTTAGTCATAATGACACCAAATATACTTGCTTGGGATGTTCGAGGTATCATGTCCTCGGCCTATTCACTGTCTTCTTTTCTTGAAAAAAAAGAATATTGACATCGCATTTATCACCGAACTTAAGTTATTGCCACACAATGTACATTTTTAAACTCCATAAATGCCAATTTTTCGGCATTCTACATGATAGACGAATCTATAGATCACTTTGGAATTTTAAAATGCGGTAGAGGCGGCACTGCCATTATGTATAGAAGCGATTTAACTTACTATGTTGACAAAATCAATAATATCAAAAACGATAGAGTTACTGGCTGGCATCGAACTTAGGACAGACACAGACATTCCGACATATCTATTTTGTGTTTACATGCTGTCAGATAGCGATATTAACGATTATAGAGACGTCCTTAGCGACGCCAAGTCCCTAATTGCACTGTATTCAAAGATGGGATCAGTCATCCTAGCAGGAGATTTTAACGCACAACTCTCAAGTTACTATGCCCAAGGTCAAAAGCCTTCCATCAAGTCTAAACTGCTAACAGAGTTCTTGGCTATAAATAGTATTACATCCCTGCAGTTAGATATAGGTCACTCAGCCGACTACAAATAATTAGTAACGCAAGCTTAATAGCGAAAAACGAGACCTCTTCCATTTTATCACACTTCTCTTCACACCGGAAAAAAAGGCCACACAAGCACTCGCCAAACACAAAAGTCCTGGTCACGATGGTATACTGAACGAGCATGTATTACTAGGTGGGCCAGCAACAATGAGAGCGATCACATTCTTAAACATTGCTGTAAATAAGAACGAGTCAACTCCAAACGCATGGAAGTCAAGCGTATTGGTCCCAATTTACAACGGCAAAGGTAAAGATAAGCGAGACCCATCAAGCTATAGGCCAATATCTCTTATACCTTGTTTTTTTGTAAAATCTTTGAAAACGTTTTGAACAGAATATACGCCAATTCTTTACTTCACAAGTCACAATTTCTGAGTCCCCAACAAAACGGGTTTCAAAAGGGTCTCAGCTGCTTGACAAGCGCATTTAACTCCAGGAAATTATTTATCACGCTGTTGACAATGGTAGTCACGCGTACGTGGCGTGCCTAGATCAAGAGGCTGCCTTCGATACTGTCCGACACCAAGCTCTCTTACTTAAACTAGGTACACTTGGTATCAAAGGTAAAACCCTGCAATCCTCGTATAAATCCCTCAGATGTATTATCCGCGTGGGTCAAGGCTTAACGTCAGACGCCTTCGACTTCGTACGTGGCATCAGACAGGGTGGGGTACTTTCCACTTTCTACTACGTGGTATCTATAGACGCGTTATTATGACATCTCTCCAGTTGCCGTTATCGGGCACAACTTCTGTCTGTGAAGTCAGGAAGTCCCGAATTTGCAGACGATATATCACAAGTCGCTTTTTGTCCTTACGACCTCCAGTGTATGGTCGATATAGTCTACTCGTATTGCCAACGTTGGAACATAGAAATGCATGTAAAAAAATCTGATGTTATAGTATTTTCACCACGCCACAGCGTCCCCTAAATCCTTACCATGTACGGTGAGCGTATCATCCAACAAGTCATATCCACTACTCATCTAGGTATACTACAGGATTCAAACTTAAAACTTCACGGACGCATAACACAGCGCATTCAAAAAGCAAAAAGCAAGAAATGCCCTCTTGACAATGGTCGGGCAGGGTGTGCATCCTGATGGAGTAGGTCCTCTCGTTTCCGGCAGCTTATACCAATATATAATAGTCCCGATAACACTTTACGGCTCTGAATTATGGAATAACATGACGGTAAATGACACAAAACCAGTCGATCGATTTCAACACTTTGTGGCAAAGAAAGTGCAAGGTTTTTCCTCGCAAGTCTGATCTGATATGTCTGAATCTTCGCCCGGACTTGACCTAACCACCTCTGTAGCCAGATCGATAAACGCAAACTGATGTTATTGTATACAATTTTATGTTTGTCTCAACATTGTATAACGAAAAAGATTTTCATCAGAAAATATTTATTGTATTTGAAAGACAATAACTCTGTTAAACTTGGTATTATCCCGGACATATGCAGAATACTCACAAAGAACCATTTTTTTTTAAATTTATACTTAATGAGTACCTTACCGCATCATTTCAATTACCACTCAAATCGACATGGAAAAGGATTGTTAATAACTCAGTCAAATTAATACTGTGACTTTATATTGTTATGAATCATCCATCCTGTAGTCTTGCCTTCTATAATATAGTCGGTTTCAAGAAAAAGTGTTTTCAGGGAGACTCTTAGATTCATAGCAAAATTATGGTGTAGATCAGCTGTGCTTGAGACCAGGAAGAACTGACACATGTTCTATGTGAATGTAAAACTACACTACTCAAAAAAGCAAACTTTACAAATCAATCAACCACGACTTTTGTGACACTCATTCTTCTCTGGACAGCTGTACTTGGTGTTTAAAAGTTCTAGGGACTCCAATCGAGCCATTACTGGCAATAGATCAACACGTCGAATTTTAGAAATTATGTTTTAAATTTATTACACGCTGCTTAAACAAATACTTTTACTAACTATTCCTTAGTAAAATCCAAGCTTTACAATGTGCTGTTTTATCTAGGCTGGAACGACCATGCAACATAGTGACATATTTCATATAAACTGCTTGGCAATTTATGGATTATGCTTATCAATTAATCCATGTTAATGTTATCTTTCTAACATAACCAATATTATGTATGCCATAACTCGCTGCTGTTGATCTCTAAGGCGTGTATTTCGTTTCGACAAGATTTCTGCATCCAAACGGCGGATCACATACGACCTTACTATCATGGAAGTCAAATAGAATATAATTATTTCCGTTTCAAAATTGGCGAATTGTCGTCTGCTTGTGAGTTAATTGTCGATTGGCGTATGAATATTGGCGGGAAGGTACGGGGTTCTCGTGCAGGGGTAGTATATAAGGTGTCCGCAGCGTGTTTGTGCCATTCGAGGCTTTATCTTTGGCAGCAAGAGACGGTTTTTTGAGACTGTTTGTTTCTGACTTATGACAACAAATAATAAAATGCTGTGAAATTTCCAAATATTTTCTATTGAAAATTCATCAAGGAGTAGGAATGTAAATGACGTAAATTAATTTGAAGTCAAAAGTCGTATTAGAGCGAAAAGACTTGTTTAATGAGAAGTTTGAGAGTCGGAAAAGGGACATTCAGGAGGACTCGGAGTGGACAACAGAAACTGTTAGATAAAAGGTACTTGCAGAATAATTCGTGTCGCTTAGAAGTCCTGCTACCAAAAAACTATTTCAATTCAACACTGAAGTTATTTATAATTTAGATGATTGTAAAATAGAAATTGAGTCACGAAATGCTCCAAAATCATTAAGTTTCATTGATGAAGCTCAAAAGATATTAACACATAGAAATAAGCTGATCAGAATAGCGGATTCCTCGTCGGCTGGTTGCGCCACTATACTCGAGTATGAGAATAATGATGTCGCCAGCGACAGTGACGACGATAAAAAGATTCGTCGAGCAGTGGACCGTGCAAAATCTAAATTGAAAAAGTCCAAAAAAAAATTAAATCAACAGAGAATGCTACTTCTGATAGTGTAAGTTATGATGTTTATAGCTATCTTGAGAATTCCCACCCAATGTTTTGATTCAGTACACCAAAGGGCCTGGTTATTTTCATTTTTTTGATTTTTAAAGGGACATGTTTACAGGTTTTATGCCGATAAAGAATAATTTTGTTTATTGATTTAATGAAGTTGCCACACTTAATCTTATGATGTTACACATAATAGACTTATTATCCTAAAAGATAAACATCATTGTGGAAATTATGTTATTAATGTGTTTTTTTCAAAATAAGAGAAGTGGACCATTTCGCCAAGATTCCCCAAGCAACTGTCATAGACATCCTGATCCGTGGGTACAGGAGCGACAAATAGTTTGTTAGGGAAACAGCGACTGATACTAGACTTGAGTGTTTTAAACACATTTGTTAAGAAAGACAAGCTTAAGTTTGAGGATTTCAAAGTTGTGAAGGAATATTTATATTATAATTCCGAATGGTTACATGTTCGAGTTTGAGATTACTAGTGGTTACCATCGCTTTCAATTAAAATCAGTCATCATACAGTAAAACTGCGGTCGTTCGAATAGGCAGTCGTTCGAGAACCGGCGGTCCCTCGAGGTCGGGATTTAATCCCAAACATTTTTCCTTCTATTTTCATATAAAATATACTGACGCTGCATCGAAACCGACATAAGTCGAGGAGTCTAGCACAATAGCTGGTCCCAAATACACAAACCATGCACAAAACCTTATGGCTCCCTCGAGGTAATAATTTCTCACGTTTTCCGGAACGCGTGTTCCAAAATAAACAAACAAATGCTAGGTGTTAAAATATTTGCAAGTTGTAAAAAATGGGATGACAGTTGAAAAGAAATTTCATAAGGTGTGAACATTCGTTAATCATTGCTAACTCATGAGCGCTTATAGTTGATACGGGCATTTGAGAAGATAATTATGAGTTTGAACAGATTCGCGAGACAGAACAGATGCGCTAATCATCAATAATAAAATTCCTGAGAGATCGTTACAGAGACATGGCAGGTGGAAGTCAGTGTCTGCAAAAGACGGTTACATTAAAGACTCACTGAGTGATCGTCTATTATTGTCTCAAAAAAAGAAATTGTAATAGAAATTATTTGTAAATTTCACGGTATGTTATTATTTGTTGTCATAAAATTGCAGAAGGGAGATACTGGCAATAGTCGGAATAGTTGTACACTGGCTTATTCAAAGAAAATACACACCGGCAATATTAAAAGTAGCGAAATACTGGCAATAGACAAAGTAGTTGTAAACTGGCAATGGTCATATAATCGAGATACTGGCAATAGTTACAGATGCGAGCTACTAGCAAAAGTTACAGAAGCGAGCAACTGGCAATAGTTACAGAAGCTAGAACTGGCAAAAGTTACAGATATACTGGCGATATTTACATAAGCGATATACTGGCAAAATATACAGAAGAGAGATACTGGCAATAGTTACATAATCGAGATACTGGCAATCGTTACAGAAGCGAGATACTGGCAAACGTTACAGAAACGAGCTACTGGCAAAAGTAACAGAAGCGAGCTACTGACAATAGCTACAGAAGCTAGAACTGGCAAAAGTAACAGATATACTGGCGATATTTACAGAAGCGATATACTGGCAAAATAAACAGAAGAGAGATACTGGCAATAGTAACAGATTCGAGATACTGGCAATAGTTACAGAAGCCAGATACTGGCAATAGTTGATGTAGCGAGAATCTTTCAATTGTTACAGAAGCGAGAATCTGGCAGTTGTTACAGAAGCGAGAATCTGGCAATAGTAACATAAACCTGAATCTGGCAATATTTACAGAAGCGTGAATCTGGCAGTAGGTACAGAAGCGAGAATCTGGCAATAGTTATAGAAGCGAGAATCTGGCAATATTTACAGAAGCGAGAATCTGGCAGTAGTTGCAGAAGGGAGAATCTGGGAATAGTTGCAGAAGCGAGAATCTGGCAGTAGTTGCAGAAGCGAGAATCTGGCAGTAGTTGCAGAAGAGAGAATCTGGGAATAGTTGCAGAAGGGAGAATCTGGCAGTAGTTGCAGAAGCGAGAATCTGGCAGCAGTTGCAGAAGGGAGAATCTGGCAGTAGTTGCAGAAGGGAGATATTGGCAATACTCACTGTTGCGAGATACTGACAATATTCACAGTATTATATACTGGTAACAGTCACAGGAGACCAATGGTCAAAGTAGCGTGATACTGGTAAAAGTCATAATAGCAAGATTATAGTACACAGTTATTCTACGCGTTATATTGGTAATACTCAGAGAAGAGAGATTTTGGAATAGACATAGTGACAAGATACTTGCAATAGTGGCGAGATACTGTCAATACTCTATGTAGTTAGGAACTTGCAATAGCCTTAGTAGCGATATACTGGCAATAGTCACAGTAGGTAGATATACTGGCAATAGTCACAGAAGCGAGATACTGGAAATAGTTACAGTAGTTATAAACTGGCAATGGCAACAGTAGAAATAGACTGGCAATAGTTACAGAAGCGATATACTGGCAACAGTCATAGTAGTAATAAACTGGGAAAAGGCGAAGAAGAATTATAATGACAATAGTCACAGAAGAGAGATACTGGCAATATTCACAGTAATTTTTAACTGACAAAGTTCACTGTAATAATTAACTGACAATAACCAAAGAAGCGATATGCTGTCAACAGTAGCGTGATACTAGTGCTTTCAAAAATTACAGTAGGGAAATGCTGACAATAGTAACATTATACAGAACCTGGCTATCGTCACACTAGTAATAAACTGGCAACAGTAGATATAAAGTGACAATAGTCACAGCAACGAGATAATGGCAAAACTAACAGGACATATAAAATGACAATAGTGACAGTAGCGGGATACTAGCAACAGTCATAGTAGATAGAAACTGGTAGTTGCCACAGCAACGAGATACCGCAAATATTATCGTAGCTAAATACTGACAATATACACAGCAACTACATACTGGAAATTGTCACAATAGCTACAAACTGACGTACCAAGCATACTGTATGTAGCTCGAAACTGGAGTCTCTGCGCTTTGCGTTTCTTAAGTTGTGCGTTAAGCAAATCAACATAGGTTTATCAATTAGTTTGTCATTTTTTATCAACGCTTTTAACAAACCCCCTTTTCAATTAAAGTTTCAACAGCAACAACACATTGAAGAACATTACCAAATTTTATTTTATTATAATTAAAGTTATTTAGCATTGATATTAAATGCTATTGCAATGCTTTAGCTTATTTTCTCCTCCAGAAAGGAGTTAAGAGTTTATTTACGAAATCAGAATTAGGGCACAATACCCATGAGTAAATTCGAGTTGATGACAAACATATTCGAAGATATAGCCAAGAAACAATTTAAATCGCATAAGCAAATCACGAAGCCAAAACATCACTCCAATCTTATAGCGTTAGTAATTGAGGATAAATGTTCCATTTCTACCATTGTTTTATGCACATAAACAACAAGATTTCTATCACAATTGACATTTTCTAGTTGGTGTATTGCAATCAAATGATATATATATATGGACAGTATAATAATATTTCTTCTTATAATGTTTTCTCAAATCTTCATACAAGAGACATTCTAAAAGAAAATGAATATCATCGTCTTGCTTATTAAATGAAGTTCACTTTCTTGAACAATGTGGTGTTTCACTGGTTTTTGCCTTCTGCAGGCTTTTACATTTTGACTTTGTATAAGTAAGCCATTGTATTCGATGAATTTAATCACGGGTCATGTTGGCCTATTTCAAATATATATTGTGTGTTATATTTCCTTGAATAAACTTTCTTCTTCTTCTTCTTCTTCTTATCGATGTGCAGGTACTCTTAATCTTGACAAAGCATTTCTATATCTCATAAAGACACATCTACATATAACACATATGAGTGAAAATTAAAAGCTGCAAATAAAATGTTAGTTCCAGCTTTGATGGGTTAAACAATTTTATATACGAACATACTTTTTAACATAATTTAAAGTCTCCATTTCTCATCCAATATTTGATACACCATGTATAACTTTCAGATAATATGTAGGACCATCCAATTGGAAATTTATAACGATTATTAACAATACTGAAAAATCAAATGAAATAATCATTGCAAAATATATCAGTAATCATTGGCCCCCATTACAAAACGGTTTACAATTTAACATGAACGAAATCAAATCTCGTCATGTTCTTGTAGCATGCTTCACCGTTAATTTCTGTGTTCTCGTAGCATGCTTCATTATCAGTTTCTGTGTTCTCGTAGATTGGGTCTTGAAGCGTCTCGTAGTCATGTTCATCGGTATAGTTTTGAGCAATAATAGCCGCGTCAATGTTGGTTTGTGGAACAGGGGCTACCGGCGTACCTTCAGTGTAAACATAAGCTGGATTGTCCATCATATTGTGTGCTTACGTATTGTATTTACCCTCGGTTTTTTTTTCACAGATGTTATAATAAACTTGTTCTGCTACGAGCGTTTGCAGACTTATGACACAACTTTCCGAGATTCTGGTGTTACTATTTCCGTGGTCAGCTTCCATTCGATTTCTTCGTTGCTTGATAAAGCCAGCGTTGGTCACAGCCAGAATCACAACCACCACACATGCAATCGGAACAGCTATTTGCACCGCAGATACTTCCGTAGATTTGACTGAAATGTTTTCAATTGAACGAGACGTTTAAGAAAAATAAAATTTAATTAAATTATTATATGAAAACGTAGCGCGTAGATATATAGAGTAGGTCATGATTGGAGGATTTTCTGCCGTCCTTCATCACGTCGAATTTCGTATTAACACGTATCAGTTCCGATCGTGAAGCATGTTACAAACCAAACGAGACATGAGACAGTTCGTCAGAGTAATTCTTATTTTTGATACACCTTCTTTCAATAAATTTCATTTTAATTGACAGTTTGCATTTCAAGCAAAGAAGCTGCATTTAGCTTTAACATGACATTGGAGTCTAGACTCCGGATTCACGTCATAAATCAATCGCATTTACGTGAAATATAGCTTCAGGTGTTCACACTTAAAAATATATTACAATTTTACACTAAAACAAACTCATCTTCTACTTTACAGAAATTTTAGGCTTATCGAAACCCAAAATCTGACCAAGCAATATGTTTCATCATTCTGGAGGTTCCGTAATTATTCCTCTAGTAAAAATGATTTCAGTATTTTGACATTAAATGTTATGAACATGTAAAATATGTTCTTCTAATTATTTCATCTGAATCAAGACATATTATTTAGTGTTTTAAGAAAGTGGTTAAAAAGAAAGTAAAAGTGTTGTTTCAAATGATCTTATTCATAGGCTTTTAAATAGAATAAAACATAGAATAATGATATATTTTAAATATTGAAAAATTTAAGTCATGTTTGTCGAATTTCTGTTTAAGAGAAAGCGATAAACTTCATTATTTTACCATTTAAGATGCAAATCAGTATACTCGATAGACATTTCAAAATGTACCTAAAATATCATGGGAACCTTCGATACTGTGGTTGTTTGTGTGCTGTTTTTGTGCTTTAAGGTTGATGGTTGTACAAGAAAGGCCTGACATCTTTGACCGTCAGCCATCTTCCTGCGAGCTTTGTTTTGTAACTTTCTTCATTGAAATTTGTGAGATTCATATAATTTCAAACAAACCCTCATTTCACCCATCCTTTAAATAAAATAGTGTACATTTCGTATATTTGTTCAATCCCCCCTTCATAATACTGTGCAAGATTATTTGTGTAAACATTTATGAATTACTGAAAAAAGCCAAAAGTGGACTCATTGTATACTTTCAGTTAAAATTTGACATCAGGTTAAATATGACTATTATCTTTTGTAAAACTTTGTTACCTGTAGATAAACGTTTCGATTATTTTTTTTTATTATTTTTTATTCTCATGAAAGTCCTGAGTATTTTACCAAGATATCTTTATAAATAAAGATCTTTCGAAATGTTTTGTTCTTAATTAAGAAATTTTAGAAAAAAAAGATTTAGAAATTATTGGTAACATAGCGTAAAACAAATATCATTGTTTTATTCAGTGACACTTGGAAACAATATTGAAAACTCTTTTTGTACACTGGATTTTCTGGTACAAAGGGTGATAATGTTCAGGATAATCATGGCCATAAAAACAGGGCTATCGTTAGACGTATGCTCCCCGACAAAGTACAAGTTTGAAAATAAAGTGTTTATTGCAAATATAATATTCCCTTCTAGTTGTACTTCAATAATTAACCATGTGAACATCCAAGAAACGAGTTGGTTGTGGACAGAAGCACGATCATTAAAATTAAACGTCAGTATAGAGGATTCCTGTCCAATGATTTCGTGCTTATTTATATTATTTTTGAAATACAAGAGCAGATAGCAGATAAGGGAAGTGAAAATCGGAGAAGAAGCAGTCACAGTGTACAATATCCATCAATATGATAAATAGAAAATATTCCATATTGTTTGGTTTTCTGTATTTGTTGATTTATGTTGCATTTAACTTTCAAATTACCAATATTATCATATCTTTATATGTACTATCATACCATATTTGACGCAAAATATATGCTAAATGTATATTGTACACATATTCCTGTACTTGACTGTTCTTGTACACGTGTTTCTGCACGTTTAAGTGTTCTTATACACGTGTTTATGTACATGTACGTGTATATGTTGCTACACGAACATGCACATGTTGCAGTTGAGTTTAAAGCTCGTTTGCGGAGTTTCGTTTTTACTTATTCTTATTCTCGCATACATCTCTTTCATTGATTATTCTATATGCCATTTTAAAAGTGTACACTGTGCACATACCCGAATAAGGTAGTTCACAATAGGAAGTCCACACGTACATATATATACCCATACAAGTAGTGTTTCTCAGCCTCTCTTTTACTCGTTCCACTACGTGTTATTATTGTTCATCATAGGTTGATATATCAATTATTCATTTGACAAGCAACAAATTTAATTTTATGGTATGTATTACGACACTAGATCAGAGTGGTTGGTCTCAATCCCTGGAAATAAGTCATGTTTACGAAACCATGAAATACAAACCTCAGCATTGTCCATTTGCTGTGTGGTAATTTATCCCGCCGCCATATTCCGACAATTAAAACTATTCGAATATTTATTGCAGTTGAGATACAAACATTTTATATTTAAGGATCAGTTGCTGTTTATTACTTTTACAGGACCGGACGTGCAGAATGTGTTGTAGGGTCACACATTCAAGATACTCAACTGCAGCTCTATTTCATGTAGGCTTGAACACAATAACAAACATTTTGTCTTTACCTGAACGAAATGAGTGTAAATATAAGCAGAAGATATTTGACTAAATAATTGTGGTGAGGTCTTTCAGCGTTTGGAAAATCTCCACATACCAAAATAATTTGTTTGTTTCCGATTACATTACCTCTCCAACTAATAAGTTCTGTTTGATGTTTTGTACAAGGTTTTGTCAGAATCATTCATGAAACAGGCCTGACAAGGAAAACATAAAACGGATGGTAGTGGATTGTATTTTTGGATCATTTTTTACGTATAATGTCAGGTTTAAAAATTATTTTTATAGGGTATATATTAATTGACACAAAATACATATGCTTAAATGTGAAATGATAGTGTGTTGTAAACAGTTTCCACAACTGTCTTAGTGTTAGATAAATGTCAATATATTATAATTGCAAAAAGCTAAATGGTGAAAGAAAATGATTTGGGATGTTAAACTTCTGACCAAATACATACGTCAGCAAATATCTTTTGCACTTTAATGTCGTTGTTTTTGTTGTTGTTGTTGTTGTTGTTGCTGATGCTGCTGCTGCTAATCTGTTTCATTATTAAAGTGTTTTTTTAACCATAATTCAATCATTTATTCCTTATTTATTTGATTTTACTTGATGTAATAATCGCAATGTACCGAACAACCCATTTAATGCAGATTTCATTTCTTAAAGCCGCTCATGAATTACCGTAATTGTAACATGCATCGTGCGTACTATGCACCGCATGGCTGACTGCTACATAAAGTTGTTACACATGTGACTGAACGGACACATTGATTTGTTCCCTGTAACGTTCATTTCTCTCTAAAAAAATGGATAGAAAGGTAGAGGTGCTTCCGATGGTTGTGCTCCTTTTGAATGTATTAACAACAATATGTAGAGGTAAGTTGTTTCATGATACCGTACATTAGTTAATCTTTGGGCTAGGTAATGACAATTTTTACATATAATTTAAGTGAATATCGTTGTAATGAAGAATTTGTATAAGTATCTGTTATATTGTATCTCTTTGTAATAAATGTTTTATCGTATTTGAGCTATTAAAAGTCAAATAAAGGCTCAATTTTTATTAAGGATGTATTTGAGACGCTTTAAAGGAAAACGTACCTTAAATATTTTAGTAACTGATAAATGGCTACCATAAATCTATTTATTGATTTACATACTAATATGGAGCCTTATACAACTATTTTTTGATACAATCCAGTGCGAGTCTGTTTCAGTGTTGTTTTCAGGGGTACAATATAACCATATGTATGCTGTATTCTCCGCATACTTTCTCATTTTATTTTTACGTTTTATTTGTCAATGTAGTTACCATGTTCCTGACGATCAATATTAGTGTCTGGCTGTTACCAATGCCACCTGACTCATCCTTAAAGGTCTATGAGTCTAAATAGGGAATACACACTATATAGTTTGCTAAAAGGTGAATCTAACTATATCAGAATTTTTCATTTCGAAAAAAGACTATGTATCATTTACCGAAACTGTATGTTTTTGTATCATATCAGTAAATAATACACTAAACCCCATTAAGCATTATAAATGAAATATTATGAAACATGTTAAAATATCCATATCCGTGAATACGAATTATGAGACATAACAAGTTTCAAAATATGCGTGATTAAATTTTGAGTACGACGAAGAATATGACTCATTTCTTATATCGTATTTATCACGGATACATATTTTTTTATACAAATAACAATATCTATGGTAGGATGATATTCAGACTGAATTGCTTTGATTATTCAACGAAGCATTTCATGAAGGAATAGATGTTATGACTTCTCAAATATCTTCATAGTAAAAATTCTTCAAAACAAGGATATCCTTATTTCTTAGTCAAATACTTCAATAACAGGATTTTCACATTTAATTACTTCCATAGTAGGATTTCCTTATTTCCTACATATTTTCCATGTTTCAAGTACAATATATATCAAATATGATGTAGTCCACGTTTTTGAACTCTAATTAAAGACAACCTAAACGATATTTTTACGTTCTTGTAATCAAAGAACAAAAAACGTTCAAAATTTGTTGCTGTTTTTTTATTTATGACGTTAAAACTGTTTCTGACAGCAGTGAAAAGTGCATCTGTATTAGCACTCAAACACTGGTTTTATTAGACAAGTCAAGTTAGTTTTTGGGAAATACACGTTTACAAGTTTACAAGTTTACAATAATATGTCTCTTAAAGCTGCACTCTCACAGATTGAATGTCAACTTTTTTTTTAAATTTATGTTCAGAAATTGATGCTTTATGCATTTTTTTAAAGTGTTAGTAACATTAATTTTCGAACGGAAATATGAAAATCTGCGATCGGATCATTTGTCAGCAGTTTTCTATCACCGTGTTTCCGATATTTACGCAAAAATTGGCTCATTCCAAGCCAATAAATACAAAGTTGTCAAAACGGCTAATCTGTGAGCGTGTAGCTTTAAGTGTCTATCATTAACCAGTCAAGTAAATAAACATGTCAACTTGTATCGAGATCGCATCTTGCAGAAATATGATAGTTTCAGTCAATATTTTCCCCTCTCTTGATAAATGTTAAAACGGAAATAAAATTCACATTGTTTAATTGTTTGGATGACTCATATTAAATACATTCAAGTTTATACATAGCAAATTTATGATTATGTATTTGTATAGTCTTTTTTTCAATTCACATTACTTGGACACGCGATTTCTACGTTGTCGTCATTTTCATGAGATCCTTCATCTTGTATTTTAGGGGAGCACCTAAGACTTAACCCGGCTTTGTCCTACCTGGTGAAAGCGGAAGGAGATAAGCTACAGTTGGAATGTATCCACGAATACAATGTCACGGCGCAAGGGAGTGCATACTTCGCTAAAAATGGGAAAATGTTAACATTAGACAACGAGGATGATTACATTGTATGAACAGAACCCATCTTTTTTATGTATTATAGATTGACATGAATGATATATACACTAAGGAAATATACAAGTTAATACTAACTTGCCTTCAAAATTGCACAGTATTAAAAGTATTCAATTTTCAAGGAAACAAAATTCCAAATGATTGTGAAACTTTACCGATCCTTTACCAATACGTTTGGAAGGTTCAATAAGTGATTTCAATTAATAATGCAAGGATTACAATTGAATCAGAATCTTATTTTTCAGATAACATCCAAGACCACAATAATAAATACAGGGCTAGGGACAAAAGTAATAAAGACACTCATTAAAGACAGCACGACTTTAACTGACAATGGAACATTTGTCTGCAAGGCTGGAAACTTTGAAATCTCAATCAACGTCATTGTATTTCAAGGTCAGTAAGACGATACTTGCTAGTACAAAAAATAACCCTACGCCAAATGGTTTAATGCTGGTTCATTGTTTCCATAAGAGGGGTTATTTGCCCTACCCATATCTGTGATAGTATTTAATTACAAGGGTAAACGATTGTATTAGTATCCCTGATCAGAGTCAACTGGTGTAATCAGCAATCTGAAACAGCTCCTCCCTGTGGTTTCTAATGTATTCATTATTTCAGTTTTTCGGTGTAGGCAGTATCAGTTTCAGTATCAGTATCATGAATAAGCGTGATGACGAATTATATGTATCACCCTATATTACCATATACATGAACATAGCATTGCTGATCTTTTTGTCGCATTTTGGTGAGCAACTAAACATGATTTCAATTTGCAGTTTCTTTTATGAAACCCCAAACATTGTTTCAGCCAGGGCAGTTTCTTTTGGCGACATAACTTTTTCAGTCAATTCAGTGTGTTTGGGGCCTAAGATATTCTGATAGGGACAGTTGCTTTTGGCATCTTATCCAGCCTAGATAGTTTGTTTAGGGCCAAGAGTTTTTTCAAAGATAGCAGTTCATTTTGGCTCCAAAACACGTTTCCAAACACCTTCCCAGTGAAAACAGCCTGTTTTGCTAAAAAAAACATGTTTCAGTGTTAACAGTCTGTTTAGGCGCAGTCAAGGCAATTTGTTTGAGCGCACGGAACATATGATGTTTTTATATATTTTTCAAACAACAATAATAGGCAAAATTTACGATATTATTATGCAATTTCATTAAGACCCCTTTTACAATTACAATGGCATTTGCAATTTACAATGCAAATGTTCTATTTCATTAACCTGTGTGTACATGTCATACATGCATCACTACAAAAACACATTTATAACCATAAGTGGAGTATGTTAGGGATAAGAACCAAACTTTTCATTACATGTTGCAGCTTTAAACTAAAGCAGTTAAAATTTAAACGTTTTTGATAGAATAACAGAGTCAAATATTAAATAAATATATTTAAATAAACAAATATAATTAATATGTTCACTTTTTGCCAATCGAGAGTGATCAGCATTTCATTAGATAGTTAAACAGACAGGCACAATGTGAAAAAGAACCATATATACTATTAACTCTTTTTATACATTTATAACAAAAATACCCGTATTAAGAAGAATTTCAATAAAATGAAAGATATGTAAATGCTGAATATTATGTTGATGCATATGTCCCTTGTTGTAAACAGGAGAAAGATAAACAATTGAAGGAGTTATCATAACTGTGTGTGAGCACTGATGGATTTCATTACTACAGCTATTAGATATATAAAAAGATCACAAGTTGTAATGGGAAATATAGTTGAATTTAACTCGTGTTACTAACTGATAGAACACAAATTATGTCTATGTACATCACATGTAAAAGTGTATGGTAATACGTAGTGAATCCGGAAAACCAACCCTGGGCTTTTTATATAATGATATTTGAAAATAAATAACACAAACATTTATTTCAAAACAAAAGCAAATCTTAAAATTATTGTTCACATGACGAGGACATAAACGTCAATGATCTACTTAACCAACATATACACACAACCTGGCTTAGATTTTGCCAATCTAAAAGGACATGTTGATTCACACGGAATAGTTGTGTTGACATAAGCTCATGT